>NC_041385.1:647144158-647260422 GCF_002162155.2 Triticum dicoccoides | reverse complement strand
ACAAGGAGGGGGGCGGCGCCCCCCTTTCCTTTCCCCTCTCTCTCTCCTTCCCCCCCAAGTCCTAGTCCAACATGGAAAAGGGGGGGAGTCCTACTCCCGGTGGGAGTAGGACTCCTCCTGGCGCGCCCTCCTCCTGGCCGGCCGCACCCCCCCTTGCTCCTTTATATACGGGGGCGGGGGGGGCACCCCAGAGACACAAGAATTGATCCTTGGGATCTCTTAGCCGTGTGCGGTGCCCCCCTCCACCATAGTCCTCGATAATATTGTCGCGGTGCTTAGGCGAAGCCCTGCGACGATAGAACATCAAGATCGTCACCACGCCATTGTGCTGACGGAACTCTTCCCCGACACTTTGCTGGATCGGAGTCTAGGGATCGTCATCGAGCTGAACGTGTGCTAGAACTCGGAGGTGTCGTAGTTCCGGTGCTTGATCGGTCGGGCCATGAAGACGTACGACTCATCAACCGCGTTGTTATAACGCTTCCGCTTTCGGTCTACGAGGGTACGTGGACACACTCTCCCCTCTCGTTGCTATGCATCACCATGATCTTGCGTGTGCGTAGGAATTTTTTTGAAATTACTACGTTCCCCAACAGTATTATCTCATTGATGTGCGAGAGCACGAGGATTCCCGCAAGTCGGAAGAGGAGACCCGTCGGCCATGGAACATTGCTCATCTTCACCTTATTACACCTGAGCCACTGGCTCCTATCAATTTACATATTTCTGACAATGTATATACCTTTTTATGATCAATATAATGTCGGCATCCCTGAAAAAATTTAGGGCCTCTGTCGTTTCATTTATGTATATCTGAGTCTTTATTAGTTGATCATAAGGTCACTTGGGGGCTTCCAACCCACCGGGTTTAGCTTTCATACCCTTTTGACCAGGCCTGAGATGCCAAATTATGTGTTCATCTTGCATGTTTGCAACTTGCTACGCCACCAGGTGACCCACCGAACTCTTGGCAAGTCAATCTTCTTAAAGACCCTAAACTTGTCAAGGTTAAAACAACGGTTTTGTGTCACGTGAGAGCCTCTTACAGTGAGCAAGGATAAACCATGGCTTTTGCGGCCTTGAAAGCAAACATGTGGCCTGTGAGCCATGAGTCCTGTGTGCCAACCTTTTTATTCGTGCCTTTCCAGCCGGCTTAGTTTGAAATTTGCATATTCTTGATCTTTTGAAATATTTTGTGTTCTTAAGTATTTAAGAAATCTCCGGGTCATGAGGCTCTGAGCTATGTGGACCACGTTTGAGTGCTTTGAGATGTCTTACGTCACAGTTTTCTTATTTTAAGCCACCAATATGTTCATTGTGGCTCTGCGGCCACATGGATGATAATTTCAGCTTTGAATAAGCTTATGAGACGTCGGGTTTTGATAACCCGCCCTGGTCTAGGATTTGAAGTCACCAGATTGTTTTGACTTAGATAACCCTTGCCACAAGGCTACAAATCTGGAGGTTTGATGACCCGCCAGCATGATTTATATGAGGTGTTGAGCCTTTGAGGGTTTTTGTGACCCGTAATGTGTCCTTGCGTCTAAACTGCCTGTGCGCATGTTGATGGATCTTTGCAAATATGTAAGACTTAATGAAAAGCAGGAACATTGCATGATACATATATGGTAAGATCAGGCGGGTGGCAAAAGTACGGATACTGGATTAAAGTTGTGAGATAAACATGCGTGATGGCATGACAGGGTGGATCATTGTTTTCAAACTACCCTATTACAAGGATCTTTCATTGAGCCCACAAGATTTTCGCTCAAGTATTTTTGGAGGCCTAAAAGCTGCCTGGATGATCTTTCTATGCTCAGTTGCCTTCTTGATGTCTTGAAGATTCTGGGTCATCCTGCGCCGACTCTTCTTTGTCGACCATTTGGAGGTCAGCTGATGTCCAATTGATGCGGGTAAAGCTTCAAAGGTGGCTTCATCGTTAAGACTAATTGAAGGGTCAAGGTTAGGGGCAAAGATGTGCTTACGCCTTGAAGGAACAAGATCTATCACATCATGCGTCGGCGGCTTAATCTCGTTGTTGTTTTCATCATAAGTCGGTGTGTAGTGGTTCGAGTTCAAATCCTCTATTAGCTTGCAAGCCACGGGTCGCATCTCTCTAACACAATTGTTGAAATCTTGCTCTTCAAAGGCAGACCCGTCATCCATGAACTTCGGACAGCCGGTGGCTATTTCGACCGGGTCAAGCTCTGATTGCCATGCTTTGGCCTGACCCAGAGCAACAATGGCTCCGGCCCAGGCGACCGACAGCTTGTATTCTATGACTTGAGCCGGAGCCGTTGAGAGCTGATCCAGCACGGTCTTGATCTGAATTGGAGGTTTCTTGCCACCTGATAGAGCAACCAGGCTTCGTAAGGTTCCAACATATAGCTGCTCAGTCAACTTATATACTACCTTGAGCTTCATCAGCATATTTTGACCAAGACCGGTGCTTCTGGGGCCTATTCACAAGTTGCCAGGCGGGTTAAAAAGTATATATTGATAATCGCCAGGTGGATTAAAAAAATTAAAACAGATATTGAAGTGCATATGAAAATCTTACCAAAGATGGCACCTGCCATATGGGTTATCTATTGTTTGAAGCCGGCAAGCTCATCAGTAACTAGTTTAAGCTGTGCCTCGACATCTTCAGCACATTTTAAGAAGGCAGCTTTCTCAGTATCCCAGGCGGCTCTCTTCATGGCAAATTTAGCTTTCAAATCTTTGTTTTCTTTCAATGAAAACTGGAATTTGGACTCAGCCTTCACAGTTTCGGCTTCTTGATGCTTAATCTTCTTGGTTACCTCGCCCGGTTCTAACTCCTTTAGATTTAAAGCTTTCTGAAGAAGGATTGGAGATGACGGATCAAAGCTAGCATTGATTAAAGTTATTCGGGAGTAATTTTATAAGTCCCAAGCACATTACAAGAAATATACTTGGCACTTGGTGGCTAATGTGGGTGATTTTCAAATTTATAGACCCGGCTCATCCTTGTTAGGTTAAGCCAGCCCTGGAGGGCTACATATGGTTTTATTCAAGGGCGCTGATTTGAAGACCTGGCTCATCCTTGTCAGGATAAGCCGGCCTTGGAGGGCTACATATTGTTTTGTTCAAAGTCACTGATCTAAAGACCCGGTTCATCCTTGTTAGGATAAGCCGGCCCTGGAGGGCTACATTGAGCTTTATTCAAAGTAAATGGCTTCAAGGACCGACTTGTCCTTGGTAGGATAAGTCAGCCCTTGGGGGCTATGTGGCTATGCATAGATGAATTAATGCAAAGAGGTTTAATTTATACCTCATACTTTTGCCTCATCAGGTTGACCATGCCAGCTTCTATATCACGACTTGTGTGCAAGCAGCTTAGGTAGCCTGCGTGCAACTCGTCGGGGTTAAATTGTGCATAATCGTGAAGGTCCATGTTGAGCTTGCCCTTGCTGGCGGCTGGCGGCTCTTCTCTGGCACTGTGTTTGGCCAGGACAGTGGGATTTCCCGGCTTTGTGTAGCCGGTGCCGGTGATAATTACATCCTCAGTGGTATTCTCGAGGGGGATCTCATTAGCTGGCCTTGGAGGAGATGGCGATTTGGGACTTGGCGCATCTTGGTGAGCAATCAGATTGACCTCATTGTGCATTGGTTCGATGACTACGACATCAACCTGCGGTGGCGGATCATCTGTAAGATTGTCATGATTTTCTGACGCCTCAGTTATTTCTGGCACTTGCTTCTCTAGCTCGGCAGTTTGGGGGTCCTTGGAAGAACCACCCACCTTCTTTCTCTTGCCTGCCTTTGCTACACCGTTGTAACAAGAATACAAGAATTCATGAATATGTTGTTGCAAGTTATGTGTGAACAAGTACAAATACTTACCCAGGGGCAATTTTGAAGACAGGCATTTGAGTTCCTGTAGAGTCGCTGAATGACAGAGGTGTGTTCTAATAATTTGAGTCGGAAGGTTTAAGAGGCCAACGAATAAGACCGATTAATGGATGAAGAGTCGGACTGTAAGGAACCTCATTTCAACATTTGCGGTGGACAGGTGTATTGGGAAGGCCGGAGACAATATCTTGAGTACCTTCGCTCCGGGTTACTCGTTTTGATTCGTGTTGTTGTTTCCTCAAAAGAAAGTTGGGGTCCAAATGAGCAAGGGGGTGTGAAAATCTTACTCACCGGATGACCCGCCGAGTTTTCTTTCTTGGCAAGGGTTCTGAGTCGGAGGAAATTATAGTTACCTCTGTTGCGTCTGCGTGGCTGGTCTGTGCCTCTTCCTGAGAGGGATCAGCGTCAATAAGTTGCATAAAAAGAAAGCCAAGGGAGTCAAGTTCTACCTCCGACTCAGCGTCAAGCTTGAGAAGTTCTTCGGCTGAGGGTTTCTTGCGGCGACCTTTGCCTCGAGCTTTTGTTTTGGGCTTCTTGATTAGGGCGGCAGGTGGCAGTTTCTTCCTCCAAAAGGGATAGTCTGCTTGTTTTGATATGAGCAAGAAAGATAAAAATATGATGCGCATGAAATATATATGAAATGAAGAATGGATTAAAATCACTTACAGGAGGAGTCAGGTTAAGAGTACAAAAGGGGTTTAGTCCCACTTTGCTGCAATCTTCTAGAGACTCGTCAAGCAATGTTTTTACAGACTCATTAATCTCTTTGTTCTCCAGGCGTACTGAGTTGAAACACTATGAGTCCTTTGGGTCACCAGTATATTGGCACATTAAGCCAGGGCGCCGGCTCAATGGCATAATCCTCCATGCAACCCAGCAACGAACCAGATCGATGCCGCTTAATCCATTCGCAATTAGAGCCCTTATCTTTGAAAAGGTAGGGCCAAAGGCGGCGCGTTCAGCAGCAGTAAGCCGGCCTTGAAGTTGAGCGGTGGTGGTGAGCCGGTAGGGACGGAAACCCAGTAGTGGATTTTCATCTGCTGGAGAGGTGTGTTTGCAGTAGAACCAGGTGAAATTTCAATCCTTAGGGTGACTCGGCAGGGCGGCTGGAGGGAAATTTATGTCTCGTCTTCTTTGGATAGAAACACCTCCAAGTTCAAGGCTGGGCCCATCTGACATTTCAGTCTAGTGGTTGATATAGAAATAGTCTCTAAACAGATCGACAGAGGGCTCTTCCCCAATGTATACTTCATAGAACACGTGGAAGTTGCATATATTGGAAACAGAATTGGGGCCAATGTCTTGTGGGTGAAGATTATAGAAATGCAGCACATCTTGTAAAATTTAGACCCGGGTGGTGAGAAGCCCCAGCCCCGCATAAGGTGATCGATGAAAACTACAACTTCGCCCTCTTGGGGGTTAGGGGGACATTCTGGGCCTGGAACTTGCCAATGAATGACTTCTTTTGCAGGCAAAACCTCTGTGCTTACAAAATCATTGAGTGTGCTCTCTATGATTTTAGAAGCAACCCAATCACAAGAAATGGGAGTCTTGGTCATTGTTAACAAGTCAAAATTTATAGCCTGAGAATAGAAATATGGCGGGTTAATGTTATAGTGATAGTCCGCCTGAGGGTCATACGTTCATTTGCTAAGCCGCTAGAGGCTAGAGGGTCATAAGTTCATTGTTAAGCCGCCAAAGTCTATCGGGTCATAAGTTCCTTTATTAAGCTACTAGATGGTGGCGGGTTGTAGGTTCATTATTAAGCCATCAGAAACTAATGGGCTGCGAACTTGACCACTTAAGCAGCCCAAAACGTATGGTGGCGGGTCAATGATCTACAGATCTAAGATTATGGAACTCTTGCTAAGTGTTGGACAAACAAATTTCACAGATTATACACATAATTTTGGACTTATGGAAGTTCAAGAAATGAAGAATAATTGTTGGACCTAAGGTACAGTAGTGATGGAAGCGGTGGCCTGATCATGGGTTCCGGAAAACGGGGATCTAGGCAACATGTGAAACAAGAATTAGAACTGCTACTGCACTACTTTACTCCAGTTTTTTGATTGAAATAAGCAGCGGATGCACGAGTTGCGATGAACTCGGGTGAGCATGATGAACACCGATGAACTAGGGAAACCTAATGCAGAATCAAAGGGAAAAAGATGGACACCTGATGGAGTTGGTGAAGGGCGGGGGTGCGCCGTAGTTCTCTGGTTTGATCAGGTTGATGCAGCGGCCCTTGTTGGAGTTGCTGGTGAAGGTCGACCAGAGTAGCGGAGCTCTTTGTGGCGGAGGTCGCGAGGAGGAAGAAGAAGTAGAGGCGAGAGGGGGTAAAAGTGAAGAGGGACCCCTCCTATGCCTATCTATGAGGGAAAAGTCAAACAGTAAAATGGCAGGCGCGGTAATCAAGGAGGCGGCATAATTATCTTTGTAGTGGAGGCGCCTCGATTCTTTGGCAGTTGATTAATGTGAAAAGATCCGTTATGATGTCATCGGATTTTCTGAAATTATTTGTCATGACGTCATGGAAGGTTACAGTGAGTTGTTTGAGATTAGATATTGGGAAGAATCAAGAAAGACTCGCCAATAGGACAAAGTGAAGATGGACATGAACAAGCTCAAGTCAATCTGGGGCTTAATGTTGGGGATATAACCCGCGGTATGACCCGCCCATGAGGGACCGGGTTATACGGTTGGCGACTCAATTTGAAATATCTGAAGAAGACCCAAGAGGCCAGATGAAGAATACAAAGGGCGGCTTAGGTGGTGAGCCACCGAAGGCCCAAGCCCAGATCATGGTGTGGGACCCGGCGTTTGTAAGCCGCCCGAAGATGTCTTGTCTAGAAAGGCAAGATAACTTAGAACCCGTGTTGGACACGTTGTGTGATCCGATTTGTACTCTTCTAAGCCCAGGGCCTCGACATGTGTATATAAAGGCGAGACCCTGCGGCGGGTTAACTCAAGAAACAATTCATCGAGAGCTAGGTCAAGCGATTTCTCTCCCTTGTAATCGATTCCCAAGCAATACAACTGAAAGCAAGATGTAGGCTTTTACCTCGTTGTGAGGGGCCGAACCTGCGTAAATCTGAGTCCTTTTGCTAGGACATCTATCGTGACAAAACCATGACATTCATGATCTTGTTTTGGGTGAACAACCAAAGAAATCCTTGGATTCAAGGGAACTTTAATTTGCCAAACATCAGGTAAGAAGATGGGTTGTACACCCCTAAATTTATTATAGCATATAAAGATTTGGAAGAATATATCCTTTTGGATTCATATCGCCAAACCAATGAATCATGTTGATTTTGGAAAACAATGCCTCTAGCTATACTGAATAAATGCTGCCATAAAGACAATATCTCATCCGAGAAAGTTCTTCTAAATGTTAACTTAAGCTGAGATACATCCCAATGTTCAACAACACTTCTGTTCTTCTCATTAACAATATAATAAAGATTCCAAAATTGGGTAGCAGGGGTAGCAATTCCAAACCAACTATCTTTCCAAAACCTAACTTGCCTACCATTACCAATAATCACTTATATCCCACTTGACTACCTTCATAGCCCACATAAAACCTTCCCAAAACTAGGAATAGTATGTGCCATGACAGTAGAAAATGTTTGGGGATCTAGTATTATATTTACATCACAATCCTATTTCAGAGAGGACCTTCTATTGTCATGACACATACTATTACTAGTTTTATATCTCTTAACCCAGACCTTACAAACTGATTATAACCATACCCCCAAATTCTTTCTTCATGCAAATAGAAGGCCAATTAGCAAGATGAATTTTATCTGTACCCTCACTATCACTCCAAAGGCAATTGGCCGAATTAATTAAGGTTATGGCACATTTTGGAAACCTAAAGAAGGAAGACATATAAAGAGTGATAATAGCTAGGGATGCCTTAATCAAAGTGATTTTACCTAAATAAGAAATTAATTTCCCTCTCCAACCTGGAATTATAGCAAGGATTTTTCTTTATTAGAGGCTGTAAATCCTACCTCATGAATTTATCAAAGTGTAAGGGCAAACCCAAATACTTAATAGGAAAAGCATCAGTTATACACTAGAAAATTTGAAGGAAAAGATCAATTTCATTATCTTCTAAATTAATAGCATTTAACTCATTCTTATGATAATTAAACCTCATACCTGAAACTTGTTCAAAGCATTTGAGGATCCCTTTATATTAAGGGCTACATTTAGATCATTTTGTAGAAATAATAGTGTGCCATCTCCATATTGCAAACAGACCACAATGAAGTTAGGACAAAGTTGTTACCAACCCAGCTTGTCCTCTCTTCATTAGCATCTTTGATGCCAATGCTTGAGATTTTCTATTGTACATACCACTTTAATTATGTTGTTTATCCTATTTATATATTTTAGAAACCTTGTTTTTTCTGGAAAAACTTTTGATCTATTTATAACACCAGAAGTAATGGGAATTCCATCCAGATCTGATGGACTGCATAACAACGAACACAAGCATTGGAGCAAGGCGAAGGCGCACCGCCGTCATTGCCCCTCCCTCTTTCTAGCCATGGGCACGTGCATGAAAACTTCCCGGATGTCATTGGCAAGGTCAAGTTGGCTCCGTCAGAGGAGCGGTCACAATGCCACAATGACTAGTTCTGGCGGCAGTAGTGTTTGTTCGGTGGTCTTTGCAATCTCGATGTAATTTTATTATGTTTGAGATGTTTTTACTTGCGATGAACTTTTATAATAGATCTGGGTCATCTTCCTAAAAAAGGCACCATAGCCAATAGTACTACAAAATATGTTGGAATAGAGAACACATTTAACACATGTCCACATATGTACATATACATAACTATTATAGCAAAATATACCAAGCTATGCTTGGTGCACGACGTTTTCTGGCCGATGGTTGAACGACGAGTTGTACTAGCCATCCATCAGGGTATGTATGCGGCTCACAACCATTGACTAGCGTATCGTGTGCACATTGGGCACAAAAGTATCATGTGCACATCCATTCTGAAATATACCCGTGCGTTGCAACCAAAGAAAAATAATATATTACACACCCCTTGCCCAATAAACATGGCTCAAGATCGACATATATTCACGCCCTCTACTTCAAACACGACACCCTTTTTTTAGAATAGTAGCACTACGATCATGCTTCGCTATTTTCTGACAAGTTCCAAATATGGCACGATTAATTTGGGACTATAAATTAGAATATATTAATTATTTTATAGATGCGTTTGAATCTGTCCAAAAAAATATGAAAGGATCAACACTGGCTACTTGGCGCGAATTGCATTCAATACATCCCATATGTTATCCATTGCTAATTAAATAAATCAAGAGAAAAATGAGAAAAGGGGGTTGAAATTCCAACTAAGGATTTTAGGCTAGATGGATGAATGCGCTAGGACTTAAGTTTCAATTGAAAATGGGGTTCAAGCCTATCAATGGACAAAACGAAATATTACTAATGACTTAAGTTTGGGTTGAAAATACAGTACATGAGTTTGGGTTGAGAATGCGCTACTAATGACTTAAGTTTCGGTTGAAATACAATACATGAGTTAGCCGGTTGAGAGGGTCTAGAAAGAAAAAGGCAAAATGCCTTTTTACAAAAAATAGTGGAGCCGGGATTTCGAACTCAAGATCTCGGGTAGATGGTTGCATGCGCTATCTGTCATAAATGACTTCATTTTTTGTTGAAATGATGGTTCGGGCATACATGAGTTAGCCAACCAAGTGGGTCTGAAAAAAAACATTATTTTACTTATGAGTGGCATTGATGGGTGTCGGATTACGGGTTCCGCAAAGCCTTGAAAGGTTCAAACTCTGGGGTGCATGCGAAGATCTCAACCTACTCGCAATCCTCCTAAGCCTAGCGCGTCGGGCTCAAAGAGACAAAGAGACATGGCAGTTTATCCTGGTTCGGGCCACCTTGCGGTGTAATACCCTACTCCAGCATTTTGGTGGATTGCCTCGAAGGGCTGAGGGTGAACTAGTATAGTGGATGAATTGGCCTCAGGAGGTGAGGTGTTCTTGAGCTCAAGAGAGCTGGTGAGGTGGTCGGGTGAGAATGGATCTGAATTTTACTAGATGCCCCTCTATGGTGGTGGCTAAGTCCTATTTATAGTGGCCTTGGTCCTCTTCTCAAATGTTGGCGGGAAGGGATCCCACAACGGCCAGATTTGAAAGGGGACAAGTAGTACATCCTATCCTGACTAAAGTGCTCTTCCCCTTCGAAAAGCCTCTGGTTGTGACGCTACGGTGGGCCCGGTGATGACCTCCATCCTGCCGTCCTGGCGGTCTTGGTCTTGTTGCACCAGAATGGAAATCTTTGGCTGATTCCTCGAGACTCCGCGCCTGCGGCTTGCCTCCCTTGCACTGAAGAGAAAACTGGCGCTCTGCGCCCGCTGGCGCCCGCCTGGCCTTGGTTGTCATGGCTCACGTCAGATGAGCCTCGTTAGGTGCACCTTGCATAGAACTCTCCGCCCCTCAGGAGCCAGCCTGAGGAGGCCGATCCCCTCGGGGGTCTTGGTGTCGTCCGCCTCGCGAGGCTTGGCCCCTCGCAACGGTCTTGAGTCGTTGATGCTGAAGCTGGGCCGTACTAGGCCGTCGAAGGAGCCATGCGGTGGGCCGCAGGCAGGCAAGTCTGGATAACCCCATATCCAGAACACCGACAGTAGCCCCCGGGCCCAAGGCACGCTCAGACTTGACTTACAGGCAAAGCCAAATAGCAAGCGCGGAGCGCTGTGAGCCCTAACCGCCTGCGGCCTTGATGACGCGTGCCTATTGATGGGACGTGGGCGTCTCCACTTTCCCACGCTGCCTCGACAACTATTTCCGTCTGACAAAAGGGTTGCCATCTGCTGTCGTGCTTCCATTGCCTCCCCTTCGTCTTGCTTCAGATCCCCTTCTCCCAACACCAAAAGAACTCACTGGATCTGCCGATTCTCTCCTCCAATCTTCCGCCCAATGGCTGCTGAGAAGACCAAGGCTCCAGCCCCGGTTGCCGGCCCCGCCTGGTACGAGCCGGCGCTGACCGCGCCCTCCGTCACCAAGGAGAAGCTCCAGACCGCGCTTCTCCTGACGGCGAGCGAGGACAACGAGTGGGGGAAGACTGCGCTCCGGGTCGCCGCCGCCACACCGGAACCCATTCTCCCGCTTCTTCTATGCCGTTCTCCACCATTATGGCCTCCATGCGCTCCACATCCACCCAATTCCATCCTCCTCATGTCCATCTTCGCCTTCTACTACGTGGCGTTCGTGGGGGTGATGCCCTCCATCGCCATGCTCCACCACTTCTTCTTCCTCCGCATGACTGGAGACCGGCCCGCAGGGTGCGTCGGCTTTGTCATGGCTCGAGGCAGCAACGCGATCTCCCACACCGGGAAGAAGGTGGAGGACACCCTGAAGAAGTGGGTCCTCATGGATGCCAAGTGCTCCCGTGACCTGCTGGAGCTGCCAACTGAGCTCCCCTCCTCCGAGAAGGGGTGGTTTTCTGAGAAGATCACCGACCCTTGCCGTTGATGAAGAAGGTGGAGGACGACCTGAAGATTGAGAAGCTGATGATGGCCATGATCGTTAAGGAGTTCCTAATGCAGCGCCTGGTGCCGCTCCATGACCGCTCTTGCCCCTTGTGGAAGCTTGGGGGTGCGACGACAAGATTCGCTTGCGCCAGGACACCCTTCCTGAGGAGGAGCTGAGCAAGGTGTCTCTTTCCTTGACTGGAAAGTATTCAAGCGGTCCTTCGGATGAATGGCTCCTTATGTACCACCGAGTCGACGGAGAGGAGATTGCCGCCGCCATGCTAGTCTTCGATGAGTTCAGGCCCGTGCTGACAGGGCCTCCCCCGCCGCCCGCCTCCTTGGTGAACCTATCATCCAGCGACCGTTCCTCTGAGGCCACCGAGGAGGAGGGCGAGGGGGAATCCTCTGCCCCGAGACAGAGGGACTCCTCCGTAACTTCCCTGACAATGATGACGAGGACGCACCTTCGGTGGTGGAGCTGGCTTGCCCCTCCGGGGTCACCACAAGATCCGGGGCGGCCTCCTCGAAGCAGGCCAAGCGATCGACCGTGAAGAAGGGCAGGACTGCACTGATCCCTCCGGGTAGTACTCCGCCTTCGCCAGCGGCGTGCCGAGCGGTGCCGACCGCGTGCTCTCCTGCTCCCAAGAGTGCAGCTCCAACTGCCCCGGCGAAGTCCCCGCTGCTGGGCCTGAAGAGGAACTACGTCTTCTCTGACCAGTGAGTTTTTTCCCTTGGCCTTGATCTTGATTCCTGATGCGATGCTTAGTGTCTTCGTCTGTCGTTAGGCAACAATCGTCGTCGAAGAAGAAGGAGGGCGCGGGGGTCGTTGTGGTCGAGCGTGTCGAGGTGGCTGCCACAGCCCTGGCGAAGAAGAGCGTTGCGGCCCCTGTTGTTCCAGCGCCAACGTCATCTTCTCAGGGCGCGGAAGCCTGGCTTCAGGAGGTGTCGGCGTCCTCAGCAGGGTTGACCCTGTCGGCACCCATCCTTACTGCGACTGCTGAGGTCGCCATGCCTCCGGAGCCCCCAGCCCTTCCTGCTGCCATAGCTTCACCTGCCTTGGTGCCGAGAACGTCTCCTCTCCTACCCGGCGTGCAGCTGGGCCATCGCGCTCCTACCGCCTCCGGAGCCCTGGAGGAGGCTCGAGCGACGCTGAACCTTCTCCAAGGTGAACTTTAGGGCCCGGACCGCCGTGCAGCGTTGGGGCGCCTGGGGATAATCTCTGGATGGCTCCAGGCCGACGCATCTGTCCAAGCAGCCTGGAGCTCTGTGGAGGAGACCCACAAGGTGTTTGGGGTGGCTGCTACCGAGCGTGACCTGGCACAAAAGGAGGCCAAGGAAGTCGAGGATTGGTGCCGCACGGTGGAGGCTGAGCTGAAGGCTCTTCAGGATCAACACGCCACCTAGGCCAGCCAGCTCCAGGAACGGGAGGGGAGGCTGTCGTCGCCGATCGTGATGCTGAACTAAAGAAGGCAGCCCTGGAACAGGCTGCGGAGCATGGCCGCCCGACGAAGCTGAAGGAGGAGGTGGAGGCGGCCCAGGCGGCCCTTGCCGAGGCCAAAGAAGCAGCCACCATGGAGCGCAACACCCTCGCCTCCCTCGAGGCGAGGTTCCACAAGACTCAACGATCGCTCTTTGGGGGCAATCCCTCGAAGAGAGAGGTGGCCCCAAGGGAGAGCCATGCCGCCCTGCTCCCTGAGGTCGTGGAAGTGCTCGAGGATGCCGTCGAAGGTTTTGGATCTTTGGTGGAAGGTGAGGCTCGCTTGCTTTCTTCCTCAACCCCTACGTGCGTCTTCAGCCATCTCTATCTCTGGGACGCCATCTTTGACTTCGCCGCCTTCCTCGAGCCCGTGGAATCCAACTCCTGCAGCGCTGCTACTGCTGCCGTGAAGAGCTCCGTGGATGCCCTGCTGAGCAAGTTCCTTGTCGTCGGCCCTGCGGCTGGGACCGAGGGGATAGACAATGCGGCTGGCGACAAGGCTCCGCTGGCGGGCAATGGCGGCACCCAGGGCTGAAGAGGTGGCTTGATGGTGCTGCTCCTTCCTGTTTGTCTTGTATCATGTAGCATGCCTCGTGGAGGCGTTTAAAACTGATTGCTTGGGACAATATGTTTTGTAATAATTAGATTGTGGTTCCCCGACTTTTTCCGTCTGCTTTGTTGTTCTGCGTCGGCAGAGCCCGACCCCGCGCATACCTCAGCCACCGTTGGGTCATCCGGATCGCCAGGACGATCCCAAGGGGTGAGGGGCTATGTGGCCAGTTAGGCTCCTGAGATGCAATACTCAGGAGTCCCCCATGACGTGCGAACATCTTAGAAAAAAGTGCAAAGGCAAGCCTTGGCGTTCTGCGTCGGCAAGGCCCAGCCCCGTGCATACCTCAGTCGCTGTTGGGTCATCCGGATCACTAGGACGAGACCAGGGGTGAGGGGCTACGTGACCAATTAGGCTCCTGAGACGCGATGCTTAAAAGTCCCCCTTGACGTACGAACGGCTTGAAAAGGACGAGAGTCAGGCCTTGGCATACTGCATTGGCAGGGCCCGGCCCCGCGCATACCTCAGCCACCGTTGGGTCGTCCGGATCACCAGGACGAGACCAAGGGGTGAGGGGCTACGTGACCAGTTAGGCTCCTGAGACGCGATGCTCAGGAGTCTCCCTTGACGTACAAACCGACCATCATACCTTTCCTCGCCGGGCTCTCGGGAGGGAGGGGCGCGCAAAGACCAGGTCCGTGGGACCTGGTGAGGTGGGGTATGCCAGGCGTGACATGAGCGTAGCCCCCGTGTCCAGCCCCCTCGCGCTACCCTCCCGAGGGAGGGTAGCGCGGTGAGGCTGGACACTAAGCCCGGAAGCTCCCTAAGGTTAATGCAGCCGCGAGGCCACCTCCAGTTGTTTATCACCAGCACGGAGCATAGCACTTCCACTCTTGTACGGGCATAGCCGCTCCTCGGCGGTGTCGACGGCCAGCACGGAGCATGGTGCTTCCACTGGTGCGTGGGAGGGGGCTCCCTCTGAGGAGAGCCCCCGGGGCATGTACAGCCCCTCCTTGACACGTGGCTAGCACGACAGGGCTGGAGGAGGTGTGTATGGGCACCCGTGAGCCAGCACAGGACTCACGAGGCCCTACCTCAAGGCGGGTTGCGCCTGAACTTGATTGGGAGCACTTGTGTCAGTCCTGCAAGATGGCTAGGCAGCCTACTCCGGATGAGCCTCCTGAGGTTATTGCATGAGAAGGCCAGACACCAACGACCCCAAGAGGTGACGTGAACGGGGCCTGCCCGCCAGACAGAGCTCAGTCGTTGGGTTTATCGACGCTGCAGGGACGGACCCAAGCACAGACGCCGTGCCTAGTCTTCTCATGCAAAGATCCTGAGGAAAAACAGTCGGCGCATGGTTCCCGTGGCCATGGGGCACCAGGTCACGCACCCTCACTACTAATGGGCATCTCCATAGCCCGTTGATACACCTAGTTGATGTGAGACTATCTTCTCCCTTTTGTCCTTACAACCACCACCATATACCACCATAGTGCTATGTCCATGGCTTGCGCTCATGTACTGCGTAAGAGTTGAAAAAAAGCTGAAGCGCGTTAAAAAGTATGAACCAATTGCTCGGCTCGTCATCGGGGTTGTACATGATGGGAGTATTTTGTGTAATGAAAATGAAGCATGGCCTAACTATATGATTTTGTAGGGATAAGCTTTCTTTGGCTATGTTATTTTGATAGGACATGATTATTTGTTAGTATGCTTCAAAGTATTATTATTTTTATGTTTTATAAGCTTTTGTCTCGAATCATTTGGATCTGAACATTCATCCCACAATAAAGAAAATTACATTGAGAATTATGCTAGGTAGCATTCCACATCAAACATTATGTTTTTATCATTTACCTACTCGAGGACGAGCAGGAATTAAGCTTGGGGATGCTTGATACGTCTCCAATGTATCTATAATTTTTGATTGTTGCATGCTATTATATTATCCCTTTTGGATGTTTATGGGCTTTATTTTACACATTTATATCATTTTTGGGACTAACCTACTAACCGGAGGCCCAGCCCGTATTGCTGTTTTTTTGCCTATTTCAGTATTTCGAAGAAAAGGAATATCAAACGGAGTCCAAAAGGAATGAAACCTTCGGGAGCGTGATTTTTGGAACGAACGTGATCCAGAGGACTTGGAGCGCAAGTCAAGAAGCAATCGAGGCAGCCAGGAGATAGGAGGGCGTGCCCACCCCTCCTGGGCGCGCCCCCCTCTCTCCTGGACCCCTCGAGCAGCCACCGACGTAGTTCTTCCTCCTATATGTACCTACGTACCCCGAAAACATCCAGAGAGCCACCGAACAAATATTTCCTCCACCATAACCTTCTGTATCCGCGAGATCCCATCTTGGAGCCGTCACCGGCGCTTCGCCGGAGGGGAATCCACCATGGAGGGCTTCTACATCAACACCATAGCCCTTCCGATGAGTTGTGAGTAGTTTACTACAGACCTTCGGGTCCATAGTTATTAGCTAGATGGCTTCTTCTCTCTTTTTGGATCTCAATACAATGTTCTCCCCCTCTCTTGTGGAGATCTATTCGATGTAAACTCTTTTTGCAGTGTGTTTGTCGAGATCCGATGAATTGTGGGTTTATGATCAAGTTTATCTATGAGAAATATTTGAATCTTCTCTGAATTCTTTTATGTATGATTGAGTTATCTTTGCAAGTCTCTTCGAATTATCTGTTTGGTTTGGCCTACTAGATTGATCTTTCTTGCCATGGGAGAAGTGCTTAGCTTTGGGTTCAATCTTGCGGTGTACTTACCCAGTGACAGAAAGGGTTGCCAGGCACGTATTGTATTGTTGCCATCGAGGATGAAATGATGGGGTTTATATCATATTGCTTGAGTTTATCCCTCTACATCATGTCATCTTTCTTAATGTGTTACTCTGTTCTTATGAACTTAATACTCTAGATGCATGCTGGATAGCGGTCGATGTGTGCAGTAATAGTAGTAGATGTAGGAAGGAGTCGTTCTACTTGTCACGGACGTGATGCCTATATACGTGATCATGCCTAGATAATCTCATAATTATTCGCTTTTCTATCAATTGCCCGACAGTAATTTGTTCACCCACCGTATTACTTATGATATCTTGAGAGAAGCCTCTAGTGAAACCTATGGCCCCTGGGTCTATCTTTTATCATATAAAGCTTTCAATCTACTTTTATTTGCATCTTTACTTTTTGCATCTATATTATAAAATACCAAAAATATATTTATCTTATCATATTATCTCTATCAGATCTCACTTTCGCAAGTGGTCGTGAAGGGATTGACAACCCCTTTATCGTGTTGGTTGCGATTTCTTTGTTTGTTTGTGTATATTCGTGGGACTTGTGAGGAGCCTCCTACTGGATTGATACCTTGGTTCTCAAAAACTGAGGGAAATACTTACGCTACTATTGCTGCATCACCCTTTCCTCTTCAAGGAAAACCAACACAAGCTCAAGACGTAGCAAGAAGGATTTATGGCGCCGTTGCTGGGGAGGTCTTCGCTCAAGTCAAGACATACGAAGTACCCATCACAAACTCATCTCCCTCGCATTTACATTATTTGCCATTTTCCTCTCGTTTTCCTCTCCCCCACTTCACCCTTGCCGTTTTATTTGCCCTCTCTTTCCCAATCTCTCTCTCTTTTTCGCTTGCCTTTTTCTGTTTGCTTGTGTGTTGGATTACTTGTCGCCATGGCGCAAGATAATACCAAATTGTGTGATTTCTCCAATACCAATAATAATGATTTCCTTAGTACTCCGATTGCTCCTCTTAATGATGTTGAGTCTTGTGAAATCAATGATGCTTTGCTGAATCTTGTTATGAAAGATCAATTCTCCGGCCTTCCTAGTGAATATGCCGCTACCCATCTAAACAACTTTGTTGATTTGTGTGATATGCAAAAGAAAAAAGATACAGATATTGATATTGTTAAATTGAAGTTATTTCTGTTTTCACTTAGAGATCATGCTAAAATTTGGTTTTTGTCTTTGCCTAAAAATAGTATTGATTCTTGGAAGAAGTGCAAAGATGCTTTTAGCTCTAAGTATTTTCCTCCCGCTAAGATCATCTTGCTTAGGAATGATATTATTAATTTTAAACAACTTGATAATGAGCATGTTGCCCAATCTTGGGAAAGAATGAAATTGATGATTCACAATTTCCCTACTCATGGTTTGCATTTATGGATGATCATACAAAAAATTTATGCCGGATTGAATTTTGCTTCTAGAAATCTTTTAGATTCGGCCGCCAGAGGCACGTTTATGGAAATCACTTTAGGAGATTCTACAAAACTTCTTGATAATATTATGGCTAATCATTCTCAATGACGCACCGAACGATCTACTAGTAAAAAGTGCATGCTATAGAAGAAATTAATGTTTTGAGTGGAAAGATGGATGAGATTATGAGATTGTTTTCTAAGAAGAGTGCTTCTATTGATCCCAATGATATTTCTTTATCTACCTTGATTGAGAATAATAATGAATCTATGGATGTAAATTTTGTTGGTAGGAATAGTTTTGGAAACAATGCTTATAGAGGAAACTTTAATTCTAGACCGTTCCCTAGTAATTCCTCTAATAATTATGGCAATTCCTACAATAATCCTTATGGCAATTTTAATAAGATGCCCTCTGATTTTGAAAATAGTGTGAAAGAATTTATGATCTCTCAAAAGAATTTTAATGCCTTGCTTGAAGAAAAATTGCTCAAAGTTGATGATTTGGCTAGGAACGTTGATAGACTTTCGCTCGATGTTGATTCTTTGAAACTTAGATCTACTCCTCCTAAGCATGATATCAATGAGTCTCTCAAAGCTATGAGAAGTTCCATTGACGAGTGCAAAGAAAGAACTGCTAGATTGCATGCTAAGAAAGATTGCTTTGTTAAAGCGTGTTCTTCTAGTTTCCATGAAAATAATGATGAAGACCTTAAAGTTATTGATGTATCCCCTATTAGACCCTTGTTTTTAAATATGAATCTTGATGATAATGGTACTGGAAGTGAATCAACTATTGTCAAAAAGCGTTCCGAGATTTCGGAGTTTTTAGATCTTGATGCTAAATTTGGTAAAAGTGAGATTGAAGAGGTTAAAACTTTAAATAGCATTGAACCCACTATTTCGGATTTCAAGGAATTTTTTTATAATAATTGTTGTTTATAAAGTTGTATTTCCTTGTTGCAATCCATTGTTAATTATCCTAATGCTTATAGTCAAAATAAAGCTTTTACCAAACATATCGTTGATGCCTTGATGCAATCTTTTGATAAAAAAATTAATTTGGAAGTTTCTATACCTAGAAAACTTAATGATGAGTGGGAACCTGCTATAAAGATTAAAATTAAAGATTATGATTGTTTTTCTTTGTGTGATTTGGGTGCTCCACGATTCCAAAAACTTTATGTGATATTCTAGGTTTCCATGATCTTGATGATTGCTCTTTAAATTTGCACCTTGCGGATTCCACCATTAAAAAGCCAATGGGAAGGATCAATGATGTTCTCATTGTTGCAAATAGAAATTTGGTGCCCGTAGATTTTATCGTTCTTGATATAGATTGCAATCTTTCTTGCCCTATTATTCTTGGTAGACCTTTCCTTAGAACGATTGGTGTGATTATTGATATGAAGGAAGGGAACATTAGGTTCCAATTTCCATTAAAGAAAGGCATGGAGCACTTTCAAAAAAATAAAGTAAAATTACCTTATGAATCTATTATGCGAGTTACCTATGAATCAAGTGCCAAAGATGGCACTAGTTAGATCTATCTTCGCTTTTATGCCTAGCTAGGGGCGTTAAACGATAGCGCTAGTTGGGAGGCAACCCAATTTTCTTTGTGTTTTTTGTTCTTGTTACTGTTTAGTAATAAATTTTGCATCTACTTTCTATTTAGATGTGTTTTTATGTTTAATTAGTGTTTGTGCCAAGTAGAACCTATAGGATAACCTATGATATGAGTTGATTTGATTCTGCTGAAAAACAGAAACTTTGCGCTCATGGGAAAAAATTCAATAAATCACATAAAAGTGATTTTGCATTGATTCCTTTTGCTGATGATCAATAGACAAATTTTTTAGGACTTCCTATTTTGGTAGGATTTTTGGAGTTCTAGAAGTAACCTAAAGTTACAGATTGCTACAGACTGTTCTGTTTTTGACAGATTCTGCCTTTAGTGTGTTGTTTGCTTATTTTGATGCATCTATGGCTAGTATGTAAGGATATGAACCATAGAGAACTTGGAATACAGTAGGTTTAACACCAATATAAATAAATAATGAGTTAATTGCAGTACCTTATGTGGTGGTTTTTCTTTCTTGCACTAACGGAGCTTATGAGTTTCCTGTTGAGTTTTGTGTTGTGAAGTTTTCAAGTTTTGGGTAAAGATTTGATGGACTATGGAATAAGGAGCGGCAAAAGCCTAAGCTTGCGGATGCCCATGGCACCCCAATATATTCAAGAATAGCCAAAAGCCTAAGCTTGGGGATGCTCCCGGAAGGCATCCCCTCTTTCGTCTTTGTTCATTGGTAACTTTACTTGGAGCTATATTTTTATTTGCCACATGATATGTGTTTTGCTTGGAGCGTCGTGTATTATATTAGTCTTTGCTTTTTAGTTTACCACAATCATCCTTGCTGTACACACCTTTTGGGAGAAGCCCACTTTATTAGAATCTATTAGAATATGCTATGTGCTTCACTTATATCTTTTGCGCTAGATAGTTTTTGCTCTAGTACTTCACTTATATCTTTTAGAGCACGGCGGTGGATTAATTTTGAAGAAATTTCTATTCTCTCATGCTTCACTTATATTATTTTGAGAGTCTCTTAGAACAGCATGGTATTTGCTATGGTTAAGAATTTGGTCCTATAATGATGAGCATGCAAGTTGGGTATAATAAAAACTATCATAAAAAGTGCATTAAACACTAGGATCAATTTGATGCTTGATAATTGTTTTGAGATATAAAGTTAGTAATGTTAGAGTCATGCTAGTGGATAATTATGAAATTGAGAAATACTTGTGTTGAAGTTGGCAAGTCCCGTAGCATGCACGTATGGTAAAAGTTGTGTGACAAATTTGTTGCATGAGGTGCTCTTTTGATTGTCTTCCTTATGAGTGGCAGTCGGGGATGAGCGATGGTCTTTTCCTACCAATCTATCCCTCTAGGGGCATGCATAGTAGTACTTTGCTTTGAGGGCTAAGTAGACTTTTGCAATAAGTATATGAGTTCTTTATGACTAATGTGAGTCCATGGATATACACACACTTACCCTTCCATTTAGCTAGCCTCTATTACACCGCGCAACTTTCGCCGGTAGCATGCACCCATTATTTACCTTCCTCAAAACAGCCACAATACCTACCTATTATGGCATTTCCATAGCCATTCCGAGATATATTGCCATGCAACTTTCCACTGTTCTGTTTATTATGACACGCTCCATCATTGTCATATTGCTCTTTGCATGATCATGTAGTTGACATCGTATTTGTGGCAAAGCCACCTTCATAATTTTCATACATGTCGCTCTTGATTCATTGCATATCCCGGTACACTGCCGGAGGCATTCATATAGAGTCATATCTTGTTCTAGCTTTGAGTTGTAATTCTTGAGTTGTAGATCAATAAAAGTGTGATGATCTTCATTATTAGAGCATTGTCCCAGTGAGGAAAGGATGATGAAGACTATAATTCCCCCACATGTCGGGATGAGACTTCGGACTTTACAAAAAAAAAGAGAAAAAAAGAGAAAGGCCAAAAAGAAAAAAATATAAAAAAAGAAAGGCCAAAGAAGAAAAAGAAAATAAAAAAAAGAAAAAAATATAAAATGAGAGAAAAAGAGAGAAGGGACAATTGCTACTATCTCTTTTCCACACTTGTGCTTCAAAATAGCACCATGATCTTCATGATAGAGAGTCTCCTATGTTGTCACTTTCATATACTAGTGGGAATTTTTTGTTATAGAACTTGGCTTGTATATTCCAATGATGGGCTTCCTCAAAATGCCCTAGGTCTTCATGAGCAAGCAAGTTGGATGCACACACACTTAGTTTCTTTTGTTGAGCTTTCATACATTTATAGCTCTAGTGCATCCGTTGCATGGCAGTCCCTACTCACTCATTTTGATATCTATTAATGGGCATCTCCATAGCCATTGATACGCCTAGTTGATGTGAGACTATCTTCTCCCTTTTGTCCTTACAACCACCACCATATACCACCATAGTGCTATGTCCATGGCTTGCGCTCATGTATTGCGTAAGAGTTGAAAGAAACCTGAAGCGCGTTAAAAAGTATGAACCAATTGCTCGGCTCGTCATCAGGGTTGTACATGATGGGAGTATTTTGTTTAATGAAAATGAAGCATGGCCTAACTATATGATTTTGTTGGGATAAGCTTTCTTTGGCTATGCTATTTTGATAGGACATGATTATTTGTTAGTATGCTTCGAAGCATTATTATTTTTATGTTTTATAAGCTTTTGTCTTGAATCATTTGGATCTGAACATTCATGCCACAACAAAGAAAATTACATTGAGAATTATGCTAGGTAGCATTCCACATCAAAAATTATGTTTTTATCATTTATCTACTCGAGGAGGAGCAGGAATTAAGCTTGGGGATGCTTGATACGTCTCCAACGTATCTATAATTTTTGATTGTTGCATGCTATTATATTACCCCTTTTGGATGTTTATGGGCTTTATTTTACACATTTATATCATTTTTGGGACTAACCTACTAACCGGAGGCCCAGCCGGTATTGCTATTTTTTTGCCTATTTCAGTATTTCAAAGAAAAGGAATATCAAATGGAGTCCAAATGAAATGAAACCTTCGGGAGCGTGATTTTTGGAACGAACGTGATCCAGAGGACTCGGAGTGCAAGTCAAGAAGCAATCAAGGCGGCCAGGAGATAGGAGGGTGCGCCCACCCCTCCTGGGCGTGCCCCCTCTCTCTTGGGCCCCTCGAGCGGCCACCGACGTACTTCTTCCTCCTATATATACCTACGTACCCCGAAAACATCCAGAGAGCCACCAAAGAAATATTTCCGCCACCGTAACCTTCTGTATCCACGAGATCCCATCTTGGAGCCGTCGCCGGCGCTCCACCGGAGGGGGGATCCACCATGGAGGGCTTCTACATCAACACCATAGCCCTTCCAATGAGTTGTGAGTAGTTTACTACAGACCCTCATGTTGGGGAATGTTGCAGAAAATAAAAAAATTCTACGCTTCACCAAAATCAATCTATGGAGTCATCTAGCAACGAGTGAGAGGAGTGCATCTACATACCCTTGTAGATCGCGAGCGGAAGCGTTCAAGAGAACGGGGTTGAGGGAGTCGTACTCGTCCTGATCCAAATCACCGAAGATCCTAGTGCTGAACGGACAACACCTCCGCGTTCAACACACGTACGGTTGGGAAGACGTGTCCTCCTTCTTGATCCAGCAAGGGGGAAGGAGAGGTTGATGGAGATCCAGCAGCACGACGGCGTGGTGGTGGAAGCAGCGGTGATCTCGGCAGGGCTTCGCCAAGCTCAGCGAGAGGGAGAGGTGGTACGGGGAAGAGGGAGGCGCCAGGGACTAGGGTGCGGCTGCCCTCCCTCCCCCCTCTTTATATAGGGGGCCTAGGGGGTGCACCGGCCCCTAAAGATCCCATCTCCAAGGGGGGCGGCCTAGGGGGGGACTTGCCCCCAAGTCAAGTGAGGCGACCCCCCCCCCCACCCACCCCTAGGGTTTCCAACCCTAGGTGCAGGGGAGGCCCAAGGGGGGTGCACCAGCCCACCAGGGGCTGGTTCCCTTCCCTATTCAGCCCATGTGGCCCTCCGGGATAGGTGGCCCCACCCGGTGGACCCCCGGGACCCTTCCGGTGGTCCCGGTACAATACCGGTGAACCTCAAAACTTTCCCGGTGGCCGAAACTGGACTTCCTATATACAATTCTTCACCTCTGAACCATTCCAGAACTCCTTGTGACGTCCGGGATCTCATCTGGGACTCCGAACAACTTTCGGGTTACCGCATACTAATATCTCTACAACCCTAGCGTCACTGAACCTTAAGTGTGTAGACCCTACGGGTTCGGGAATCACGTAGACATGACCGAGACAGCTCTCCGGCCAATAACCAACAGCGGGATCTGGATACCCAAGTTGTCTCCCACATGTTCCACGATGATCTCATCGGATGAACCACGATGTCGAGGATTCAAGTAATCCCGTGTACAATTACCTTTGTCAATCGGTACGTTACTTGCCCAAGATTCGATCGTCGGTATCCCAATACCTCGTTCAATCTCGTTACTGGCTAGTCACTTTACTCGTACCGTAATGCATGATCTCGTGATCAACCACTTGGTCACATTGAGCTCATTATGATGATGCATTACCGAGTGGGCCTAGAGATACCTCTCCGTCATATGGAGTGACAAATCCCAGTCTCGATCCGTGTCAACCCAACAGATACTTTCGGGGATACCCATAGTATACCTTTATAGTCACCCAGTTACGTTCTGACGTTTGGTACACCCAAAGCACTCCTACGGTATCCGGGATTTACACGATCTCATGGTCTAAGGAAATGATACTTGACATTGGAAAAGCTCTAGCAAACGAACTACACGATCTTGTGCTATGCTTAGGATTGGGTCCTGTCCATCACATCATTCTCCTAATGATGTGATCCCGTTATCAATGACATCCAGTGTCCATAGTCAGGAAACCATGACTATCTGTTGATCAACGAGCTAGTCAACTAGAGGCTCACTAGGGACGTGTTGTGGTCTATGCATTCACACATGTATTACGATTTCCGGATAACACAATTACAGCATGAATAATAGACAATCATCATGAACAAGGAAATATAATAATCATTTTATTATTTCCTCTAGGGCATATTTCCAACACTTCGGGTCCATAGTTATTAGCTAGATGGCTTCTTCTCTCTTTTTGGATCTCAATACAATGTTCTCCCCCTCTCTTCTGGAGATCTATTCGATGTAAACTCTTTTTGCGGTGTATTTGTCGAGATCCGATGAATTGTGGGTTTATGATCAAGTTTATCTATGAGAAATATTTGAATCTTCTCTGAATTCTTTTATGTATGATTGAGTTATCTTTGTAAGTCTCTATGAATTATCGGTTTGGTTTGGCCTACTAGATTGATCTTTCTTGCCATGGGAGAAGTGCTTAGCTTTGGGTTCAATCTTGCGGTGTCCTTACCCAGTCACAGAAAGGGTTACAAGGCACGTATTGTATTATTGCCATCGAGGATAAAAAGATGGGGTTTATATCATATTGCTTGAGTTTATCCCTCTACATCATGTCATCTTTCTTAATGCGTTACTATGTTCTTATGAACTTAATACTCTAGATGCATGCTGGATAGCGGTCGATGTGTGGAGTAATAGTAGTAGATGTAGGCAGGAGTCGGTCTACTTATCACAGACGTGATGCCTATATACATGATCATGCCTAGATAATCTCATAATTTTATTCGCTTTTCTATCAATTGCTTGACAGTAATTTGTTCACCCACCGTATTACTTATGCTATCTTGAGAGAAGCCTCTAGTGAAACCAATGGCCCCTGGGTCTATCTTTTATCATATAAAGCTTTCAATCTACTTTTATTTGCATCTTTACTTTTTGCATCTATATTATAAAATACCAAAAATATATTTATCTTATCATATTATCTCTATCAGATCTCAATTTCGCAAGTGCCCGTGAAGGGATTGACAACCCCTTTATCGCGTTGGTTGCGAGTTCTTTGTTTGTTTGTGTAGGTTTGTGGGACTTGCGAGGAGACTCCTGTTGGGGAACGTAGCAGAAAATTAATTTTTTCTACGCTTCACCAAGATTAATCTATGGAGTCATCTAGTAACGAGAGAGAGGAGTGCATCTACATACCCTTGTAGATCGCGGGCGGAAGCGTTCAAGAGAACGGGGTTGAGGGAGTCATACTCGTCGTGATCCAAATCACCGAAGATCCTAGTGCCGAACGGACGACACCTCCGTGTTCAACACATGTACGGTTGGGGAAGACGTCTCCTCCTTCTTGATCCAGCAAGGGGGAAGGAGAGGTTGATGGAGATCCAGCAGCACAACCGCATGGTGGTGGAAGTAGCGGGGATCTCGGCAGGGCTTAGCCAAGCTCAGCAGGAGGGAGAGGTGTTACGGGGGGAGAGGGAGGCGCCAGGGGCTAGGGTGCGCAGCCCTCCCTCCCCCCTCTTTATATAGGGGCCCTGGGGGGCGCCGGCCCCTTAGAGATCCAATCTCAAAGGGGGGGCGGCCAAAGGGGGGACTTGACCCCGAAGTCAGGTGGGGCGCCCTCCACCCCTAGGGTTTCCAACGCTAGGCGCAGGGGGAGGCCCAAGGGGGGAGCACCAGCCCACCAAGGGCTGGTTCCCTTCCCACTTCAGCCCATGGGGCCCTCCGGGATAGGTGGCCTCACCCGGTGGACCCCCGTGACCCTTCCGGTGGTCCCGGTACAATACCGGTGACACCCGAAACATTCCCAGTGGCCGAAACTGGACTTCCCATATACAAATCTTTACCTGCGGACCATTCCGAAACTCCTCGTGACGTCCGGGATCTCATCCGGGACTCTGAAGAACTTTTGGATTACCGCATACTAATATCTCTACAACCCTGGCGTCATCGAACCTTAAGTGTGTAGACCCTACGGGTTCGGGAATCACGCAGACATGACCGAGACAGCTCTCCGGCCAATAACCAACAGCGGGATCTGGATACCCATGTTGGCTCCCACATGTTCCACGATGATCTCATCGAATGAACCACGATGTCGAGGATTCAAATAATCACGTGTACAATTCCCTTTGTCAATCGGTACGTTACTTGCCCGAGATTCGATCGTCGGTATCCCAATACCTTGTTCAATCTCATTACCGGCAAGTCACTTTACTTGTACCGTAATGCATGATCCCGTGACCAACCACTTGGTCTCATTGAGCTCATTATGATGATGCATTACCGAGTGGGCCCAGAGATACCTCTCCGTCATACGGAGTGACAAATCCCAGTCTCGATCCGTGTCAACCCAACAGACACTTTTGGGGATACCTGTAGTATACCTTTATAGTCACCCAGTTACGTAGTGACGTTTGGTACACCCAAAGCACCCCTACGGTATCCGGGAGTTGCATGATCTCATGGTCTAAGGAAATGATACTTGACATTGGAAAATCTCTAGCAAACGAACTACACGATCTTGTGCTATGCTTAGGATTGGGTCTTTTCCATCACATCATTCTCCTAATGATGTGATCCCATTATCAATGACATCCAATGTCCATTGTCAGGAAACCATGACTATCTGTTGGTTAACGAGCTAGTCAACTAGAGGCTCACTAGGGACATGTTGTGGTCTATGTATTCACACATGTATTACGATTTCCGTATAACACAATTATAGCATGAATAATATACAATTATCATGAACAAGGAAATATAATAATAATCATTTTATTATTGCCTCTAGGGCATATTTCCAACAGTCTCCCACTTGCACTAGAGTCAACAATCTAGTTACATTGTGATGAATCGAACACCCATAGAGTTCTGGTGTTGATCATGTTTTGCTCGTGGAAGAGGTTTAGTCAACGGATCTGCGACATTCAGATCCGTATGCACTTTGCAAATATCTATGTCTCCATCTTGAACATTTTCATGAATGGAGTTGAAGCGATGCTTGATGTGCCTGGTCTTCTTGTGAAACCTGGGCTCCTTGGCAAGGGCAATAGCTCCAGTGTTGTCACAGAAGAGAGTGATCGGCCCCGACACATTGGGTATGACTCCTAGGTCGGTGATGAACTCCTTCATCCAGATTGCTTCATGCGCTGCCTCCGAGGCTGCCATGTACTCCGCTTCACATGTAGACCCCGCCACGATGCTTTGCTTGCAGCAGCACCAGCTTACTGCCCCACCATTCAAAATATACATGTATCCGGTTTGTGACTTAGAGTCATCCAGATCTGTGTCGAAGCTAGCGTCGAGGTAACCCTTTACGACGAGCTCTTTGTCACCTCCATAAACGAGAAACATATCCTTAGTCCTTTTCAGGTACTTTAGGATATTCTTGACCGATGTCCAGTGTTCCATGCCGGGATTACTTTGGTACCTTCCTACCAAACTTACGGCAAGGTTTACATCAGGTCTGGTACACAACATGGCATACATAATAGACCCTATAGCCGAGGCATAGGGGATGACACTCATCTTTTCTCTATCTTCTACCGTGG
Source organism: Triticum dicoccoides (assembly GCF_002162155.2). Lineage (NCBI taxonomy): Eukaryota > Viridiplantae > Streptophyta > Magnoliopsida > Poales > Poaceae > Triticum > Triticum dicoccoides. Next base: position 647,232,692 of record NC_041385.1, on the reverse strand, counting down.
TCGGGCATTGAGCTGAGCTCAATTTCACACCTTGCAACACAGGCAAGAACCCCTTCTTGGACTGATCCATATTGAACTTCTTCAATATCTTATCAAGGTATGTGCTTTGTGAAAGACCTATGAGGCGTCTCGATCTATCTCTATAGATCTTGATGCCTAATATGTAAGCAGCTTCTCCAAGGTCCTTCATTGAAAAACACTTATTCAAGTAGGCCTTAATGTTGTCCAAAAGTTCTATATCATTTCCCATCAAAAGTATGTCATCTACATATAATATGAGAAATGCTACAGAGCTCCCACTCACTTTCTTGTAAACGCAGGTTTCTCCATAAGTCTGCATAAAACCCAAATGCTTTGATCATCTCATCAAAGCGAACGTTCCAACTCCGAGATGCTTGCACCAGTCCATAAATGGATCGCTGGAGCTTGCATACCTTGTTAGCATTCTTAGGATCGACAAAACCTTCTGGCTGCATCATATACAATTCTTCCTTAAGATAGCCGTTAAGGAATGCCGTTTTGACGTCCATTTGCCATATCACATAATCATAGTATGCGACAATTGCTAACATAATTCGAACGGACTTCAGCTTCGCTATGGGAGAGAAAGTCTCATCGTAGTCAACTCCTTGAACTTGCCGATAACCCTTAGCGACAAGTCAAGCTTTATAGATGGTAACATTACCATCCACGTCCGTCTTGTTCTTAAAGATCCATTTGTTTTCTATCGCTCGCCGATCATCGGGCAAGTCTGTCAAAGTCCATACTTTGTTTTCATACATGGATCCTATCTCGGATTGCATGGCTTCAAGCCATTTGTTTGAATCTAGGCCCGCCATCGCTTCTTCATAGTTCGAAGATTCACCGTTGTCTAACAACATGATTTCCAGGACAGGGTTGCCATACCATTCTGGTGTGGAACGTGTCCTTGTGGACCTACGAAGTTCAGTAGCAACTTGATCCGAAGTACCTTGATCATCATCATTAACTTCCTCTCTAGTCGGTGCACGCACCACAGGAACATCTTCCTGAGCTGCGCTACTTTCGGTTCAAGAGGCAGTACTTCATCGAGTTCTACTTTCCTCCCACTTATTTCTTTCGAGAGAATCTCTTTCTCCAGAAAGGACCCGTTCTTGGCAACAAATATCTTGCCTACGGATCTAAGGTAGAAGGTATACCCAATAGTTTCCTTAGGGTATCCTATGAAGACGCATTTTTCCGACTTGGGTTCGAGCTTTTTAGGTTGAAGTTTCATGACATAAGCATCGCATCCCCAAACTTTTAGAAACGACAGCTTAGGTTTCTTCCCAAACCATAATTCATACGGTGTCGTCTCAACAGATTTAGACGGTGCCCTATTTAAAGTGAATGTAGCTGTCTGTAGAGCGTATCCCCAAAATGATAGCGGTAAATCGGTGAGTGACATCATAGATCGCACCATATCCAATAGAGTGCGATTACGATGTTCGGACACACCGTTACGCTGAGGTGTTCCAGGCGGTGTGAGTTGTGAAACGATTCCACATTTACTTAAGTGTGTACCAAATTCGTGACTTAAATATTCTCCTCCACGATCTGATCATAAGAACTTTATTTTTCGGTCACGTTGATTCTCTACCTCATTCTGAAATTCCTTGAACTTTTCAAAGGTCTCAGACTTGTGTTTCATCAAGTAAACATACCCATATCTACTCAAGTCATCAGTGAGGGTGAGAACATAACGATAGCCACTGCGAGCCTCAATGCTCATTGGACCGCACACATCAGTATGTATAATTTCCAATAAGTTGGTTGCTTGCTCTATTGTTCCAGAGAACGGAGTCTTGGTCATTTTACCCATGAGACATGGTTCGCACGTGTCAAATGATTTGAAATCAAGAGACTCCAAAAGTCCATCTGTATGGAGCTGCTTCATGCGTTTGACACCAATGTGACCAAGGCGGCAATGCCACAGATATGTGGGACTATCATTATCAATCTTACATCTTTTGGTATTCACACTATGAATATGTGTAACATCACGTTCGAGATTCATTAAGAATAAACCATTGACCAGCGGGGCATGACCATAAAACATATCTCTCATATAAATAGAACAACCATTATTCTCGGATTTAAATGAGTAGCCATCTCGTATTAAATGAGATCCAGATACAATGTTCATGCTCAAAGCTGGCACTAAATAACAATTATTGAGGTTTAAAACTAATCCTGTAGGTAAATGTAGAGGTAGCGTGCCGACGGTGATCACATCAACCTTGGAACCATTCCCGACGCGCATCGTCACCTCGTCCTTCGCCAGTCTCCGTTTATTCCGCAGCTCCTGTTTTGAGTTACAAATATGAGCAACCGCACCGGTATCAAATACCCAGGAGCTACTACGAGTACTGGTAAGGTACACAGCAATTACATGTATATCACATATACCTTTAGTGTTGCCGGCCTTCTTGTCCGCTAAGTACTTGGGGCAGTTCCGCTTCTAGTGTCCGCTTTGCTTGCAATAAAAGCACTCAGTCTCAGGTTTGGGTCCATGCTTTGGCTTCTTCCCGGCAACTGGCTTACCGGGCGCGACAACTCCCTTGCCGTCCTTCTTGAAGTTCTTCTTACCCTTTCCTTTCTTGAAACTAGTGGTTTTATTGACCATCAACACTTGATGTTCCTTTTTGATTTCCACCTCCGCTGATTTCAGCATTGAAAATACCTTAGGAATAGTTTTCACCATCCCCTGCATATTGTAGTTCATCACAAAGCTCTTGTAGCTAGGTGGGAGCGACTGAAGGATTCTGTCAATGACCGCCTCGTCCAGGAGGTTAATGTCCAGCTGGGACAAGCGGTTGTGCAACCCAGACATTTTGAGTATGTGCTCACTGACAGAACTATTTTCCTCCATCTTACAACTATAGAACTTGTCGGAGACTTCATATCTCTCAACCCGGGCATGAGCTTGTAAAACCATTTTCAGCTCTTCGAACATCTCATATGCTCCGTGTTGCTCAAAACGCCTTTGGAGCCCCGGTTCTAAGCTGTAAAGCATGCCGCACTGAACAAGGGAGTAGTCATCAACACACGACTGCCAGGCATTCATAATGTCTTGAGTTGCGGGGACGGGTGCTTCACCTAGCGGTGCATCTAGGACATATGCTCTTTTGGCAGCTATGAGGACGATCCTCAAGTTCCGGACCCAGTCCGTATAGTTGTTGCCATCGTCTTTCAGCTTGGTTTTCTCTAGGAACGCGTTGAAGTTGAGGGCAACATTAGCGTGGGCCATTTGATCTACAAGACATATTGCAAAAGTTTTAGATTAAGTTCATGATAATTAAGTTCATCTAATCAAATTATTTAATGAACTCCCACTCAGATAGACATCTCTCTAGTCATCTAAGTGATCCATGATCCGAGTCAACTAGGCCGTGTCTGATCATCACGTGAGACGGACTAGCCATCATCGGTGAACATCTTCATGTTGATCGTATCTTCAATACGACTCATGTTCGACCTTTCGGTCTCTTGTGTTCCGAGGCCATGTCTGTACATGCTAGGCTCGTCAAGTCAACCTAAGTGTTTTGCATGTGTAAATCTGTCTTACACCCGTTGTATGTGGACGTTAGAATCTATCACACCCGATCATCACGTGGTGCTTCGAAACAACGAACTTTCGCAACGGCGCATAGTTAGGGGGGACACTTTCTTGAAATTGTTATGAGGGGTCATCTTATTTACTACCATCGTTCTACGCAAATAAGATGCAAAAACATGATAAACATCACATGCAATCAAATAGTGACATGATATGGCCAATATCATTGTGCTCCTTTTGATCTCCATCTTCGGGGCGCCATGATCATCATCGTCATCGGCATGACACCATGATCTCCATCATCATGATCTCCATCATCGTGTCTCCATGAAGTTGTTCGCCAACTATTACTTCTACTACTATAGCTAACAGTTTAGCAAAGAAGTAAAGTAATTACATGGCGTTATTCAATGACACGCAGGTCATACAATAAATAAAGACAACTCCTATGGCTCCTGCCGGTTGTCATACTCATCGACATGCAAGTCGTGATTCCTATTACAAGAACATGATCAATCTCATACATCACATATAATTCATTCATCACATCCTTTTGGCCATATCACATCACAAGGCATATGCTGCAAAAACAAGTTAGACGTCCTCTAATTGTTGTTGCAAGTTTTACGTGGCTGCTATAGGGTTCTAGCAAGAACGATTCTTACCTACGCCAAAACCACAACGTGATATGCCAATTTCTATTTACCCTTCATAAGGACCCTTTTCATCGAATCCGATCCGACTAAAGTGGGAGAGACAGACACCCGCTATCCACCTTATGCAACTAGTGCATGTCAGTCGGTGGAACCTGTCTCATGTAAGCGTACGTGTAAGGTAGGTCCGGGCCGCTTCATCCCACGATGCCGCCGAAAGAAGATAAGACTAGTAGTGGCAAGTAAATTGACAACATCTATGCCCACAACAAAATTGTGTTCTACTCGTGCATAGAAACTACACATAGACCTAGCTAATGATGCCACTGTTGGGGAACATAGCAGAAAATAAAAAAATTCTACGCTTCACCAAGATCAATCTATGGAGTCATCTAGCAACGAGAGAGAGGAGCGCATCTACATACCCTTGTAGATCGCGAGCGGAAGCGTTCAAGAGAACGGGGTTGAGGGAGTCGTACTCGTCGTGATCCAAATCACCGAAGATCATAGTGCCGAACGGACGACACCTCCGCGTTCAACACACGTACAGTTGGGGAAGACGTCTCCTCCTTCTTGATCCAGCAAGGGGGAAGGAGAGGTTGATGGAGATCCAGCAACACGATGGCGTGATGGTGGAAGTAGCGGGGATCTCGGCAGGGCTTCGCCAAGCTCAGCGAGAGGGAGAGGTGTTACGGGGGGAGAGGGAGGTGCCAGGGGCTAGGGTGCACAGCCCTCCCACCCCCCCTATTTATATAGGGGCCCTAGGGAGGCGCCGGCCCCTTAGAGATCCAATCTCAAAGGGGGGGCAAAGGGGGGACTTGCCCCCCAAGTCAGGTGGGGCGCCCCCCACCCCTAGGGTTTCCAACCCTAGGCGCAGGGGGAGGCCCAAGGGGGGCGCACCAGCCCACCAGGGGCTGGTTCCCTTCCCACTTCAGCCCATGGGGCCCTCCGGGATAGATGGACCCACCCGGTGGACCCCCGTGACCCTTCTGGTGGTCCCGGTACAATACCGCTGACACCCAAAACTTTCCCGGTGGCCAAAACCGGACTTCCCATATACAAATCTTTACCTTCGTACCATTCCGGAACTTCTCGTGACGTCCAGGATCTCATCCGGGACTCCGAACAACTTTCGGATTACCGCATACTAATATCTCTACAACCCTAGCGTCACCGAACCTTAAGTGTGTAGACCCTACGGGTTCGGGAATCACGCAGACATGACCGAGATAGCTCTCCGGCCAATAACCAACAACGGGATCTGGATACCGATGTTGTCTCCCACATGTTCCACGATGATCTCATCGAATGAACCACGATGTCGAGGATTCAAATAATCCCGTATACAATTCCCTTTGTCAATCGGTACGTTACTTGCCCGAGATTCGATCGTCGGTATCCCAATACCTCGTTCAATCTTGTTACCGGCAAGTCACTTTACTCATACCGTAATGCATGATCCCGTGACCAACCACTTGGTCTCATTGAGCTCATTATGATGATGCATTATCGAGTGGGCCCGGAGATACCTCTCCGTCGTACGGAGTGACAAATCCCAGTCTCGATCCGTGTCAACCCAACAGACACTTTTGGGGATACCTGTAGTATACCTTTATAGTCACCCAGTTACGTTGTGACGTTTGGTACACCCAAAGCACTCCTGCAGTATCCGGGAGTTACACGATCTCATGGTCTAAGGAAATGATACTTGACATTGGAAAAGCTCTAGCAAACGAACTACACGATCTTGTGCTATGCTTAGGATTGGGTCTTGTCCATCACATCATTCTCCTAATGATCTGATCCCGTTATCAATGACATCCAATGTCCATAGTCAGGAAACCATGACTATCTATTGATCAACGAGCTAGTCAACTAGAGGCTCACTAGGGACATGTTGTGGTCTATGTATTCACACATGTATTACGATTTCTGTATAACACAATTATAGCATGAATAATAGACAATTATCATGAACAAGGAAATATAATAATAATCATTTTATTATTGCCTCTAGGGCATATTTCCAACACCTCCTACTGGATTGATACCTTGGTTCTCAAAAACTGAGGGAAATACTTACGCTACTATTGCTGCATCACCCTTTCCTCTTCAAGGAAACCAACGCAAGCTCAAGAAGTAGCACGTCGCTGCCATGAACTTGGCCAGTGCTGGGTACCCTAGGATGGCGTTGTACGGCAGACGAATGTCGGCAACGTCGAAGTCGAAGAGCTCGATGTGGTAGTTGTTACGTTCGCCGAAGGTGACAGGGAGGTGGACCTGCCCTATCAGGTGTGTGGAACCATCGGTCACTCCTAAGAATGGCTTGGTAGGCTGAAGCTGGTAGTACGACACTTGGAGACTAGTGAATGTTTGAACAGAGAGAACATTGAGCCCTGCTCCACCATTGATGAGAGTCTTGGTGATGGCCACATTGCTGATGACGGGCGAGCAGAGCATGGGGAGTGCGCTGGCAGTGGCTACGCACTTGAGCTGATTTGAGGAGCTGAAGGTGATGGCGCATTTGGACCACCTAAGCGGGCAAGTTGCTTCGGGCTTGGGGAGCGCCGCGTTCACCTCGCGCACGAACTGCTTGAAGATGTGGTGAGAAGCTGGGGCCTGTGAGCCGCCCAGGATGTAGGCGATGGCTCTAGGCTCCTAGAAGCCCCCAGCTCCCTCGTCTTGGTGATGGTCTTCATTCCTTCTTGGTGGTGGAGGTAGTGGAGGAAGACCGACATTGCCCTGAGGGCGATCCTCACGAGGATGCTCCCTCCAGGCGCCCTCGCGAGGTTGCCCCTACTAACGGTCCTCCCGAGGATGGTCGCGCCACTCCTGACGATGGTTGCGTCCGTCCCAGCGTCCTCCATCTCGTCCACCTCCACGGTCGTTGCCTCGATCGTTGCGCTCGGGATGTCGACCGAGGCGCCCGTCAAGGAGGGCCCTAGGCTCCTAGCAGTAATTGGTGTTGTCGTTGTGGACGTTGTGGAAGACGCAGAACGGTCGGTTGCTCTTGGATGACTCGGGGTGGTCGCAGCCGCGCTTCATCTCTGGCTTGGCCACGAGCACAGCTGGCCCCTTGCGCTTCACGTCCTTGGGCTTGGCCTTCTTGTCTTCTGGGTTAGCATCGGGGAGCTCGAGGAGGGAGAGGCGCCCCTCCTCAGCCCTTGCACACTTGTTCGCCATATTGAACATCCAAGGTTGTGCATAGGTCCTCGTGGATGGTGAGCTCCTCCTTCATCTTGACGTCGCGGACACCATCAGTGAACGCTGAAATGATGGCCTTGTCCGGCACCTTGTGGATCTTGAGGCGAACGTTGTTGAAGCGTTGGATGTACTTCTGCAGGGTCTCTCGTGGCTGCTGCTTGATGCGTCGCAGGTCACCCGCAGCCGGTGGGCGGTCGTGAGTGCCCTGGAAGTTGGCGATGAAGCGGCCGCACACCTCCTCCCTCTATCGTCGCAAAACTCCGGGCCTCCTAGTGAAACTAGACATAGCAAAAGCGTTCGATACCGTCTCCTGGGAATACCTGTTGGAGCTGCTCCAAAAACTAGGGTTTAGTGCATGGAGGCGCGATTGCGTGGCTCGCCTCCTCGCTTCGGCTTCCTCCTCGGTCATCCTCAATGGCACGGCAGGCCCCAACATCCTCCACCACCGCGGGCTGCGCCAGGGCGACCCCCTGTCCCCCTTTCTCTTCATCTTAGCCATCGACCCACTACATCACCTCATCACGGCGGCGGTAGAACAACAGCTGCTACATCGCCTCCCAGGCCGAGACTCGGCGCTCCGAGTGAGCCTCTACGCCGATGACACAGTAATATTCATAAACCCTACCCGCGACGAGGTAGACTCTCTGCTGCGCATCCTTAGCGACTTTGGTAGCGCAACCGGGCTCCGCATCAACCCAGCTAAGTCCACGGTCTCGCTGATCCGATGCGACAACATCAATGTTGAGGAGGTGCTCCAGGGCTTTGCGGGCTCCATTGCCCCCTTCCCCATCAAGTACCTAGGGTTGTCGGTCTCTACGGGCCGCCTTCGACTGGTTCACCTACAGTTCATCATTGACAGAATCAAGGCGAGGCTTTCGGTATGGAAGGACAAGCTGTTGCCGCTGGCTGGACGCTGCGTGCTCGTCCGATGCGTTCTGAGCGCCATGCCAACCTTTGCACTCATCGTCCTACGTGTACCAAAGAAGATTCTCAAGGAGATAGACAAGTGCATGCGACGACGAAGAGGTTTCGGGCGCCAACTGCAAGGTCAATTGGCCGACGGTGTGCGCCCCGACGGAGCAAGGGGGCCTGGGCATCCCCGACCTACAGCGTTTCGACAGGGCGCTCCGGCTGCGCTGGCTTTGGATCGCCTGGCACCACCCAGAACGTCCATGGGTGGGCATAGATTTGCCTTGCGACGATGCGTACAAGGCCCTCTTCACGGCCTCCACCAACATGGCGATTGGTGACGTGGCTCGGGCCTCCTTCTGGCACTCCCCATGGATCGGCCAGGGCAGCCTCTCGCAGCAGTTCCCAAGGCTCTTCAACCACTCACGGCGCAAGAACAGATCGGTGTGGGAGGCCCTCAACGAAGACACCTGGATCCGCAACCTCGCACACAGCAACAACCACCACCTCCTGGCGGACGTCCTGGCCCTGCACCGTGCGCTCCAAGGGACGGAGGTGCTGCTGCGGCCAAGTGTGTCAGACGCCCTAACCTGGAACAGAGCGAGCTCAGGAAAATACACGACTCGATCGGCCTACCGGGCGTAGTTTCAGGGAAGAACGGCGTCTCACTTCGACTGCCTGGCCTGGAAGGCTTGGGCACCCGGAAAAATCAAGATCTTTGCCTGGTTGCTTCTTCAAGACCGGCTTTGGTGCAACGACAGACTGCAGCGACGAGGTTGGACAAACGCTTACTTTTGCCAACTATGCGTCAGAAGCCTAGAATCCTCGTGTCACCTGTTTTGGAGCTGCCAGGAGTCCGGAAGGGTTTGGGCCGAGCTGGGGCAACGACATGGCTGCTCCGCGCTAACCCCGGCTGCTAGCTGGCGCCATAGCAGCACCTCCACGATCGTGCAAAGCATCCTTGAGCAGACACCCCACCAATGGCACAAGGGAGTGCGGACACTATGGTTGCTGGCTTGCTGGGAAATCTGGCAGGAGAGAAATCACTGCACTTTCCGGTAGCACCTGCCATGCGTGACGAGCAGCGCATCAGGGACATCATCAAGTTATGGAGATCCACAGGAGCAGTATGCATTGTGAGCCCCTTCGGGGACCCCCCTTGAGAGATAAACCCTTCTGTTCTAGGGTTCTTGGCCGTGTGTGGCAAACCCTAAAACACCGATCCTAGGATCTTCACCACCATTGATGTTTTTTCACGCTGCTTCCTGCTATGATTAATGAAAATGCCAGCAATTGCTGGATCTTTCAAAAAAAAATCCTCATCGCTACATAAAACCACTTCGGAATAGCCAAAACTGCTTTGGAACATTTGGAGGTGTGGTGTACTGTGTACATAGTTTTGACAATTTAATAAGTACTGAGTGAAGTTTGGTTGTGCAATTTGCACCGAGAAAACAGTTTCAAAAACGTAGTAGTACCACACATTTATTAAGCTAACGATCTGACTTACAGATTAAGCAAAATATGCAATTTCTGTACTGAGCGTCATTTTGTTTTACTATAAACAATTTATTGCTAATCAAACGTCTGCGTTTGAATTTGACACAAATCACTGTGGGCTCTGCTTTTTTTTCTTTCTTTCCTTTTTACATCTGCGGGCTCTGCTTTTGGACGCCAGAACAAAAAATTCCACGGAATCGCACGGGACATGACGCGGCGTCTCCCCATTTACTACTCGGGGAGACTGAGCACGACCCGTCGTGACGCAGACACAGACACCGTTCCAACCCCGTCGTCTCGTCTTTTCGCCATCTCTTCCCCAACCCGACAAGCGCGCAGCAAGTGTTTTCTTCCCCCCTTCTCTCCTCCGCCGGAACTCTTTCTAGCTCGGCATTGGGACTGCGCACTCCATCGCGTCCACCCCCTTCCTCTCCCCCCTTCTGCGGCCTGCAGGTATGGATCAGGAGTCCACTTAAAAATCCAGCACGTCCACCCACCTCATGCGTCGTCGGTAGGAGCATATTTCCAATCTCTTTAGGCTCTACCAACCTTGGATTCTTCCCGGGTCTCTCGCTGCTTCCCGTGATCGGCCGCATTGTGTTCTGGCCGGGGTGTCCTTGGACCTGCTTTGGAGTGGTCTGCGGTCCGCGAGAGTGGTAATTAGTGCGCGCTTTCGGCGTTCCTTGTTTGCTCCTGCCTCTATCTGTGCTCTTCTTGTCTGGATTTGGTGGCGTGCGAGCAATTGTACTGATCTCGTCTCCTTTTCTCCGTGGATTGTTTGTAGGTTTCTACTTCGAGAAAGTGGCCTTTTTTCCGTGGGGCGCAATGGCGAACGACGGCGAGCTGTCGGCGGTCGCCGCCGCCGCCGCCGAGCCTGACTTGGAGCAGGGGCGCGTCCTCGCCGCCGGCGGCGGTGGAAGGCGGCTGAGCGGGGAGAACTCCGGGGAGGAGGAGGGGGAGGGGAGCCAGCGCTGCTCGGACGCCGAGGACCGGTCATGGCACTCGCGCCAGAACTCCGCCGCCCTCGAGGACCGCGCCTCGACGTCCGCGTCCGCCCGCTCCGGCGCCGGCGCAGGGGACGGGGACAAGGAAGGCGAGGCCGCGGCCGGGCGCGACAGGAAGTCGTGCGTGTCGGAGTGCTCGCTGGACGACGTCGACCTGGAGGCCGGGCCGGCGGCCGAGATCACCAAGGCCAGCCCCGACAAGGACGAGATGAACTGCCGCATCTGCCACCTCGGCCTCGAGAGCGCCGCCGCCGAGTCCGGCGGCGGCATCGTGCTCGGCTGCTCCTGCAAGGACGACCTCTCCTGCGCCCACAAGCAGTGCGCCGAGACCTGGTTCAAGATCAGGGGCAACAAGTAAGCCCATCCATCTGCTCCCCCACTTCCATTTTTCTTACTTGGATAATGGGGTGCCATGAGCTGTCAGTGTTCATGCACAACAACGGAAATAAAAATGTTTTCTAAGGTGAGTTCGGTAAAACTGCAAACCTGTCATCGTTTTGTTTATCAGGATAGATGCCTGCAAAAGATAACATCTGGATGCTTGAACACGATTGAGGAATCTCTAGCAGGAACACGATTGACGAATCCTTAGCATTATTTAAGTAGGTTACAAGGAGGTGAGAGGGGACAGTGTAAAAGTTGAGTATGATCGAACAGTATGCTATAGTAAAAGGCTTAGGAATCCCGGTATGATTGGTAAAGTCAGATTCCTTCTTCCGGCCGCCTTTTCTTGCAGATTCTTGTGTAATTCTCCTGATATCCGTAAGTGGAAGTGTTCACCTTTCTGTTTGATTTTTGTGGAAATGCCTTTGTGGTGGTTAGATTCTAGAGGGGCTGCTATTGTGTCACCTTCCACTAGGTATACTTCATGAGAATTGGGCTACAATCACAACTCACTGCTCTATGGGTGTATTTGACTTTTGCCCAATATTGCACTACCAAAAGTTTTGCTAGCCAAAATATTGGTCAAGGTTTTGCTTATCCATTAGTTGACATTGTCGGAAAAAATAAAGCAGAATTGGCATGTGAAAAAGTTGGTAACAATACCATAAGGACCAACTTTTTTGGTCATAGCCAGCATATTGGTAAGGTAAAATTTGGTTACACAATCTAAACATACCCTAAGCCAAAATGGTCACCATCTTCTTGTTGGGGGCAAAAGGAGGGTTCCGTTGAGATCACATGAAGGTTTTTCTTTGAGTTCATGTCAGAAATTTGAGAAGTGCGCAAAAGTTATAAGCAGTGCATGTTTAGCAGGAACAATTACTCCCTCCGTCCGGAAATACTTATCATCAAAATGGATAAAAGGGGATGTATGTAGATGTATTTTAGTGCTAGATACATCTCTTTTTATCCATTTTGATGACAAGTATTTTCGGACGGAGGGAGTATTTAGCAGCTGCCTCGTTCAAGTTTTCAGAATTAAACATGTTCCACACTGTTTTCTGAGAGCAAATTTCGCCCATTGTCCTTACAACGATGCTAATGAATTAGTGCAGGAATTCTATTTGACAATGGTAGTAAAAACGAAGTGGGAAGAAGATGAAGGCGATAGAACAGCTGTAAAAAGAATGGGGCTACATATTCTAATCTGCGTACAATAACTTCGGAACGTGATATCATCTTTAAGCAATTACTTAAATATGCCTTTTGGAGTGCAAGCTTCATCGAAAAGATAGCAACAAGAGCCTCTTTAAAATTTAAATGCAAAGAATCGGAATGGATAGGCAACCTATTTTCTGTCTGACTACATTACTGTCTTAATGAAGCTATTCTAGTGAGGGCTATGCCGTCTTTTGCCGAAAAAACCTTTTCTCACATGTGATCTTATTACATCGGCTAATGTTTTGGTTGAATTTGTTAAATGCGGAAGATCTTTTACCTTGATATTTGTGTTGTTTTTGCATAGAAGCAAAGACACTATTGAAGTGAGACCATGTTTATTTAGTTTAAGAGTCAAGAAAAAAATTGGAAGTTACTACAGCTCCCTGACCAAATCACAAACATATTATTAGTGTCATCTATTGAGTTGATATTTCCCTTCGATCTGAATTCAGATGTAACTGGCTTAGGCCTTTCCACTGCCTACTGTACTGTCTAGTGGTTCAGTGCGATATTGCTATTGTCCGTGCGTTACCCTCTGAAGGGACATTAGCAAAATTGCATTTCATCATTTTACTCTTGAGATATAAGCATAACCTCGTTTCGTGTTATTTGAATGTGGGTAAATTTATTGAAACATGTCCCTGTCTTTTCTTGTCTTAGGATCTGCGAAATCTGCGGCTCGACAGCGTGCAACGTGGTTGGTTTCGGTGACGCGGAGTTCATGGAGCAGTGGAACGAGTCAGGCAACTCCGCAGCTACCCAAGCACCGGCGAACGAGACGCGGAGGTTCTGGCAAGGCCACCGGTTCCTCAACTTCCTCCTGGCCTGCATGGTGTTTGCCTTCGTCATATCCTGGCTCTTCCACTTCAACGTCCCCGGATGAGCCTCGTCGCGCTGACTTGTTAATAAAAAGAGCTTCAAAGACGTTGCCACTGGCAAAATGGTGGGTGTGTCGGGTCAAAAACTTGAAAAGCAATCTGGGTGGAAGTGAGCCGAAGAGCTGGGCGATCATTGTTGAAGTGGAGGTGAAATATTGGTGAATGGTGTTGTTAGTTTTGTAGAAAGTTGGCGGTGTTGCGGCCAGCAGAGACGGAAGAGGCAAATTTATTTGGGAAAATGGGGGCATGGTGCGCATCATGCTTTGTGATTCTCATGCTGGGTTGCTTAATTAAATATTGTTAGCAAGGTTTGAACAGGTCCGGCGTTGATGTTCTTGTCAGATGTTCTCCGTTTGCCTCCGTATTTTCTTCTTGCAACAGAAGCGGCGCATGTTGTGTTTCTCAACCAACTTTTATTAGCGACGTGATGCACCCCGGCTGAGAGATTTTCCGGTGTAAAAATGACCCAACGTTTATGCAGCAAGTACTAGTAAGGTGCAGCCAGGGGGATTCAGGGAGGACTGCATGGGCACCCAGCATGAGTCAATAGCAGCATATCTCACTTTTATTTTCGCCACCCGTCACCACATGTGACAGCGGCGAGGATGCCATGCGATGCCACTTGTGGCGCCGCAGGCTGCACATGTCATTCAGTGCACACACGCGGGGCATGAAGCCTTCACCGTTGCTGCACATGGTCGCAGCATGCGGCACAACGAGATGGTGAACACCAGAATGAACTACAAGCTCCTGGCCTCAACCACGACCTCTGCCTTTTCATGGAGGCCTTGTTCGGTTCATTCAGATTTGAAAGGGTTTGGAGGGGATTGTGAGGGATTAAATCCTCTATAATTCAAAATTCAGCTCAAGCCCCTCTAATCCTCTCCAACCCCTTTTGTGGAAGGGATTAATCGACGACTAATTAATTGAGGACCGCATATACTCAGGTAGCTGAAAAATATTTCAGCATCGGTTACTTTCTCTCTCGATCGTCTGATCAGCACATACAAGGTGTTATAAGCGACCGAAGATTTAAGACTGTTCTACAAATCCGACGCCTGATTTTCAACCATGAAAAATCGAATGTCTTTCAGGGCAAATTATGTCATCGAGGATGGCAAGTTTTGTTGACGAGCATTGCAAATCCGTCTCAGTTTATTTTTTGCCAGGAAATTGCTGTGCTTGCAAACTAAATTTGCATTCATCGTGCCAATATAAATTGCCATGAGAAACGTCAGATTTGCCATGCCTAAAAATCTGAAGTCAGAATTTTAGCGTTATGAAGATTTATATGCAAGGTGTGACAAAATGTAAGGCTTATAGTCTGTTTTGCATAAAGCTGGTTTTTACATACTTCTACTTATCAGTCGTTTTTATTACTCTTTAATTGACTATTTTAAAAGTGAACCGCTTCCAATTAAATCGGGTTGCCTATGAGAACCCAGGATCAGAGGGTTACCTTGCTTGTTGCCATGAGAGCCCGCATGGATCGTGGTTTCATATAAACTCATTTCGTATTAGTCATTTGGGATGGTGAGATATTTGAGATGATAAGATCTTTCAGAGGTTGCAAATCCAGTTGCTCGAAATTGTTCATAACTAGAAACACGGCTAAGAAGTTCTGGGAAGGCTTGGAAGACATGGTTAGGAGTGTACCGATTGGTGAGAAGCTCTTCGTAGGAGGAGACCTCAATGGCCACGTGGGTACATCTAACACAGGTTTTGAAGGGGCGCATGAGGGCTTTGGCTATGGCATCAGGAATCAAGAAGGAGTAGATGTCTTAAGCTTTGCTCTAGCCTACAACATGATTGTAGCTAACACCCTCTTTAGAAAGAGAGAATCACATCTAGTGACTTTTAGTAGTGGTCAACACTATAGCCAGATTGATTTCATCCTCTCGAGAAGAGAAGATAGGCGTGCGTGCCTAGACTGTAAGGTGATACCTAGGGAGAGTGTTGTACCCCAGCATAAGCTGGTGGTTGCTGACTTCCGCATTCGGATTCGTGTCCAGCGGGATAAGCGTGCCAAGGTCGCTAGAACGAAGTGGTGGAAGCTCAAGGGGGAGGTAGCTCAGGTGTTCAAGGAGAGGGTATTTAAGGAGGGCCCTTGGGAGGAAGGAGGGGATGCGGACAATGTGTGGATGAAGATGGCGACTTGCATTCGTAAGGTGGCCTCGAAGGAGTTTGGAGTGTCCAGGGGAAGGAGAAGCGAAGATAAGGATACCTGGTGGTGGAATGATGATGTCCAGAAGGCGCTTAAAGAGAAGAAAGATTGCTTCAGACGCCTATACCTAGATAGGAGTGCAGACAACATAGAGAAGTACAAGATGGCGAAGAAGGCCGCAAAGCGAGCTGTTGGTGAAGCAAGGGGTCGGGCATATGAGGACCTCTACCAACCGTTAGGCACGAAGGAAGGTGAAAGGGACATCTATAAGATGGCTAAGATCCGGGAGAGGAAGACGAGGGATATTGGCCAAGTCAAATGCATCAAGGACGGAGCAGGCCAACTCTTGGTGAAGGACGAAGAGATTAAGCATAGATGGCGGGAGTACTTCGACAAGCTGTTCAATGGGAAGAATGAGAGTTCTACCATTGAACTGAATGACTCCTTTGATGAGACCAGCATGCGTTTTGTGCGGCGCATCCAGGAGTCTGAGGTGAAGGAGGCTTTAAAAAGGATGAAAGGAGGCAAGGCGATGGGCCCTGATTGTATCCCCATTGAGGTGTGGAAAGGTCTCGGGGACATAGCGATAGTATGGCTAACCAAGCTTTTCAATCTCATTTTTTGGGCAAACAAGATGCCAGAAGAATGGAGACGGAGTATATTAGTACCAATCTTCAAGAACAAGGGAGATGTTCAGAGTTGTACTAATTACCGTGGAATTAAGCTGATGAGCCATACAATGAAGCTATGGGAGAGAGTCATTGAGCACCGCTTAAGAAGAATGACAAGCGTGACCAAAAATCAGTTTGGTTTCATGCCTGGGAGGTCGACCATGGAAGCCATTTTCTTGGTACGACAACTTATGGAGAGATATAGGGAGCATAAGAAGGACTTGCATATGGTGTTCATTGACTTGAAGAAGGCCTATGATAAGATACCGCGGAATGTCATGTGGTGGGCCTTGGAGAAACACAAAGTCCCAGCAAAGTACATTACCCTCATCAAGGACATGTACAATAATGTTGTGACAAGTGTTCGAACAAGTGATGTCGACACCGATGACTTCCCGATTAAGATAGGACTGCATCAGGGGTCAGCTTTGAGCCCTTATCTTTTTGCATTGGTGATGGATGAGGTCACAAGGGGTATACAAGGAGATATCCCATGGTGTATGCTCTTTTGCGGATGATGTGGTGCTAGTTGACGATAGTCGGACGGGGGTAAATAGGAAGTTAGAGTTATGGAGACAAACCTTGGAATCGAAAGGGTTTAGGCTTAGTAGAACTAAAACCGAGTACATGATGTACGGTTTCAGTACTACTAGCTGTGAGGAGGAGGAGGTTAGCCTTGATGGCCAGGTGGTACCTCGGAAGGACACCTTTCGGTATTTGAGGTCAATGTCGCAGGAGGATGGGGGTATTGATGAAGATGTGAACCATCGAATCAAAGCCGGGTGGATGAAGTGGCGCCAAGCTTCTGGCATTCTCTGTGACAAGAGAGTGCCACAAAAGCTAAAAGGCAAGTTCTACAGGACGGCGGTTCGACCCGCAATGTTGTATGGCGCGGAGTGTTGGCCGACTAAAAGGCGACATGTTCAACAGTTAGGTGTGGCGGAGATGTGTATGTTGAGATGGATGTGTGGCCACACGAGGAAGGATCGAGTCCGGAATGATGATATACGAGATAGAGTTGGGGTAGCACCAATTGAGGAGAAGCTTGTCCAACATCGTTTGAGATGGTTTGGGCATATTCAGCGCAGGCCTCCAGAAGCTCCAGTGCATAGCGGACGGCTAAAGCGTGCGGAGAATGTCAAGAGAGGGCGGGGTCGACCGATTTTGACATGCGAGGAGTCCGTTAAGAGAGACCTGAAGGATTGGAGTATTGACAAAGAGCTAGCTATGGACAGGGGTGCGTGGAAGCTTGCTATCCATGTGCCAGAGTCATGAGTTGGTTGCGAGATCTTATGGGTTTCACCTCTAGCCTACCCCAACTTGCTTGGGACTAAAGGCTTTGTTGTTGTTGTTGTTGTTTAGAAACACGGCTAAATGATTCATTTAAAACTCTACAAAGGTTTGTACACTTTATCCGCAGGATTTAATTCCAAGATCGAGACGTAGTGATCTTTACCCAAGATCTAATCCGAAGATCGAGACACAATGATTTTTAGTTTAGCCATAAGATTTAATTCAACGATTGAGACGTTTTTAGTGCTAGCCTTGAATTCCAAAGATATGCCCGGACATCCGCAAATAGAGGATCCGTGTTTGTGTAAGTACTTGCTTAAATTCAGGTTTGGACTTAGAATATAGAGTGGTGCTATCTTAGAAGTGTCACACAGAATAAATGTTAAGATGGAGGAAAGAGAAATCGTAAGAAAATATTTATCTTCTCTTATTCAAGGTACGATCTCTTAGCACAAGGGCACTAATTGGCGCTGGCGCGCTTGGGTCGGCCGCACCGCAGCCACACAATATTGTTGTGGACAGCCGTCAGATCTGCCACCTATGTCATCTTGTTCCTCCACCTCAATTCTTCCTTCCTTTCCCACATGTCAGCGCACCAGAGCCGCACCAACATCGCGCATGAGAGAATCCGCCTACCCCCTCTCTCCAACGACCCCCCAACGCCGATGACCTCGCCAGCTCGCCAGACCCAGCATGTGATAAATTCCCATGGTAGTGACCCCGTTGAGGATAACATTTCGTCCACTCGTTGGGATGAAACAAAGTCTTCTATGAGGGCAGGTGTGTGGCGAGCGACAAGAGGATGAAGATCCGCCTTTTGCAAACGAGAATGAGAAAGGGGAAGGCCAAAGCAAGTTATAAAGAACATAGAAAATTGGCAATGGAAATTTGAAATTAGATCAAGAAGGTCAATGTCTTGGCATCAAATTGGAATGATAGCACTCTTGCCTAGAATTATACACAAGCCAAAGGCACCACCAGAGAGCTCTAGAATGGTGCGTGTGCCGCCGAAGATCGCACCTGGAGGGGCCGAGGAATAGTGCCACATCATCAACAAAGAGAGAGGCATGGTGCTTGATACCCCAAGGCGAGAGGGGTTTTAGAATCGCTCTTGGTCGAGCTGGCGGAAGAGGGTGTCAAGAATGTCAAGACGAGGAGGAAAACAAGGGGAAGATGTGATCTCCTTGGCGAAGACCCCAGGCATGGTCGATGTAGTCCGAGGGGCTCCCGTTAATGAGGACTCATGAGGACTACATGCGGAGGAGAACCGTAATCAAGTTTGTCCATCGGTAGCCAAATCCGCGTTGTTGGGGGACTTTCCAAGAGGAAAGGCCAAGAAGCAAAGCTCATTTAACTAGTTCTAGTAATTCCTTACGATGGATGCGCTTCCTCTTCCACCGTGGACGTCGTTGAGTTTGAATTGCCATTCTCGATTGAGGAGGTTTGGAACACAATCAAGTGCATTCCCACTGATCGTGCTCCAGGGCCCTACAGATTCACTGCCCTTTTTTATCCGGCTTGTTGGGCAATCATGAAGGATGATGTGAATGCGGGGGTCGACCAAGTGTTTCGCCTCGTTGCAGCTGGCTCCATCTCCTCAATGAGGCATTCCTATTGCTCCTTCCGAAGAAAGATGTCACGCTCAACCTGTGTGACTTCCGCCCCAAAATTGAATTCCTTGGATATATCTAGCTTCAGAAAGAGAGGAGGGATTTTGTTTACAGTGTAGAAATCTGACCGATTGTTGGACCAAGAAGTTTTCTTGGATGGATCTATCTTTGAGGAAGGCGCTTTGGTTGATCGAGATTAGCTCGGGAAGACGAGGCGCAAGGCTATTGGCGAGGAGCTTGGTCGGGATCTTCGGGAAGTTGTGGATTAGACTTTTTTTTAGCCAAAACCGTAGAACAATTGTTTTGTTCCACGGTATTTTCATATATAATAAAAGTACAAAAACAAAGTCACAAATATAGATTAACCAATGCCCGCTCTAGGAAACATAAATAAACATAATTATTCTGGTCCTAACATGTGAGTAACCCAGGTCCTGATCTTGTCTGCCTTCTTTGGTTTAGCTCTTAATTCTAAAGCTCATAAACCCTCTTTGAGGTAGAACTTCCATGTATTGAGATGAGGTGATGCATATCTGAAGATTTTGTCATTCCTGACCGACCATAATCCCCAGCAGCCCATGATGATTATGTCGAAAGCAATCTCTGATGGCAAGGTGTTCATGGCTAGTGAGATTTCTTCGGGGCGGAAATTTACTTAAGGGATCCCACGGAGATGAGGTGTGAGTTAGACTTATGGGGCGGAAATCGCACGGATCGAACATGATATCTTTCTTCGGGGGGAGCACTAGGAACGACTGATTGAGGAGGTGGAGCAAGCTGCCAACAAGGCGGAACACCTGGTCGACTGCCGCAATCACATCATCCTTGATGATTGCCGAACAAGCGGATAGAAAAGGATAGCGAATCCGTAGGCCCCTAGAGCGCGATCGGAGGGAAGACACTCGATTGTGTTCCAAACCTCCTCAAATGATAATGGCAATTCAACCTCAATGAGGTCCACCGGTGAAGGAAGAAGAAGCACATCCAACGTAAGGAATTACTATTAGGAATAGTAAATGAGCTAAAAGCCAAATAATTTCAACTCATGCTCTCGTGCAAGGACTCCACCGCCCTCAAGGACTACAACTCAACGTCCTTGCGCGGGAAATGCAGAAGAGCTCGCTCATGCTTGTTTCATATTACTAGTAAGCTTGCACGTGCAACGCACGTCTCAGCTAATACATTTTTCAGAGATACATCAACTCTCGATCAAATACTACCATATGCTTATAGTTCTTGATGCTAGTGTAAAAAATGACAACAACAAAAAACAACCAATGTAACATTCTTCAAAATAACAATTACAATATGGTGGCTTAAGTTGAGTTTGATCAATCTGTACACTCTATTTTTCTTTCTTCTAAAGCAGCATATAGCTCTCTCAAGAGAGAACCACAAGTATGATGTACCACAGATGCTTCTTATCATCGACCCCTCTCTACGAGTCTTGGATCTCATATTAAGCTCAAGACAACCATCTCTGCTCTACAATAGTAGTACAGCCACAGTTACTTTGGCTACATGCGCTACAGATGCTAAGGCTGAAGCGGCCATGCAAGCAAAATACATGCTTGCCTCATCTCATCCAATACTTTTGTTGTTATGCAGGCAATAAACTCCCAAAACACAAGTATGAATATGAATCGACACAAATGGCAATCAAGACCCACTATCAGTCTCATTAACCAAAACACAAGTATGAATAAAAATATGTTTTTACATGGAATAAATATGTTTTTTAAGAATAAAATTTGTGCTGCTACTTTTGAAATGATGATGTTTGTAGGATAATTGCAACCAACAAAGGTGTTCGACAGCAGTTTCTTCAATTTGTGAATGCAAGCGTCATACAAATGTCATATTTAGATTAAGACTCAATTAGAAACAGTAATTTCCTTATTTCATATTCTCACAACTCTTTTTATTTAAGTCATGCGTCTCCTCAATCATTTATATCCAGTACAGGATCTTCTTCAACTCAAGTATTTTCATATACCCCAGACTCAACACTCAACGTAAGGCCAGAATAACCTTCTCCATCTTCTCTTCTACCCTCCTACTCCACATGCGCCACCCCACATTGCTGCAGTTCAAATGGAAGACGGTCGGTAAGTAGTCTTGATTAGATCCACCTGAGGAGCTTGAACCACAACAGATCCACCCGAGCAACTTTGATATATTTGCTTTGCAGCTGTCATGTATCCTGATTTTGGATCTGATCTGTACTGTGGTTAGAAGCATGTATCATCTAACAAAATGTCAATAAATCACAAAGTAAAAAAACTAAATTCTAGAAGAAATATAACTGGGAAACTGATTAAAAGATAAAGACTATTCTAGTTACATTGCATTGTGTACGGCAAGCTTAAGCTATTTGATCTCCCACTAATTGATTGGAGCAAAGAGCCTCTGTCACATACTAAGCCATCTGATCCATGACTGATCAATTGACCATGATTCAAAATTACAAATACTGGAAGCACTATTACCCCTGCAGCTTAGCAGGATGAACATCATAAAGTACTTTTGTACAAAAAATGACACCAAATAGACAATGTCACTAAGGGGAAACATTAGTACTAAGAAGGAAATCGACACAAGATGGGGGAATGGATTTAGACCTCGTTGGGACTAAACAACCTGACGAGGCAACATTGAAGGTCGATCCCTCTTTCGACTTAAACATGCAACCATAGTGCAACCAAATTTTAGTGATGTGGTCGATATAAGATTTCAAACATTTTACTTGAGTTGGTAAAAAGTAAATGAAAGACTAAAAAACGCTGGTCAGGCCCTATGCTCAACTGATAATGGCAGGCTAACACTTCCGCCAACACAAAGGAAGTTCTAGCTCGTACAGGTGAACATGCACTACAAGCCTACAAAATATACTTCCATCTCAGGTTTTAAAAGTTTTCGTCGAACCTTTTGCTCCCATATCCTATGCTACTTTTTAGGCCTTAAGGGACTATACTAATTGGCATTTACTACTTCCTCTGATCCATAATAAGTGTCGCAGTTTTGAACTAAGGTCGAACACCTTAGTTCAAAGCTGCGACACTTATATTTGGATCGGAGGGAGCACAAACTAAGGGTAAAAGGAAATCTACAAAATTGTAACCAGCTAGTGTTGTACTGCAACCTTTAGTATAGATACCTGAACACAAATGGAAAAAATGGAAATTAGTAGACATATATCACATCATCATAAAATTTACTTGGAAGTGACCAATATTTCTTAAACATCTCAACTAAATCAAAACTTGAGAAGCAAAAGTTCATCTCCTTGATGCCTTCATCATAGAGGAGGTCACACATCTGCACTTTGCAAACCAACCAAAAAAATTCGGATCCAGTAGAGGGAAGCCAACTAATGAGATGAGGGTGATGGTTAGTTGTGGGGTCGACAATCCGGTGAGGGTTCGGTGACTGCCAGCGGCAAGGCCAGGAAGCAGCGCCGTGGTGATCGTGGAGCCCGCAGGTCTGAGCCGCCATGCATGTCCATCGGACCCATGCACAGCTGCAGGATTTGGAGAGCGAGTGGCCGACTGGCCGCGACATCGCTAGCAAAGAGCACTTCATGGTCAAGACTAAAGCAACCTCACCCTCCCAAATCATTTTTCCACTAATTTTACAAGGACACAGATGATTCAGATATTTATATGTATAGTTTTTCTAGAACTATTTAACATTTGGAAAATTATTATTCATGCGGGTGCATGTATGAATTTCTCCTATGCAGCTTGCTAGTTTTCTTCACCACCCAATTCCATTACCACTGAATCCGATCAGAAAAATAACAAGCTCACTAAATTGAATGCAGTGTGCATCAACATAATAACTCGTTAATATATAGCTCCGTGATCTCCAAAAATGAATGTAGACATTTAGTTTTAAAGGCTGCATTTCTTTTAGTTCTTTCAAGAGACTGGCAGAAACATTGCCTTTGAATTACAAAAATAGAGTATGTTTAACAGTCATTTACATGCTTATTTCGTTGTAGTGGCAACCCAATGGGAGAACCTTTTCCGTACTTGCACATTGGACTCGCGCTTTTTAACAAAAGGACATTCACTGAATGAAAAGGAAATAATTGACGAAACAAATGTTGTGGTTAATTACCTGAAGCATACTACACATACTTAAATGTAAATGTGTTTGTCAACAGATTGTGCCACACATTTAGTCAAATCTAGATTGCAATGCACCCCTTCATTTTTTCCTCCATAATAACTTGATCTGCATGAAAGCCTCCAAATTGAGAACAAACAAAGGATACGTAAAAAGACATTTAAATATCTGGAACAAGTCAAAAATAATACTTGAAAAATAAGAACAGAACAAAAATGAAAAAGGAACACATAAGAAATGAAATGTGAGTTATATAGTATTTTATTACCAACATGGCATCACTCAAAGATAATACTTGTCAAAGAACAGCTTGATCAGGCACAAAGACCTAGACATGTGCAAGAGAAGGGAATCAACACATAAAATTTAACCTGAATCTACCTCAACCATGAGCAAGTACGAGCACTGCTCCTTGCCTTGAGTAAGTGCTTGCTCTGGTTTAGTTTGCCCCAGCACAACAGAGATCTTCCCTGGATGACATAGATTTAATATATGTTCTCCTCCTAGTACTAAAAATAGGACTACATGGCTTCCTAGCGATTTAAAGCTAACAGAGATCAGAGAGCAAACTAATTTCACCAATTTATCACTGTAATCTCTATTGAATACAACACTTTGCCACATCTTGTATTATCTATATGGCATTGCTAAAGTGATTCTAATCTGAAAAAAGAATAAAAAAAATCCAACTTTGCCATGTTGAACAGCATCCGTAGTATTGCATGATGTAGTGACCCAAAATTAGTAGCACTATAATTGGATGGTTCAAACTCATGTGTCGGATGTCCTAAAAGTTCAGACTTGTATTAAAAAAATAAGGAAATTCCACAATATATCTTAAAAATGTAACTATGGATGGATTGAACAACCAAATTGCTACCTGATAGAGCAAAATTCCATATGCTTTCTGTTTTTTAAACCTAGTTCGAGGTGGATTCCATATTCTAACTGCACTTTACGGGAATGGATCTACAATCATATTAAGAGGTTCCTTTCATCTAGAGCTGGTGCTTCAGCTGTTGGAACACTTAAGCTCAGATCTTCAGTATGATTTTCTTCAACTGTAGGATCGAACAAAACCTACATGATAGATTGCTTACATTGATTAATAATCAATCAAGCAATTTTGAAAACTTCAGTTATCTTGCTGGAGCATGTAATCTATGAGCCTGTTGTAGTGGTCCACTCCTTCCTGGTTCACCTTCCCAGTCCCATCTACAGTTTTATCATACACAGCTCTACATCAGAAACTACTTTTGATCCAGGAAAAATAATATTGGATCGAAAATTAGCAAGCTGCTGTGGTTGGAGGAGGGATCAGGGCACATATATACCTGGGAAAATCCTCCACCAGGAGATCGAGAACCGGTACGCGTCGAAGCCCATTTCCTTCATTATGCTCACATCCTCCTACACACACCTCAGAGTAAAAGACCTCTGTCAAACATCAGGATACCACCAAGAAACACCAGAAAAACATAGCAGTCAGGACGATTGTTCATACAGTATAATACACACCTTGTACCTATGGTACTCATCGACCGTCACGTCGGCGGTGCCATTGCCGGCGATCGTCCCCGGTATGGCTGCAAAGGCGTCCCAGATGCTGGGCCTGCGCCCGCCCTGCCTCGCCATGCCCTCCACCTGGTACACCGACGCGGCCGTCCCGAACACGAACCCAGCCGGGAAGCCCCGCCGGCTCAGCCCGCCCGTGTTGTGGATCTCCGGGTTGGGCCCGTCGCATTGCGGCTCCGGGGCGGCGGGAGGACGTGGGGGTGTGCGTTGGCGGCTAGGGAACCTGCGGGCCGCGTCGAAGGGCGGGGGCGGCGGCTCGGCGACCTGCGGACCACGGCGAAGGGCGGCTCCGGGGCGGCGGCTCGGCGACCTGCGAGCCGCGGCGAAGGGGATCCTGCGGCGCAGGGCTGCTCCGGCGGCGGCTTGGGCGCGATGGACGGGCTCGATGGCGGCTCCCGCGACGAAGGGGATCCCGCGGCGAAGGGCGTGGCGGGCGGCTCCGGAGGAATGGAGGAGCGGCGGGAGGCTCGGGAGGAGCGGCGAGGAACGGGAGAGGGCGAACGGCGGGGGAGGAGGAGCAGGGGCGAGAGGTCGAGGTCGTGCGGGTGGGGCGAGAGGACGTCGGGGCGTGCGTTGTTTGCTTTTTTTCTGAACGGCGGGGCAGTTTTATCGAGGGATGGCTTGAAGCGTTAAACTCGATGCGTGGTTTGTGGCTTAATGCGTGGCTTGTTGTGTTAAACACGGGATGATTATGGGCCATCAGATATTATAGATGGACGGATAAAATTGTTTGGATCTGCCCCTTTCTTTCTTTTATAGTGGTAGTAGATTAGCAATGTTTGAATAAGTGTTGTGTTGATTGCTTATCAGATATTCTCCACCTCCATTTCGGAACCTATATCTAGACTTGTGTTTCTGGTGTCTGTTGTACTTCCATAATTGAAGATGGATAGATCGATGTTTTCCCGCAAAAAGAAAAAAAAAAGACTTGTGGAGCGTTGTTTGAATATCGACCCCTCGATCAACGAGCGGCCGTTGTTTATAAAACAGTCTGATCGAGGGGTCGTTGTTTAAACAGACTTCACTCATCCATCTGTTGATCGATCAACCACCCGTCTCACCCATCTGAACCAAATATCTGGACTTGTCGAGCGTTGTTTGAATATCGACTAGGGTTAAGTGCTCGTGTGGGAGATGGAAATTTCACACCAAATTTCCCCATCGAGCAATCACCCCCTTGCACTTTTTGTGACAGCGGTGACGATGCCATCATCGCTAGGCTGGATCAGCCACAGCCACCTGCAGGCTGCACATGTCATCATTCAGTGCGCACACCACACGCAGGACATGATGGTCGCAGCTGTGGTATATGGCGTCGTGCACGCGTTTTTGCTTTACAGCGAGCGAGCGAGCGGCGGCATGTCCGTGATCAGGAGCTCTCGTCTCCCGTGACCGTGACCCAGCCAGGTCAGGCCATTCCATCCGCCCGGCCATTCAAATGAGCCACGCGCGTCGGTTGGGACGACCAACCGGAGCAGATTCGTTCATGCCAACACAAGTAAACACTAAAAAAAATCACCAAATACATCAATAGTTATGTACACCGAGAACAGATTTTCAATGTTTTGCTAGGTGTTTCTGGCATCCCCGACATCTAAAACTGCGAAACTACAGAATCGATGATCGGATAGGCCGACCCACGGGGCAACCTGCCTGAGAGAAGCCACGAGATTGTGGCTCCGTTCTTTTACAGCGTCGTTCACTACTTCAGCGCCTTTGCCTAGTTCAGTACAGTGGGACTGCTCCAGCAGAAGTAGTAGGAGCTTTTTTTCCCGACTGGCAGATTGTCCTGTAGATGTGAAAGACAAGCAACCGACGAGAAAAGCAGCTGATCATGTACCGTTGGGTGCGGCATCAGAGAGCGTGTGGTTCATGTCTTCCCCATGCTTTCCGTTCATCGGCATCCATTGTCGCTGCAATGATCAGGAAAACACAGATTAGGAAAACGCGTCAAAAAGAAAACAGCGAAAAACAGCTAGATGTCATTGTCTACATCTACAAACGAAGTTTCAACATACGATGATCTGTTAACTCCCAAGAAAAAAGAAAAGGCGTTATGACATGTTGTATTTTAACTGCAAATTGTAGTGAAATGTGAATGAACTATCAACGTGCACATCAAAAGCCTATATATAATACCCGATCAGTAGAATCAACGTTGTTTCCATTCAATAACTTATGGTGTTCGTCCTTCATTTTGTTATCCTTCTCGGGCTTGTGGAGCTCTTCCTTCATCCTGTCACTTTTATCTTTTGTGCTTACTGGAAGCAAAGATAACCCACTTGTACGATCCGGCATTTCTGCAGAATTACGGCGAAGCTTTTTACAAAATGCATCATACAGAGAATCCTATTTGATTTCAAGATGCTAAACTAAGGGTACCTGGGAGGTTCTTGTCAACAAAGAATACAACCAAATTGACAGTATACCTGTGGAGAGAGGGTCAGTCAAAAAGAAAGGCTTATGGCAATATAATCATACTATTGAAATGGAATTTGATCTTACCAAGCAACAACAACGTCCACAGTGTAGTGCTTGCGAGAAGCAATGATAAGAAGACTTTGGATGATGGCCATCAACCAAGCAAATAGCTTAATCAACCTAAAAAATAAGATCCACCAATTATACTTGAGCATGTGAGGGCATGAGCTGGCATGCCACCTATGCGAAATCAAATGCACATGTTACAAGCACAAACACCTACAAAGATATTTCAATACCTTTTTGATCCATATTTATGGTATGTACGCACGAACACAAGAGTAAAGATCATGTGTGATGAAAATATCAGATCACCACAGCCAAAAAGCACTCCACGAGGAACTGCAAAGAATAATATGAGTCAATAAAACTTCCACTCAGAACACTCAATCCACCAAATGAAAGGCTTACAGTTGATTAGGAGCACTTCAAGAACATTTTTGGGTGGTGGAAGAGTGGCCAATTTTGAGCCCTGTAAAAGCAAAGTAAATGGATTCAGTAAGGCCTTCGTGCAAAGCTCTTGCGGGTGATAGATAGCATGTATGTATGCTTTAGCTACAATGAGATTGAGAGTTTAAGGTTACCTCACGACAGTGATAATTTGGGCCAGGAAGCTGAGTGGAATAGAATGTAATAATTCGCAAAAACTGTGAAGCCTGGAGGAGAAAAGTGTCACTGGTTGGGACATGGATATAATTATGGAAGTTGTGAGTTAGGACAACCATACTTACAACTAAAAATGCAAGCACCCTGCGCCAGAGTAGAACAGTGTAGAAACGTTTGCTATGATAAACAAAAGGGTGAAAACTCCACTGCAATACCACAAATAAATTGTCAAAACTCGCAATCGTAATATATTATCAAGCATTATAAGAAAACTAGCATCAGAAAGAAAATTGTCCAGAAGATGCAGAGAGGAGCAAGGCAAAGGAATGACTAAAAATGCAAGCACCCTGCGCCAGAGTAGAACAGTGTGTTGGTTGCTTGCTAAGACTAGCTGGTGGTTGTTTTTTTCCCCACATTTTTACGTCTTTGGATACATCATACCAGGTCAAATCATCATACATAATAAGTAAAGAAAAGGGATGCTAAAATCTTGTCAATCAACATACAGTGGAGCGAACAAGTCACCTACCAACAGAAATGAAAGGAAGATGGAAGTGAATACAGTCTCACTAAGATAACCTTTGTCTTGCCCGAGCTCCTAAAAACACGGAGAAATGACACCAGTGGTCCAAATAAATCAGCATCAAGTATTTCCAAATGATATGAACTGAACTATAAGCAGATGACATACCGGAAGGGCCATAAATCCCATGTCCTGGAGTATTGGACCGGGCCGATGCAAGTAATGTACTCCTCGAGCAGCCAATCCATGAATATACTGATTATAGATAAAATAGTTCCATGAATCTCAACACAATCCATTAATGACCAAAACATATATTATCAATGAGTACAATCTTAGAAGACACTGCAGAATAATGAACTGGTGTTAGTAATTTTCCGCTCTCTCAGACAGAGAACCTGAACAAATTATGAGGAAAAAAAATCTTTATTACCACTTGATCACAAAGCTAGCCAAATGGTTCTATTTCGTGTGCAATATCTCTCATGAGATCCTGTCGTCCATGATGCTATTCCTGTTTCTTAATAGTTTAGTTTGTGGTTTTGTTTCAATAAAGATCAGCGTATAGCTCAGAAAATTCTTGCATCGATGAACAGAGCCTTCTGAAAAAGGTCAACGATAACAGTCTCCAGATCAAAACACCCACAGGTTATGCGCGTGGGGATGGTTGCGTGCAGAACAATACTACTTTCAAGGAGGATTGATGTAGGAGAAGAAATGCCGAAATAACTGGATAATTTAGGGCGATGTGTCTTTCTAAAGAATTCAAACGATAATTAAGAATTTCAAAATGAAGACAGATATAAGACTCAATTTATCCAATACAATCACAGGAGCTGTGGGGGAGGGGGGGGGGGGTCCAAGCATGCTAGTTTTCAGTGCAGGGAAACCAGCAACAACACAGTAGGAGACAATTTAGATTGCAACAGGTAAGGTATATTGCTTTTGATGTTGGCTCCAGCTCAACAAAAAAATTGAACCGCAAGAACTAAGCCTGCACTTCCACAGCACTTTTAGTGTGAATTGGCAGCTATTGCACAGAAAATCTATCATATCTCACAAGCTATTAACAGTTAATGCTGTGAATTCGCAGCTAGAATGCAACATATGTTACAAGTCATCAGGTCTTAATGCTGCATATCCAGAACACACATCACAGAGCAAATTTTAAGGCATGCGTCCTTCTCAGGCACTCTCTGCCTGATTAAGAAGACCTTTGGCACGAGCTTGTGTATAATTTAGCACGATTAGTTCAACCAACTAAAAACTCATCATCGGAGTTGAACCAGCCCTCCCAAATCCAACACCCGAATTAGCAGCTACTATTAGCCTAGAAAGGAATTAGCAGCAAGCTAACAACAAGTGCAAAAGAAAAAAAGGGGTGAACGATCCGTCTCGTCAAAGTCAACATTCAGACTCAGCGGCTCAGAGAACAGAAGCGCCGACTAACAGAGCACGCCATGGTCTGATACTTGTACACACGGGGAAATGTAATTCAACAAAACGAACTGAGAGGTTCACCTGAAACACAATTCCGGCAAGTAGCAGGTGCCACTTCTCGAACAGAAGCTGCAGCTCCACCGACGTCTCGGCGCACACCTTCCTCCATAACTGCAATAGGACAATCGGAGAAAAATAAGCTTAACAAACTATACCCAAAACAGATATGGGGCCCAGCCCCCACACGCCAACGAATCGAGACCTTGGTTGCCTCCCGCGCGATGTAAATCGCCATGGCCGCAGCGCCCGCTCCCTGTCGTCCGACTGAAGCTAACACCGGTTGGGTTCACAACCATGCTCCGATCCGCACATCACCGCCGGGATCTCGCGCGGGAACTCGCCGCCTCGGGAACGCCGCGAGATCGGCGGCGCCGCCTCCGAGCGGACGACGGCACCCGAGAAGCTAAGCTTTGGGCGCTCCCGGCGAGGAGAGGGCAGGGGCGCGAGCGAGCGTGATCTCCGGCGGCGCGACGGGCGGAGGTGGGTGGTCGGGCCGAGCCGCCGCTGAGGAGTCACGCGGCGACGGGGACACGGCGTCGACGGTTTGAATCGGGGACGGCTCGCGGAAACAGGGCAGGGGAAGTGGGCGTTTCGGTAAAAGTGGCGGGCTTAATAACAGCTTAAGTAACAGCTTGAGCAGCTTTCTGCTGGCCGCGTTAATTTTTAGGCACGCCCGCTGGATTCCACAGCTTGCGCTGTTGCTCGCTGTGTCCGGCTCATCGGGCGCAAGATTTTAAATTCTGATCCATCTAAATTAGTGATTTAAACACTCTTATATTTCTTTACGGAAGGGGAATTATATAAAAAAAGTGAATTATGTTTCCAAAGAAACATCTTAAATTTGCAAGTGTTTCACTTCAGTACTAGTTTGTTTTTGCTTTCAGTGAGATTATGATAAAATTCACCGGATTTTAGTAGGCATTGAAATATTGACCTTTCGGTTAAAATGTTACTGCAATTTTAGTAGTGCACATGGATTTAAATATTTTTTAAAATACTTTTGAAATGAATTCCAGTGTTTGGTTGAATTCAATTGAATGTTTCAGCATTTTGGCCGAAATGCAAACCGAAATAACTGGATCTTTAGTGATTTCGGTTGTTGCTGAAATTTTTCTAAAACTGAAAGTGGAAGCATATATTGCTCACTACGATCTCCAATGGAAAAAGAGAACACGTCGACTCGGGTCGTTTTTCTGTTTATCCATGTTAATTTCTCTGAGCAAATTGACGGCCACTAATGCAACGAAGCAATTGACTTTCATATACTTATCGTATGACAGGGTTGAAAGAGGAGACAATTGTTAGTCTAGGTAGAAAAGTACATATTTTGGTGGTGAAATATGTGTTGAAATCCAGGTAACTTACTCGTTTTTGTACAAATAAAAAACAACATCTTCATGTTGGGTTGCGAGATTTTGATTGTTCTATGCGAATGAGACTTGTGAATAATCCTATCAATGACAAGAAAACAAAAGACATCAAAAACGTAAAGTCAAATCGACCAGCAATAGCCCCACTGTGAAGAGGATGTGGACAACACCTCCTTTTTTTGTGAAGTTATTTGTCGGTACATTCAATAAAAATTGATGTAATTTATAACTTGCTATTTATCAAAAGGGTGTGGTTAGGTCTTAGTTGACTGAGACTTAACTAAGTCTAAGTCAAGTGACATAACATGTAAGAAAGAAAGAAAAGAAAAATAAAAATTTGCACTGATCTTCACGTAAGATCTCACGAAAATAGCATCGACTGAGACTTGACAGTCTCGTTACAAAAAATTTCTGTTTTTGTTACTTCAGACCTATAAAATTGAAAATCTTACGGTGAAGATGAAGTAAAGTCCGATGTAGGGAGATGTTTATTACATCATATACTAGATAGAAGAGCCTCATCATATATATTAAAATCTATTTAAAAATCCCATGCCACATTCTCTCACACATAGAAGAGCCTGACACCAATCAATGGCACAACAACAGCATAAGGCACCGCTTGGAATGGGGGTAATTTTATACGCGTGTATTTATTCTACAGGTGTAAGTTACAGGTCAACAGTTAAGATCAGCCTGAAATGAAAACGAACCGGAGGAGGTCCGTATCTTATACCGGCCAGAAAACGAGCAGAAACGCTAATCCAAACAGGGCCTAATTCAGGTTGCGTTTGGCGCTACGG
The DNA here is from genome assembly GCF_002162155.2 of Triticum dicoccoides. Lineage (NCBI taxonomy): Eukaryota > Viridiplantae > Streptophyta > Magnoliopsida > Poales > Poaceae > Triticum > Triticum dicoccoides. Next base: position 647,200,635 of record NC_041385.1, on the reverse strand, counting down.
TTTTGTTTCTTTACTGTTGGTTTGATTCGTTTATAGTACTTTTATTGCAATATTTTTGCAGCATGTTATAAAAATTAGCAAAGCAGCAACTCAGTGACCGCGGAATGCGCCTCAAACTATCAGTCGGTAGACAGATGGTAAGTAACCATACAATCATAGAGTCTGGCCGGGTGTCACCACTCACCAGAGAATCAAACTTTACAAAATCCATCCACATCACTCGGACCTTATTCTGCGCAAGGTTGGCACAAAGAGGCAAATTTCCACGCACACGGTGTGCAAACCACCTGGACGATTCGTAGGCGGCCGTCCTTTCAGAAGACACCGAACATTCGACAGGAATGAACGGTTGCTTTTGCAGGTGGACAGGAAGGGACGGCCGGCGGCCGGGCCCCGATCGATCGAATACGCCGGCCTTATTCATGTGCACGCACGTCTGTCTGCACCCACCTACCTACCAGCTGCTTGCTGGCATGTGCCGAGCCAGTTCATACGGCGCGGGATACGGCGCGAGCAAATCTTCTGGGGCGCGCGCCACCATAATCGCGGTGTACGCGCCGCGGGAGCACATGACAGCGGCGTGGGCGGCGGATGGCTGGAGCGCGAGGCTTGCACGCGTCCGGCGGAGAGGCTTGCCGTCGCGGCGAAGCAGACGCGAGTGGACGGGAAAGAGACGCGACGGGGCCGCGGTGCTGCCGCGGTAGAGCCGTCCATTCCGTGTCTTGCTCGAACCGGGGCCGCTTTCGTGCGGAGAGACCGAGACGTCGGCGTCTGGATCTTGTTGTCTTTTGCGTGGAGCAGTCGGCCGCCGTCGTCTGACGTCTCCCGCTCCCGCGACCCCAAACCGATGTCGGTTCGTCCGCTAATCGTCCGCTCGGGGCAGAAAAACGGACACGGACAACTACTTGAGGTCGTGCGGCCGCCGGTGCGTTCAACGGGCACGCCTTGTCCCAAACTGTCCGCGGTTGTGGATATAGTACCAAAGTTCATAATACGAAAGTTCGATGCAGGTCTTAATTTAACTAGCAAATAATACAAAAACATGAATATATAAACATAAAACGTCCATAAGGTCATAGTACCAAAGTTCAATGCAGGTCTTAATTTAACTAAAACTTAATAAAAGACATAAAAAAAATAGATAAAGGCCCGTCGCTGGTGGCCGCCGTCGTCTTCAGGAGTCGCCGTCCTACTCGTCGTCGTCGCCAGTGAGGTCGACGTAGGGCGGTGGCTCCCACAGGTGGGCTGGTGGCCCTGCCAGACAGGGGGCGCCTACGCCGAAGGCGCCTGCACCACCTCCTTCCGTGGATCCTGCTCGTGCTCTGGTGATCACGACAGTGGGGCTGACCATGGGTCGACACCCACTAAGTCAGCCATCTCTGGCACCGTGCACCACCAGCTCCACCGCTGACCCACCAGACGAGGGTTCCACGCGGCGATGGGCGCCTCCTCTAGCACCTCCTCCTTGACGTCAACGTCCATCTTTGGGATGGCCACGTCGCCGGCCGTAGACAGGGTCAGAGCGGTTTCCAGGCCATCCTATTTGCCGCTTGTCGTGCGTGTTCATGGAGTCCTCCATGACACGCCTCATGAGGCGGGCCTCCTCCTCCTCGGTCATGGGTGGCGGCGATGGCGGGGACGGGGGCGGAGAAGGCGTCGGCGTGATATCGCGCACACGCCTACGACCCCGCGTTTGGGGAGGGTTGTCATCAACACGAAGAGGACGCGGGCGGCGCGGGCTAGGAGGACGACCGGTAAAAAAGGATTGCCGCCACTGGTCGTGCTTGTTGCGGAGCCACGTATCCCATAGCGGCGAATCGATGGCGTACCTGGAGTCAGCCAGTAGATCTGGTGGGAGGCGCCGACACTGTCGGTTGATCTTCTCACGGCGGGCGCGGCCGCTCGCGTGCACTGGAAGGATCAGCACATGGTCGACAGAGAGTCAGAGAGATGCTAGTTATTTGGCAGGTGGACATCTCCCCACGGCACCGGCGTCACCGTCTCCACGTAACGATGGCATACACCGACATGGATGTATGGCCTGTCGCGATGCCCGGCCGCCGGGGCCGCCATCTGGAAAGCTGGCGGAGCAGGTGGTGGAGAAGGCGGTGCGGGCAGCGCAGATCTGCTGGAGTGACGTCGGCCATAGGAGGAGCCCTCCTCGTGGTCGTGCTTCCCCTTGATCCAATGCCTACTCATGGCGCCGACGGGGAGGTGGGCGAGCGGGATGCGACGGCGGGGAGGTGGCTAGGGTTTGCTCGTGTCTGTGAGGAGGAGGCAGGTCAGCTTGGAAGTGGAAGCTGTGGACTAGCCAGTCCACGGCTTCCACATTAAGAAGGATGATGACCCTACACCCGTGTCAATGACAGTCGGGTCCCGCCGTGCGTGCACATTCAATTTGGGCAGTGGAGGTAGGTGGACGGCCGCCACCCGTTCCCAAAGCGGATGCCGAGCAAGCGCGTCCCCGTCCGTTCGACGTCCGTGTAGACGCAAACCGGACGCATGTTTGCGCCGGAAATGGGGCGTGCCGGACGCGAAACGGATAAAATTTGAGGATGTAGTCGCGCATTGGGCCGTGTTGTCTGTCTGTTTTGGCCCAAATGAACATACACGGACAGAATGGGGTCGCGCGTTGGAGTTGGACTTATTCAAGTGTTGATCACAGATCGTAATGGCACATCACGGTGCACATTATCTAAATGTTCCTTATTTCCTGGCAAAAAAAAACGCACCGTGGGTTGCAACGGGAGAAAAAAAACATCACTAACCCAATAATAACCATAACTGAAGACCCCAATAGTTTCACGTCATTTATTTTAACATGACATCTCATATGTGTTGTCGCTTATCCTTCTTTCCACCCTCGTCGACGGTGACCTCAGTGCTCACATAGTCACAACATGTTTGAATGTGGTCAATCCTAAGACGTCTCTCTCTCTCTCTCTCTCTCTCTCTCTCTCTCTCTCTCGGCATAAGATAAGAAATCTGCTTTCTTTTTCACTCCATGAGGTTTTGCTGAGGCAAGCATGCTTGGTTATAAATGATTTCTTTCGTCCCCATTCTGATTTTACTGAGGTGTTCCTTTTCAATCCGAATCGTCACCAATACGAAATAAAGAAGGATTGTGCACTATTGATTATGGTTGCACCCTAAAAAGCATTTAAAAATCATTGATAGGTAAAAAATAACATCATATTCAGATTCTACACATGTTTTTAATCAAATTTCATATATAGCATGATAAAATTGGAGTTAGGCTTTAAAAGATATGGATATTTTTCAAAAGCATTTGATATGAAAATCTGCTTTCCTTCCCACCCCATGTGGTTTTGCCGAGGCGTGCATGCGTAGTTATAGATGGGTTCTTTCGTCTTCAAGCTGGTTTTGAAGTGTTCATTTTCAATCCGGATCGACACTAATATGAAAGAAAGATGGATTGTGCGCTATTGATTATGGTTGCACCTTAAATATCATTTTCAAACTGGTTAGCAGCTAAAATAACATCATATTCAGATTATATATATTTTTCTAATTAAATTATGTATATAATATGTTAAAACTGGAGTTATGGTTAAAGATATTGATATTTTTCAAAAGCATTTGATATGGACTACATGTTGATTAACCCAAATATCAGGGGGGTTTACGCAAATAGCAAAAGAACTACGGTCACTTAAATGTGGATCGCGAGTTGATTTCAGAAAACTGGGAGAGGGTGCAGAAGACGAAACATTTTTCTGAGTTACTTAAAAATTGGACTAGGGTTGATTTCAAGAGAGAGCAGGGAGTTTTCTTCAAAATGTGTGATGGATGGGCAGAAGCGTTCCTTCCTTTATAATAGGTATAGATTACCCAACGTCATTATGAAAGCGAAGTCTGTTATGAGACCAGAACCACACCATCTACCTATAGAAGACATCCATCTACCCACACGCCATAAACCAACTGCCATGTCATGCTATCCAGGACAGAACACTATGAATCTATTGTTCAACATCTAAAACTCCGAAAAGGGAAAGTGGGCAAAAGACAATGAGAGCATTTCCAATAGGTGATGTATAAAATAGGGCACTCAAAAGTAGTCATCAAGACATCAAAAAGTGAGATTTGAGGCATTAGGTTTTTTTCTCCAACTAATGGTGTAAAATAGGGCACCCGACCACATCTTTCTTCTCCACAATTGCATACATATTGAAACCTGTTGCGAGCATTCTTTGACATATTAGGCCCGTGCAAGCAACTCTTCCCTATCTGTGGTGACTATCGTGGTTCTAAGTCTGACAGTAAGTATAGAGGGTACGAATGGGGAGGCAAGGTCCTAGCTACGGTGAGGTTGTACGCAAGTGTTTACGAGTTCAGGCCCCTCTCGGAGGAGGTAAAAGCCCTATGTCTTGGTGCCCTGAGGCGGTCAACTGGATTATGTGAATGTGTGTTACAGGGGGTGCGAACCCTTGCCCCAGAGGAGGGGGGTGGCTTATATAGAGTGCGCCAGGACCCCAGCCATCCCCCATTACAAGGAGTTCAATGTACATAAAGATGGGGCGTTACTGATAACACCAGCCATGAGTGCTATTTAATGATCTTAAAGACTATGGAGTGAACGTCCGACCATTGCTATTCTAAGTGACTCTTGGTCTATAGTAGGTCGAGTGATTGATTGGTCGAGTGTCATCAGGAAGGAGGGGTACCTGAGTGAGTGATGTGTCGAGTGGATTGCACTCGACACCTTCACTAGGCACTCCTTGTTGTCTCTTGGGATTCTTTTCTTCTAGGGTAGAGACCTTGGGTAGGGCGTATAGGTCAGGCCTATGACCCTACCCTAGGTCTATATCATCATCATTAGCCCCCGAATGGATTAAGGTCCGAGTGAAAGGAAGTTGAAGTTAGCCTTGCTGCGCCTCTTGAGCTTCACAAGCATCCATGTTGAACTGGAAGCTCGTGTTGGAACTTCGGCTTCATTTCAGCCGTCTTGATCAATTCAGAAGTTGCCGAGTGGATCTATACCGTTACTCGTCGAGTGTTATTTTTGACGCGAAATCTTTGGCGCGATTGGTTACGGTGTATCTCACGGGATTCGAAATTTCGGGGGAAGCGCGTGGGGCAGAGCGTGCCGAAATAAGCGGGATGGATAGACAGGAGCGCCTCGATCCCCGCGCCACCTTTTTTGCCACGTACTCAGCACGCTACTGTTGCGGGATTTGATAGGATTGCCTGGGCTCACGCGTCAGTCACTCGGAAGTGCGTCCTTAAAGGCGACGAGGCCGAGGCGCTTGCACTGTGCGCGCCCTTCTCCTTCTTTTTCCTCTGCTTCTCCACCGCATCTTGCTCCTTCGCTCTTGACGCCGCCGCCCTGCCACCATGGTGAAGGACAAGACGGCGGCGCTGGAACGCGCAAAGAAGGCGACGGGGACGGCGAAAGGCAAGAAGATGAACCGGGGGTCGTCATCCCGGTCGGCACTGCCGCCGGGTTGGATCCAGGGCAATTGGATCCAATCTTCGCTCCGGCCGGAAGATTTGGAGGAGCTGGTTGAGTCCGGATTGATCACCAACGGGCCGCGAGGCTATCAGAGGGGGAGACGGAACCTCAGCCGTGACCGGGTGAGTGCGTTCTGCTCGCCACCCATGTCGACTGTGGTTTCTCCCTTCCCCCGCATCCTTTCTTCCGGAGTTTCTTGAACTTTTTCGGAGCCCAACTCCATCACTTCTCTCCCAACACCATTACATATCTTGCTGCATTTGTGTCCATGTGCGAAAACTTCCTAGGTTGTCGACCGCACTAGGGTCTTTTCAAGCATATTTTCACAATCCACTCCCAGTTGGTGAAGAAAGCAAATACGAGTGACGAGAGAACACATGTTATCCAAATGTGTGGGGGTTTGGGTATCCAGAAGAGGAAAAAGAGTTCTTTCCCTTCCATGACACTTCCTGAGTCGGTCAGAGGCATGCAATCAACCTGGTTCTACTGCCAGGACATTGCGGCTCCAGGCCAGTCGACTGGACTTCCCCCGTTATCTTTAGATCGCGCCGAGCAACCTCTTCATTGAAAGTGAACACTGCGGAGAGGGTGGAAATGGACATGTTGGTCGAGAGAGTGGTCCAGCTGATCAATCAGGGTGTCACTAGCATGGACTTGTTGGAGGTGTTTCTCAGTCGACGCATCCAGCCGCTCCAGGCTCGTGACCACTCGATGTGGATGTACTCTGGTGCCAACGACACCGCTCGAGTTCATCCAGAGGAGGTTTCGGCCAAGACAGTGGCCATGTGGCTGAAGAGCATTACAGGAAATAAGGACAACCCCAGGGGAGCTAGGAGAGTCGACCCATTCAATGACAACAACCCGCCAGATAAGGTTTGGTCTCTGTTACCGACTGCATTTTGATACATTTTGGGACTGTCTTTGAATCCGACTGGTATTTACTTGACTTCTTGTCTTGTAGGTTTTGATACGGGGCTAACCCGGTGTAGGACAATCTTTCATGATTGGAGTGGGATCCCTCGAAGAACATGATGAACACGGGGAAGAACGGGGAGAAATCACAAGAGGAAACACTCAAGAACAAGTCCAATCACACCTCCACTAGACAATCAAACACACAAGATCCACAAGGTACATGAACAACAAAAGGAAAGATACAAGGTAGAGTACATCTCCAGGAGGAGGTCTTGATGGTATCCTAGACGGATCTTCCCGCAAGGGGGTCTTGATGATATCCCGCAGGATCTTCTCACATGGAGGTCTTGAACTCCATGGGAGTGGTAGTCTCTCTCTCTCTCTCAAGAGTAGAGGTAGGAGCAAAGCTCACCTAAGAATGAGCTATCATATTTGCTGACCCTAGAAAGGAGGTGGAGGTGGTCTATTTATAGTCTATGCCACGAATGGGTAAGTGGGAGAGGGATACAAGGCCAAAGGCCCACGACTATGCACACAGGCGTCGGACGTCCGGTCGGTGTCGGACGTCCGAAGGCTCGGGACGGTCCGGACGTCAGGAAGTCTTCGGACTTCCGTAAATATCATTGTGTTGCCGTGGCACTGGTCGTCCGGAGGCGCCCGGTCGTGCGTGGCCTGGGAGGTGTCGGACCTCTGGTCTCGGTCGGTCGTCCGGTCGCTGTAGATCTCGTTGGCTGGACTCTGGGATGCGTCTGGTAGTGGACGTCCGGTGGATGCCGGTCGTTTGGGTGTTGTAGAGGGTCGGACGTTCAAAGGCTTCCGGTCGTCCGGTCGCTGTAGACTCCACAACTCCTTCTTCTTCTGTCTTCTCTTCCATGCTTCCCTCGCGGATGGTGTAGGTGTTCCTTGGCGCTTGCACTGCTCCTCGTCATCCGTGAAGCTCCGGCAATACCTATGCATGCACACGAGTGGAGTGTCAAGTAGTATACCATCCTCAAAGGGGTCAAGTGAACACGTGTAAAGGAGAATATTCACCTTTATGTATGAGAAGTAGAGGCCGCACGTGTCACTTGCCAAATAGACTCTTGACATGGTGATGACCGTAGGATGCTCCGCATCATCCCCTCCCCCTTGGAAAAGATCCAACCTCGGATGGAAAACCAAATCACCATGGGAAAGAGATGGTGGTGCCGTGTCGAAGTTGCCGGTCACCAAGCACTCATCATCTAGAAGCTTGAAATGGGCACTCTCCAATGTCGCACCTTCTTGTGATTCCTTCAAAAGAGGCAAAGACAACAAACACTTGGAAAAAACAAATGTGGTTAGCGTTAGTGCAAAACCAAGCATTCAAGAAGTGATTCACCAAACAAGTGTCGTCATCAAACATAGCATAGAGTGTGACAAAGGATTGTGACATGACGTGTAAGCACATATATTGAGCACAATCAAGGACATCATGGAAACAAGCATGCAAATGCGAGGTAGAGATGCAAATATGTGTGACAAGAGAATAATCATCTACCTCGAGGTCATAGAAAGGATTCACAAATTGCTCAATGAAAGGTCTATGGTAGGCATAGGAAGTATTCACAACACCAAATAAAATGAAGTGTCTAAACACATGGGTCAAGTGCAAGACAATCCAAGCATAATGTGCATAGGGTGTAGTGAATATAGTGTGGCACTCAACACGATAGAAAGAGCAATTGTTCATCATGTGTGAGGCAATCAAGTCAAGCATGCGACAAGCAAAGGGACATGGCATATGTGAAGAAATGATATTGGTGCAACCAATCATATGATAGTAGCAAGTAGACCAAGAATTGGATGCAACACACAAGGTGTATATATCATGGAGCATGGAAATGGGGCAATCATAGGTGAAAGCAATATCTCGAACATGCGCGCAAATGATGCAAGAAACACATGAAGTATGATCCACAATATCCAAGTTCAAGAAGGATGTCACCTTGAAAGCGTGTCCTTGTGCATTCTTCACAATGCCGAAGTGGAAGCAAATGCGGTGTAGAAGCGAGTCGTGGTAGAAGGTATGAGGCTCGCTCTCAAGAGCTCGAATGGTCAACTCACATGGAGTGGAAGTCGACACAAAGTCCAAGTATCCTACACATGCACAAAACAAAACAAAGAAAGTATGCACATGGTAGACAAACACATCATCCATCATGATGGTTCTCATCTTTTGCACAAAACCATTAGAAGCACAAGTGCATGAATAATATGATGCAACAATGGCTAAATTCATGGCACTAGGTATATGGTGCAAAGAAGTAAGACGAGCATGCTTCACAAGAATTATGTCGAAATCTCCAAATATATGCGAGAATGCTATGGGGGCAATCTCATGGGCAAGAAGAGAATCATTGTTGCACTCAATACATGGCAAATCATATAGCATGAGAGAGGAAACACATGGAGCTATATGATAAGAAGCAATATGGATCATGTGCAAAGCATATAGATGGTTGTCATCAACTGCATGAAATGAGAAAGTATGAATCATGGGTGATGCAACATGAGCAAGCATAGAGATCAAGTCGTGCAAACTAGTGGAGAGAAGATGCAACACACTAGAGTAAATCATGGCAATCATGTCATGTGAACAAATAAAAGGCATAGACAATGCACATGGCATATCACAAGCACGAACACAAAGCAAGATCATAGTATCATCATAGGAAATGGGTCATAAATGGAACATGACAATAGCAAGAGATATCTCCCAAGCTTGCAAATACACATACAAGTACTAGAACCAATCATCATGTGTAATGCAAAGCATGGGTCACAAATGCATGGCAAAGGCATATGAATAAGCATATCATGCAAAGTGAACATGGCAAGATGGGCATATAATATGTAATGGACAACAACCCATAGCCAAGTGAGGGCCATGTAGAAGAAATGCGTGAAGTCTTTGCATGAAGAGAGCTGTGCGAAAGACAATCCATGGGATCCCAAATCATCGTTGCTCTCTAGAGCTCATTTTGTCAACTCGTGGGATTGCGAGGTTGACAAGTATTCATGGGTACCTACACAAAAGAGACACAAACCAAAGAAATTGTGTGCGTGGTAAATGTACACATCATCCATCATGATGTGTATGTGCACATTAGAGTTAGCAAAAGATAAGAAATGCTCAAAGAAATTTGATGCATGGTATAAGAACATGTCATCCATCATGAAAGAAAAGTTGTTATGTATGACACGATGTGGATGCAAATTGAGCATACAATTATATGGCACATCAATAGCAAATTCATTCATTGGGAGCATATGGTGCACACAAGTATTGGGATCATGCAATGAATGGGGTGGATCAAAATCTCCTACAATGCATGAGGAAACTATGGGGGTCTCCTCATGAGCAATATCGGAAACATCACATGGAGAAAATGGACAACATCCAAAACAATGCATATCTGAAGCTAGGTGGGCATGGCATGACATATGAGATAAATGATGCAAAGGGAGCATATCAATATCATCACAAGAAAAACAAATGCCAATAACCATGGGCTTTTCATGTATGCCATATGTGCAAATTGGGTTCATTTTAATGGCATATGCATAGTCACTATGAAGAGATTGCAAATAAGACATATGTTTGATCTCATGCATAGCATATGACAAGTCAAGCGGATTAGCAAACATGATGTGACCTAAAGAATTGTCACAAGAAATCCTATGTAACATGGCATCACAACTAATAGACTCCACATGACAATCATCAAACTCATCATAAATGGGCAAATCATCGCATGGGGAAATCATACTAGCATGAAGCATGGTACTAGATGGATCAACATAATGCAAGCAATCAATGTCAAGAATGTCCACTAGTGGGACTAGAGCATCACCTTCACCTATGTTACCTTTTTCATTCCACTCAAGTGGTGTAGGTGAGGTGGCAAAGACCAAATGGTGGTCATCTTCATCTTGATGGAACCATGTGGGAGGTGTATCATATTCCACCATGACCATCGTCTTGTCCAAAGGGAGGACGAAGTCGTCGAGGATCGGTGCGTCATCATATATGGGACCTAGCACCAAATGAGAAGACACAATAGAGGTAGAGGTCAAGTTGTTAGAAATGCAAATAGCCTCACGAGACCTATCAACTATATCACTCTCTCTATGTGGTGGTTCACTCACTCCCTCAAAGTAGGTGCACACAAACTCACATATGGTGGAGTCACTCATCTCACTCAAGTGGTGGGGGTTGTGGCTCTCCTCACATGGAAATTGGGGCAACTCACCATATATGGGGCTAGTGGTGAAGTCATTCTCACTCTCAATATGGTGGAAAAAGTCACTCAAGTCATCATACATCATCGCTCTCCTCCATGACCGAAGGGAAAATCCCATGCTTGATCATCTCGTCATCGTCGCTGTGGATGAAGGCCGAAGATGACACATCATCACTCTCGCCTCCAAAGATGGAAACATCATCCTTGCTCGCCACCTTGTCGCTCGCCTCCAAAGCTTGGTCCTTGAAGGTCTCCGTAGTCATACTCGTCGCCGCACCGTCTTGAAAAAGAGTCAAGGTAGACTCGGCATCATCCATGCCACAAAGAGGGATGGCGGTTAAGTCGAACTTGGAAGCATCGTCTTGGAGCTCGTAGGGCTTGGACATCATGGTGGTACTAGCCTCATGCTTGTCGTAGAACTTGGTCGCTGTGAAGTGTGCTTGGCGTGGAGAAGCCTTGGCCTTCATGAGTTCTTGTTCCGCCTTGAGAGCACCAATGTAGTAGTCGTCGATGGACTTGTAGTTCTCGAGGAAGATAGTCTTGGAGATGTCGTTGTGCAATCCCATCATGAAGTGGAACTTCATCGAAATGGGGTCGTCCATGCCGGCTCGTCGCAAGGCAATCTTCATCTCCTTAAAGTACGCGTCGATGGACTTGGATCCTTGGATGGTGTTCTCCAATTGGCATCGAAGTTGTTCCGTGTATGTTGGAGGCACGAACTCTCACTGCAAAGCTCTCTTCGTCTTGGGCCAACTCATGTCGTAGTACTCCGAAGGTGTGTGGAGCCACCATGCCAATGCGTAGTCGTGGAAGTTTCTTGTGGCGCACTTCACTTGATCTTCGGAAGGGACTTGATGTAGCTTGAGGTAGTCGTCCATCAAACGCTCCCACTCGAGGTACTCCTCGGGTTCATGAGTCCCATAGAAAGGAGTCGCGTGGTCGATGTTGAGGTCGTAGTAGCTCGTGGAAATCGTGGACTTGAGCTTGGGGAGCTTCTCTTGAGCGTAGTCTTGAGGTGCTTGTTGGCGAAGATTCCGAATATCTGAAAAGGCGAAGATGCCTTGAAGTCGCTTGGCGAAGATGCCAAGGGAGATGGCGAAGTCGTTGAGCAGTTGTTGGTGTTGAGCTCTTGACCTTCACATTCTTGATGGTGATGGTGTCGATGCCGATGTGATCTTGCCGGAGATGGTAGCTCAGAAGCATGTGCTCTTGAGCATCTTCTCGAAGATGAGGAAGATCGCTTGTAGGACTTGATGAGGGCTTTGATCTCCTCCATTTGAGCTTGCATTTTGGCATCAGAGTTGTTTTTCGTGGCATCAAACTCATCGTTGTTGTTGTAGACCGAAGGTGAAATGCCTTGCCTATCCATTGCAAGACTCGAGTAGAGGTGAGTAGGAAATGAAATAAGCAATACCAAGCTATTTCCCAAAGTTGAGGATGTATCCCATTTCACTCAATGTGAAATGAAAGAATAGTGGAATTGGTACTGGACTTGTTCACTCACACCTATCAAGTAAAGCTTATGGTAGAGTTCGGCGAGGATAGTGGCACAAAAATTTGATGCAAAATGTTAGCAAGAGTCAATAATGTTGAAAGAGATTCACAAATTCTCAAGTGAAACAAGTAGACCAATAGCAATAAGTGGCACACGGAAACACACACACACACAGATAGATAAATGGGGTCGTGCAACCAAGGAATGAGCACAAAATGTGGAATCCACGAAAAACGCTCGTGTTGCACAACTCTAGAGAGACGCTAGCACGATTGCTCAATAGGTGGATATGACACTTGTGCACAACCTATAAGATGCAAAATGGATAAACTTTCTATCCCAAGTATGCTATGTATGTATGGTTCCCGGTGTTTCTCACAAGATGATCCAAGATGATCGTATATGATATATTGTGATGCTATGGCTATTGCTTACAAGCTCTTTGCTCACTCTTTTTCTTTGCTTAAAATCTTATTCTTTTTTTGTATGGCCACTTTGGCACAATGCACAAACCAAGATAGCAATTGTATATATGCGGGAACAATCTTGTGACACAAGAGATACTATGTTGATACCAATATGATATGATATGTATGCAATGGAAGGTATGGATCACTAATGTGCACAAGTAACGTTGCCGGCAATACTCAAATGGCTAGTCTCGATAGGCAAGTAACGTAAAATGGGCTAGGGGTTAAGAATGCAATTGCAAGGGGAATATACAATGATGTCGTCGAGGTTACCGTCCGTGGCGATGATGAGAGGCGGTGTTGCCGATGTCGACCCGTTCCTAGTTAGCCGAAACACCCTAGGAAACAGAAAAACCGCAAACTCAAAATCTCCAAAGGCAAATGTCAAATGGTGGTAGCGAAAAGCGGTGGTGATTTGCACTTGTCAATGCGGAAGTGGAATGATGGGTTATACATGTGTCGGAGTGGAAGTTGTTGTCCCTAAATAGCCTAAACACCGTAGGAGACACAAGCCACAACTGAAACAAGCTCAAACAAAATTGGGTTAAGTTGGGGGTGATGGAAGTGTATGGTGGGCACGCCTATGCAGAAGTGGTGATGGTGGTTGATGAAGAAGCAACCATCCCTAAGTAGCCGAAACACCTTATGAGACTCGAATCACTCCTCAAGTAACCACAAATGCTATGGGGATCAAAATGGTTTAGGTTGCGGAAGTCGGTGGTGGCTATGCGGAGGATGTGGTGGAAGGCCTAGGCAAATTTGCCAAATTTTGGAAACTTTGATGGAGTCAAATAATGTTAGTGTTATTTTTGTGGGAAGGGGGATGTCAAGAGCTTCAAAACGAGCTAAAGAATGTCAAAATCGGATTTCGGATGAATTAGTTATGACCGAAACAAGAATCAGCCAAAGTCAATATCTACAGGTTACGGACGTCCGTAAATGGACGGATGTCCAGTCTCCGGACGTCCGGTCGGGTCAGAAATCCGTAAATTCAGCTCGGGTTTGGGGTTCCGGTCGTCCGGGAAAGGTCGGACGTCCGGTCGTTCCTGGGGCTCCGGACGTCCGTAAAATGCTGGTCGTCCGGTGGGTCGGGGTCAACGCGAGATCCGAGATCCGGGACGCGATTTTGAGCGGAAAATGGAGATTTTGGGGTTAAAATTGATGAGATTTCGTGGATGGAAGATGGGGAAACTTGGGGAAATGCTAGATCCACTTGAAACCAAGCAAATCCATGGATCAAAATCAATAAAACATCATCAAACCAACAAACCACAAAAAAATTTGGGGCTATTTTTGGTGGGGATTTTTGAAATTTAGGACGAAATCAAGCAAAAGAAGGCTAGAAAATGGTGGGAGGGACTCCAAATTCATGATCAACGTGGCTCATGATACCATATGATACGGGGCTAACCCGATGTAGGCCGATCTTTCACGATTGGAGTGGTATCCCTCGAAGAACACGATGAACACAGGGAACAACGGGGAGAAATCACAAGAGGAAACACTCAAGAGCAAGTCCAATCACACATCCACTAGACAATCAAACACACAAGATCCACAAGGTACATGAACAACAAAAGGAAAGATACAAGGTAGAGTTCATCTCCAGGAGGAGGTCTTGATGATATCCCACATGATCTTCTCACATGGAGGTCTTGAACTCCATGGGAGTGGTAGTCTCTCTCTCTCAAGAGTAGAGGTAGGAGCAAAGCTCACCTAAGAATGAGCTATTATATTTGCTGACCCTAGAAAGGAGGTGGAGGTGGTCTATTTATAGTCTAAGCCACGAAGGGGTAAGTGGGAGAGGGATACAAGGCCAAAGGCTCGCGACTGTGCACACAGGCGTCGGACGTCCGGTCGGTGTCGGACGTCCGAAGGCTCGGGGCGGTCCAGACGTCCGGAAGTCTTCGGACTTCCGTAAATATCGTTGTGTCGCCGTGGCACCGGTCGTCCGGAGGCGCACGGTCGTGCGTGGCCTGGGAGGTGTCGGACCTCTGTTCTCGGTCGGTCGTCCGGTCGCTGTAGATCTCGTCGGTTGGACTCTGGGATGCGTCAGGTAGCGGACGTCTGGTGGATGCCGGTCGTCCGGGCGTTGTAGACGGTCGGACGTCCAGAGGCTTTCGGTCGTTCGGTCGCTGTAGACTCCGCATCTCCTTCTTCTTCCGTCTTCTCTTCCATGCTTCCCTCGCGGATGGTGTAGGTGTTCCTTGGCGCTTGCACTCCTCCTCGTCATCCGTGAAGCTCCGGCAATACTATGCATGCACACGAGTGGAGTGTCAAGTAGTATACCATCCTCAAAGGGGTCAAGTGAACACGTGTAAAGGAGAAGATTCACCTTTATGTATGAGAAGTAGAGGCCACACGTGTCACTTGCCAAACAGACTCTTGACATGGTGATGACCGTAGGATGCTCCGCATCAAGTTTACACTGAAATGTACTCGATGCCCAATGGTGAACAAGCTCTGGAGCAATACCAGGAGGGAGAGGACAGCGTGGAGGAAATCGGCGATTGGCAATCTCCAGAATACGAGGACGAGGAGGAAAGTGATGAGTCGGACGACGATGAGATAGTCGACTCACCACCTCGCACGAAACGTCGATCCAAGCTACTCCATAATCCAGCGGGCGGGCGTGGCAAGACCGTGGCTCCAAGCACTGAAGCACAGAAGCGCACACAGACTTCGACTCCAGAGCCGACGGAGAAGGTCGCCAAACAGCCCAAGGTTGTCCCCTCAAAGGCTCGGAAGACTTTGCCGAAGATCAAGATGGACGTTCTTGTTGCCTCCGGGTGAGTGTTCTTCCTTTCTGCGTTTTCTTCCACCAACTGATACTTCTGTTCTGACCGAATGGATTGTAAACTTTTCCAGCCCAGCGTCAGCTGCGACTGATATGGACATTGACAAGGCCCTAGGTGATGAATAAACCGATGACGCGGCCATCTTCAAAGCTAGTATGTTCCACTCGACTTGAATTTATTCTGTCGATTGAATTGTTGGCCGATTGAACTTTGAGGTTGCTTTTTGTTGCAGTTCCACGGGATGTTGTCATGCTTCCAGATGATGAAGAAGAAGTGCCTCTGAGAGAGAGGAGGAGGAGGGGCAGGGCGTCAAGCGGGAAAGCGCCCGAGGGTCAGGTCCCTTAGTCGACACTGGTGCTAGAGACAGTGGTCAAGTGATCCGGAGATCCGGCTCGTACCAACGTCACCTTCGCCAATCCGCTGTTGACTTACCCTCCATTGGGGTCGATTGCTCAGACCTCTACCGCTCCAATACAACTCCATGCATCTGACCCTGTGGCTTCTCCGACTGCATTGCCATCATCGCTCTTCGTTGCGTACCAGACTCCATATGACTCACCGAGTGCCGCCAGGGAGGCCCTTCTCCAGGTAAATCTCGTGATGGAGCAGATGAAGGTGGTGCATCAGGCCAGTTAGGTAGCTGATAACCCGCAAGTATACGGGATCACAACCGTTTTTGATAACTAAGAGTGTCGAACCCAACGAGGAGATAAAGGTAGAATAAATATTCCCTCAAGTTCTATCGACCACGGATACAACTCTACGCATGCTTGACGTTCGCTTTACCTAGAACAAGTATGAAACTAGAAGAACTTTGTAGGTGTGATAGGATAGGTTTGCAAGATAATAAAGAGCACGAAAACATAAACTAGGGGCTGCTTAGATAAATAAGCAATAAAGTAAATATTAGTAGAGAGCTTTTTGTTATGAGAAAGTTATTTGTCCAAGGCAATCGATAACTAGACCGGTAACCATTGCTGCAATTCTATTTGAGGGAGAGGCATAAGCTAACATACTTTCTCTACTTGGATCATATGCACTTATGATTGGAACTCTAGCAAGCGTCCGCAACTACTAAAGATTCATGAAGGTAAAACCCAACCATAGCATTAAAGTATCAAGTCCCCTTTTATCCCATACACAAACAACCTACTTACACGGGTTTGTGTTTCAGTCACTCACGCAACCCACCATAAGCAAATCATAAACATATTGCAAACCCTACAACAGGAATCCCTCAAGCTTGCGCGACACGGAGGGCACAATAGGACAACACCAATAATAAAACATGCAACTCAAACCAATCACGATCATCAATTAACCCATAGGACAAAACAGATCTACTCAAACATCATAAGATAGCCATACATCATTGGGGAATAATATATAGCGTTGAGAACCATGTTTAAGTAGAGATTACAGCGGGTAAGAGAGAGGTTACACCGCTGCATAGAGGGAGGAAGAGTTGGTGATGAAGGCGGTGAAGTTGTTGGTGGAGATCGCGGTGATGATGATGGCCCCCGGCAGCGCTCCGGCGCCACCGGAAGCAAGGGGGAGAGAGCCCCCCTTCTTCTTCTCCTTCCTTGACCTCCTCCCTAGATGGGAGAAGGGTTTCCCCTTTGGTCCTTGGCTCCCATGGCATGGGAGGGGCGAGAGCCCCTCCGAGATTGGATCTATCTCTCTGTTTCTGCGTTCTCTGCGTTCCTTGATTCTACCCCTTCACCGTTTCCTTTATATCTGGAGATCCGTAACTCCGATTGGGGTGAATCTTTCGCCCAGATTTTTCTCATAAAATTAGCTTTCTTGCGGCAAAAGAAGGGCATCAACCTCCATACGGGTGGCCCATGAGAGACCAGGGCGCGCCTGCCTCCCTGGGGCACGCCCCCTATCTTGTGGCCACCTCGGACACCGTTTCGCGTTGATTCTTCCTCCGAAAAATCATAAATATTCCAAAAAAAATCTCCGTCTGTTTTTACCCCATTTGGACTTTGTTTGATATTGGGTTTCTCTGAAACAAAAAACATGCAACAGACAGGAACTGGCACTGGGCACTAGATCAATATGTTAGTCCCAAAAATAGTATAAAAAGTTGCCAAAAGTATATGAAAGTTGAAGAATATTGGCATGGAACAATAAAAAATTATAGATATGATGGAGATGTATCAGCATCCCCAAGATTAATTCCTGCTCGTCCTCGAGTAGGTAAATGATAAAAAGATAATTTTTGATGTGGAATGCTACCTTGCATAATCTTGATCATATGTCTAATCATGGCATGAATATTAAGACACGAGTGATTCAAAGCAATAGTCTATCATTTGACATAAAAACAATAATACTTCGAGCGTACCAATAAAGCAATCATGTCTTTTCAAAACAACATGGCCAAAGAAAGTTATCCCTACAAAATCATATAGTCTGGCTGTTGCTCTATCTTCATCACACAAAGTATTTAATCATGCACAACCCTGATGACAAGCCAACCAATTGTTTAATACTTTAATAATCTCAAACTTTTTCAACTTTCACGCAATACATGAGCGTGAGCCATGGACATAGCACTATAGGTGGAATAGAATATGATGGTGGGGGTTATGTGGAGAAGACAAAAAGGGAGAAAGTCTCACATCGACTAGGCGTATCAACGGGCTATGGAGATTCCCATCAATAGATATCAATGTGAGTGAGTAGGGATTGCCATGCAACGGATGCACTAGAGCTATAAGTGTATGAAAGCTCAAACTGAAAACTAAGTGGGTGTGCATCCAACTTGCTTGCTCATGAAGACCTCGGGCATTTGAGGAAGCCCATCATCGGAATATACAAGCCAAGTTCTATAATGAAAATTCCCACTAGTATATGAAAGTGATAACTCAAGAGACTCTCTATATGAAGAACATGGTGCTACTCTGAAGCACAAGTATGGTAAAAGGATAGTAACATTGCCCCTTCTCTATTTTTCTCTCATTTTTTCTCCTTCTTTTTTCTTTTCTTTCTTTTATTTCTTTTTCTTTTTGGTGGGCTTCTTTGGCCTCTTTTTTTAGTTGGGCTTCTTTGGCCTCTTTTATTTTTCATAAAGTCCGGAGTCTCATCCCGACTTGTGGGGGAATCATAGTCTCCATCATCCTTTCCTCACTGGGGCAATGCTCTAATAATGATGATCATCACACTTTTATTTACTTACAACTCAATATTACAACTCGATATCTCGAACAAGGATATGACTCTATATGAATGCCTCCGGCGGTGTACCGGGATGTGCAATGATCTAGCATAGCAATGACATCAAAAAATGGACAAGCCATGAAAACATCATGCTAGCTATCTTACGATCATGCAAAGAAATATGACAATGAAAAGCTCAAGTCATGTATATATGACGATGATGAAAGTTGCATGGCAATATATCTCGAAATTGCTATGGAAATGCCATGATAGGTAGGTATGGTGGCTGTTTTGAGGAAGATATAATGAGGCTTATGTGTGATAGAGCGTATCATATCACGGAGTTTGGATGCACCGGCGAAGTTTGCACCAACTCTCGAGGTGAGAAAGGGCAATGCACGGTACCGAAGAGGCTAGCAATGATGGAAGGGTGAGAGTGCGTATAATCCATGGACTCAACATTAGTCATAAAGAACTCATATACTTATTGCAAAAATCTACAAGCCATTGAAAACAAAGTACTACGCGCATGTTCCTAGGGGGATAGATTGGTAGGAAAAGACCATCGCTTGTCCCCGATCGCCACTCATAAGGAAGACAATCAATAAATAAAATTGTGCCCCAACTTCATCACAAAGCGGTTCACCATACGTGCATGCTACGGGAATCACAAACCTCAACACAAGTGTCTCTACAATCCACAACCACCCACTATCATGACTCTAATATCACCACCTTTATATCGCAAAACTATTGCAAGGAATCAAACACATCATATTCAGTGATCTACAAGTTTATGTAGGATTTTATGACTAACCATGTGAATGACCAATTCCCGTCATCTCTCTAAAAAGATATAAGTGAAGCAAGAGAATTTAATTCTTTATACAAAAGATATGCCCACTCTCTAACAAATATAAGTGAAGCAAAAGAGCATTCTACAAATGGCGGTTTTCTATGTGGAGAGAAACAGGCAATCCAAACTTCAAATGATATAAGTGAAGCACATGAAGCATTCTATAAAGCCATACTCAAAAGATTTAAGTGAAGTGCAATGAGAATTATATAAATCAACCAAGGACTATCTCATACCAGCATGGTGCATAAAAGAAAAGTGAAAACTAAATGCAAAAGACGCTCCAAGACTTGCACATAATGCATGAACGAAACGAATTCGAAAACATACCGATACTTGTTGAAGAAAGAGGGGATGCCTTCCGGGACATCCCCAAGCTTAGACGCTTGAGTATCCTTGAATATTTACTTGGGGTGCCTCAAGCATCCCCAAGCTTGAGCTCTTGCCTCTCTTCCTTTTTCTCATATCGAGACATCCTCGATTAGACACTACATCCACACAAAACTTCCACAGAAAATTCGATAAGATCCGTTAGTATAATAAAGCAAATCACCACTCTAAGTACTGTAGAAAACCAATTCATATTTGGTTTTGCATTGTGTCTACTGTAATATAGCTTTTTCATGGCTTAATCCACTGATATAAATTGATAGATTCATCAAAACAAGCAAACTGTGCATCAAAAACAGAATCTGTCAAAAACAGAACAGTCTATAGCAATATGAACATTCACCATACTTCTATTACCCCAAAAATTCTACCAAAATTAGGAAAAATAAAAAAGTTGTATAGAAAAACAGTGCAAAAGGAATCAGAACCACTTGACGTTCCAGATAAAAAATGTAAAATCGCGCACTACAGCCAAAGTTTCTGTCCTGCACCATACAAACCAACAAGCATTGTAAACATCCTAAAGGCAAACCTTGGCACATTTTTTTAATAATACAATGGAATTGTACGAGGGGATAATTATTTTTGTTGAAAAGTTTCTGTAATCAAGATTCACAAAGTTTCTGTGAGCATGAACAAAGTTCAAGGCTAGCTCCCACTTCAACAATGCTTGTCTTTCTCACTTTCACTTTCCTTTTTGAAAAGTTTTTAGGTTCCCCTCTTTATTTTTTTGTTTTTAAACAATATAAAAGCACTCAACAGGAATAAATTACTCTCTAAAACTTCCGGGTTGTCTCCCTGGCAGTGGTTTCTTTAAAGCCATTAAGCTAGGCATTTAGTGCTCAAGTAATGGATCCACCCGGATCCCAAGGTATATCAAAGCCAATTTTAATTAAAAATGATTTGTAATTTAGTAGTGAGCACAAAGTAACATATATCATGCAACAACAAAGTCTAACTCTCTTCCTATGCATCGGCATGTCATAAAAGAACAATTCATGCACACAAAGTAAAGGCCAACACATAGTATAAACAGTTTCTTGCAATTCTATCGTATTGGAAACATAGAGAGGTGGAGATAAAGTTCCTCTCTCATAATAATTGCAAGTAGGAGCAGCAAGCACATGCATATTATATCTATCAAAATCATCATGTGCAATGGTAAAAGGCAACCCATCAATATAATCCTTAATAAGCACAAACTTCTCCGATATAGTGTAGTTTGGAGAATTCAAAAAGATAATAGGACTATCATGCGTGGGTGCAATAGCAAAAATTTCATGTTTAACATAAGGAACTATAGCAAGTTCATCTCCATAAGCATAATTCATATTGGCATCTTGGCCACAAGCATAGCAAGCATCATCAAAAAGGGATATTTGAAACAAATTCAAGGGATCATAGCAATCATCATAGCAATCATCCTTCGGTAAGCACGAAGGGGAATTAAATAATGTATGAGTTGGAGGGTTACTCTCATTAGAAGGTGGGCACGGGTAGCTAATCCGCTCTTCCTCCTTTTGTTCTTCACTCTCCTCATCATCTTTTTCATCCAATGAGCTCACTGTTTCATCAATTTCTTCTTCCATAGCTTCCTGCAAAATATTAGTCTCTTCTTGGACAGCGTTGAATTTCTTCATAAAAGCATTAATATAGTAATTGTATTCATAATTTTCATAGCAATATCCAAGTATAGCAAGATTTTCCGGCCTATAACCATCATCATCAAAAGCTTAATACTTTTCAAACAAAGCTTCAATATCATAGGCAGCCTTAAAAGCAACAAATTCTTCTATTTGTTCCACATCATAGTAATTATATATACCATTAGCATAGGAAGCTAAGGTTTCATTATCGTTAAATTTGCATGAAAAGGGGAGGCGTGGAGCCTCCATCCTAGAGCAACAAGTAATATCATATCTCAAGCATAGATTCCAGGCATACCAACGCAACATAATAAATTGATCCCATAATAGTTTCCCTTTTTGTGTCGAGCGATAATCCCTAAAGTATTCACGTTGATCCAACATGTCTCCCATTATAAAGTTGAATGGGGATTTCTCAAGATTATCAAAGTAGTATATAATATCTTTCGCATTATGAGAATCGGGGGTTTTAGGAGTTACCCCATCTACATGAGTAGCAAGTACCTCTAATTTTTTTGGTATTTTGCGTTCCATATCTATAACTAAAGATAGAGAACAACTTAGAACATCAAATAAAAATTACTTAGTGATAAAGCAAACAAGCACACACGAGAATATTCACCCCACGCTATGACTCCCCGACAATGGCGCCAGAAAAAGGTCTTGATAACCCGCAAGTATACGGGATCGCAACAGTTTTCGATAAGTAAGAGTGTCGAACCCAACGAGGAGCTAAAGGTAGAATAAATATTCCCTCAAGTTCTATCGACCATCGATACAACTCTACGCACGCTTGACGTTCGCTTTACCTAGAACAAGTATGAAACTAGAAGAACTTTGTAGGTGTGATAGGATAGGTTTGCAAGATAATAAAGAGCACGTAAACATAAACTAGGGGCTGTTTAGATAAAGAAGCAATAAAGTAAATATTAGTAGAGAGCTTTTTGTTATGAGAAAGTTATTTGTCCAAGGCAATCGATAACTAGACCGGTAATCATTGCTGCAATTCTATTTGAGGGAGAGGCATAAGCTAACGTACTTTCTCTACTTGGATCATATGCACTTATGATTGGAACTCTAGCAAGTGTCCACAACTACTAAAGATTCATGAAGGTAAAACCCAACCATAGCATTAAAGTATCAAGTCCCCTTTTATCACATACGCAAACAACCTACTTACTCGGGTTTGTGTTTCAGTCACTCACACAACCCACCATAAGCAAATCATAAAAATATTGCAAACCCTACAGCGGGAATCCCTCACGCTTGCGCGACACGGAGGGCACAATAGGAAAACACCAATAATAAAACATGCAACTCAAACCAATCGCGATCATCAATTAACCCGTAGGACAAAATGGATCTACTCAAACATCATAAAATAGCCATACATCATTGGGGAATAATATATAGCGTTGAGCACCATGTTTAAGTAGAGATTACAGCGGGTAAGAGAGAGGTTACACCGCTGCATAGAGGGAGGAATAGTTGGTGATGAAGGCGGTGAAGTTGTTGGTGAAGATCGCGGTGATGATGATGGCTCCCGGCAGCGCTCCGGCGCCACCGGAAGCAAGGGGGAGAGAGCCCCCCTTCTTCTTCTCCTTCCTTGACCTCCTCCCTAGATGGGAGAAGGGTTTCCCCTCTGGTCCTTGGCTCCCATGGCATGGGAGGGGCGAGAGCCCCTCCGAGATTGGATCTATCTCTCTGTTTCTGCGTTCTCTGCGTTCCTTGATTCTACCCCTTCACCGTTTCCTTTATATCTGGAGATCCGTAACTCCGATTGGCGTGAATCTTTCGCCCAGATTTTTCTCATAAAATTAGCTTTCTTGCAGCAAAAGAAGGGCATAAACCGCCTTATGGGTGGCCCACGAGAGACCAGGGCGCGCCTGCCTCCCTGGGGCGAGCCCCCCAATCTCGTGTCCACCTTGGACACCGTTTCGCGTTGATTCTTCCTCCGAAAATCATAAATATTCTAAAAAAATCTCCGTCTATTTTTATCCCATTTGGACTCCGTTTGATATTGGGTTTCTGCGAAACAAAAAACATGCAATAGACAGGAACTAGCACTCGGCAGTGGATCAATATGTTAGTCCTAAAAATAGTATAAAAAGCTGCCAAAAGTATATGAAAGTTAAAGAATATTGGCATGGAACAATAAAAATTTATAGATACGACGGAGACGTATCCACAGCTTATAATGCCAGCACCGCTCTCCAAACCAACGTCAAGGTTAGTTGATTCCCGACTGGTCTCTTGAATAATGATAATTGTCGCTATTGCTTTGCTGCCCATATGGCGCTCTTAGATGAGCGTTTTGGAACCTATTATGTGCATCTATCATGGGTCTGTATTTAACATCCAATCACCCACTACGGTGTTTTTGTCGTAGAGCTGGGTATTTCTTCCACTTGAGTTGACCAGGTTGAGTCGAAAGTCTTTCCGAACCAGTGGGGGCACGCAGAGTGCACCCACTGGGTGTAGTCCCCGAGACCGCGGTCGACTATTGGTAGTCGACCGGGGTCTGAGATTTTTTTACTCACGCTGGGTAGACCATGCCGAGTGTAGAACTGAATCAGTGGGGGCATGCTAATTTGACCCACTAGGTGTAGTCCCCGAGACTACTGTTGAATGTTTGATTCAGCGGTAGTCTTAGAGCAACTTTCACTATGATTGACTTTTGTTTCTGTCGACTAACATATCTTATTTGCTGACCGCATAGGTCTTGTGATCTTGGGGCTCAACTTTCTGAACTGAATAAGAAGCAAATTAGCCTCAACCTTGATCTAGAACTGGCCAAAAAGAACCTCAAGAATGCTCAAGACGAAGTAGCTATCATGGGAGGTAACCAATCATCGACTGTCCACTTTATGACTCGTTCTTCCCCATGTTTTTTTAGTCTCTTTGAACCGAGTGATTTCACTCGAGCAGATGTGCATAGTGAAAACCGTCAACTTCATGCTCGTCTGAAGAATGTTATTTCTTTAGAGAAAATGAAGCAGGCTCTAGAGAAGAAAGATCAGGATCTTGCTGCGGCCCAGAAGGAGGCGCGAGATAAAACAACGCTTGCAGACAAGAAGCTGGCTTCAGTCAGCAAGTTGGAAGAGGAGAACTCCAAGTTGAAGACCGCCGTCTCTGACGCCAATCGGGAGGTCGAGCAACTGAAGAAAGACAAGGACAACTTGACCAATGAAGTCGGAAACCTCAAGGCCAAGAAGGGAGAATTAGAGTCTTATCTGGAGCAGCTTGGTGCAAAATTGGTCTTGAAGCTTGAAGGTATTCTTGTTCGACTGATTTACTGATGTCGACTGACATGTCTTGTTAAACTGTTGACTCACTATTTTTCTGACTGTGTAGAACTTTGTCAAGACTTTGAAGCAGAAACCGGGCGGGTCGATACGGGTCTCGACCCCATTAATTGTCCTGTCAAAGATTATGTTGCAATGAATGTGCTGCGGTTGGAGTCACGCATGGATAGTGCTATTGGTTATCTTGCCCGACTGAAGGCGGCGATGTCGCGGGTTGACGCCGAACTCTGGCCCGAGGCAGAACTCTCACAAGATCTCAAGTCTCTGATGACTCGACTGAATCAAATACCTGACCAAGTGCAAGAATGGAAGAAATCCTCTGCCCGCTGTGGCGCTGACGTCGCCCTGTCCTTAGTCCGAGTGCACTGCAAGGATGTCAGAGAAGACAAGCTGGCAGCCCTCAAGGTTGTGAACACCAAAAAGCACAATTTCCAGTCCTTCATGGACACTATCCTTAAAGCCGCCACTCGCATTGTAGACAACATCGACCTTGACAGTTTTTGCGATCCAGAAAGTCCTCCTCACAAGTGAACAAAACATTGTGCCTCACTTTTATTTTCCTCGGAATGCCGAGTGATCATGTAACCATTAAAATCTTTCAGGCTTGAAGCCTAAGCACTTCTGTCCATTGTGGCTCTGAACTTTTGCAGGATTTATCGGAACTTGAATTCTCTTGGATATCATGGCTTTTGTTTTGGTTTTGAACTGTTCATGACTACCTTTCAATTCCGAGCAAACTTGATTTTTTCGCCTTTTGTCGAGTGAAGTGTACATTGTACTTGTGACGCAGCCCAGACGAGGTGCTCAGTCGACACCTCACCGTCCTTGCGGATCGGGATGGTACATT
This sequence comes from Triticum dicoccoides, assembly GCF_002162155.2. Lineage (NCBI taxonomy): Eukaryota > Viridiplantae > Streptophyta > Magnoliopsida > Poales > Poaceae > Triticum > Triticum dicoccoides. Next base: position 647,175,007 of record NC_041385.1, on the reverse strand, counting down.
GTACTTTTGATGCAACTCGGACACGGTGTTCGATCGACACCTCGTCGTCCTTACGGATTGGGATGGTACATTGTACTTGTGATGCAGCTCGGATGCGGTGTTCCATTGACACCTCGTCGTCCTTGCAGATCGGGATGGTACATTGTACTTATGACGTAGCTTGAACGCAGTGTTCAATCGACACCTTATCGTCCTTGCGGATCGGGAACTTGTGACACAGCTCAGACGTGGTGTTAAATCGACACCTCGTCGTCCTTGCGGATAGGGATGGAGCGTACATTGTATTTGTGGCATAGCTCAAAGGGTATTTTTGACTTAGGCGAGTACGGGGTCGCAGCTAAGCCCCCGAGTGGGAGGATTGCTCTCCACTCAGGGTGGTTTTTAACTTAGGCAATTTCGGGGTCACAACTAAGCTTCCGAGTGGGAGGATTGCTCTCCACTCGAAATATTTTTTTAACTTAGGCGATTTTGGGGTCACAGCTAAGCCCCTGAGTAGGAGGATTGCTCTCCACTCGGAATGTTTTTTAACTTAGGCGATTTCGGGGTCGCTGAGGGAGTCCCGGATTAGGGGGTGTCCGGATGGCTGGACTATGACCTTTGGCTGGACTCCTGGACTATGAAGATACAAGATTGAAGACTTCGTCCCGTGTCCGGATAGGACTTTCCTTGGCGTGAAAGGCAAGCTTGGCGATACGATATGTAGATCTCCTCCCATTGTAACCGACTCTGTGTAACCCTAGCCCTCTCCCGTGTCTATATAAACTGGAGAGTTTTAGTCCGTAGGACGAACAACAATCATACCATAGGCTAGCTTCTAGGGTTTAGCCTCTCTGATCTCGTGGTAGATCAACTCTTGTACTACCCATATCATCAATATTAATCAAGCAGGAGTAGGGTTTTACCTCCATCGAGAGGGCCCGAACCTGGGTAAAAACATCGTGTCCCTTGTCTCCTGTTACCATCCGCCTAGACGCACAGCTCGGGACCCCCTACCCGAGATCCACCGGTTTTGACACCGACATTGGTGCTTTCATTGAGAGTTCCATTGTGCCGTCGCCATCAGGAAGGATGCCACGTCCCGTCTTTAAAGACGGGATTCTTGCTAAAGGAGCTTTGGCTATCGGCTAAACTCTCCGGCTAGGCGGTTTTCTTATGACCGCCTGTTCGGCCGCTGCACCGACGATGACTTCTCGGGTCATCAAAAGCAATCTCCACGTCGACTCAGAACTCGCCGAGCAGTTAGATCCGATGGAGCTCTCTTCCTTAAACGAGCTCTTGGATCGCATCGCCGCCCTGGGAGTCACTACAGACTATGATCAGATTGGGCTTAAACCCGATCCAAGAGAAATTGACTCTCCCCAGGTCACCCACCACGTCACAGTGGTGGAGGAACAATATGGCGGATCTATACCCATCTTAAGGACCAAATATGTCCGGATTCCCGATCTCCCCAAGCCGGATACCCGCGGAGGGGAGGACGTCACTCAAGCCCTGAACCTAAAGTCAGGCAGCGGGCTAGATTCATTGGACAACATCCAAGAACCCAAGCTTCCAAATTCGGAAACTCCTTGGCCCCTGAGCCTCAGATCGGGCGTGGTTCCGGATTTAACTCCACCCGCCCACCCTAACATAAGGGATCTATCCCTAGTTCGGCAAGAGCCCACGGAAACAGTACATCATTACTGGGCTAGATTCCTCCTGGCTATGAACAGGATAGAGGACTGCCGCGAGGAGGATGCAATTTCATCCTTCTGCAATAATTGTACGGACATCGGAATCCTCAACACCATAAGTCGCCGTGATATTACACGCTTCACTGACTTGGCATACATGGTACGAAAATACTGTGCGATGGAAAGCGTCCGGAAAACCGAAATAAAATTCTGGGACGATCCGGCCCTGAATACAACCCCAGTCCGAAATAAAAAGGCGCATTATCGCCATGCACAGGGGTTAATCACCAAAAAACAAAAACCCTCTATAGGGTATGGAACCGTACTGGAGGGATGGCTCAATGGACCCTGTAAAATTCATAGTTCAGAGGGCGTCACACCAACTCATAGCCTTAGAGCATGTTGGATACTCCGGCAGGTGGCCAGAAGTGGCGAGGAGCTTCTAACTCCAGAATCCACAGAGCACCACCCCAGGAATACCAGTACGGTATCAACAGTCTTCGAGACTTTCGCATCAAACAATGTGTGGAAACAAACACTCCACAGCCTTACAGAAGTCTACCAGGTAGCAACAATAAACCCATGGAGTGACACGGCTATTATCTTTAATGCCAGTGACGAACCTAAATTCCGAACAGCCCGAGCACCAGCCGCATTGGTCCTCAGTCCGATAGTGGATGGCTTTCGACTTACCAAGGTACTCATGGACGGTGGCAACAGATTGAACCTCATTTATGAGGAAACCCTTCGAAAAATGGAAATAGACTGGAGCCGCATTGAGCGAAGCAACACAACCTTTAGAGGAATAATCCCCAGTCGGGAAGCGTGCTGTACAGGAAAAATCACACTGGATGTGGTGTTCGGCATGCCGGATAATTACAGGTCCGAGGAGGTCACATTTCAAGTAGCCCCATTCAGCAGCGGATACCACGCTCTGTTAGGGCGAGAGGCATTCACAATTTTTCAAGCTATACCCCATTACGGGTACATGAAGCTCAAAATGCATGGACCCAACGAAATCATCACTCTTGCTAGTGACCCGGGCATAGCACTCCGCACCGAAAACAAGACAGCCGCATTGGCCCTTGAGGCATTATCCGAAGCCCTAGCGACCGAGGAACTAACTGCGCTGCGCTCCACGATGGACAGGACGACGTGATACTCGACAAAAGATCCAAGTCCACCTCCTTTAAACCGGCAGATGAAATAGTCAAATTCCAAGTCCATCCAACGGACCCTACAAAAACGGCCTCCATCAGGGCACAATTAAACCCTGATGTAGACGCCGCACTACGAGAATTCCTAGGCGAAAATTGGGACATCTTTGCCTGGCACCCTTCAGACATGCTAGGAATCCCACGCAGGCTGGCCGAGCACAACCTAAACATCCTAAAAGGATTCAAGCCTGTTAAGCAGGCTCTTCGGCGTTTCTCTGAACCTAAGAGACAAGCCATGGGAGAGGAGCTAGCCAAACTACTGGAAGCCGGATTCATCAGAGATATAAAACATCCGGACTGGCTAGCAAACCTAGTGATGGTACCAAAGAAGGACAAATCTTGGCGCCTATGCGTCGATTTCAAGGACCTCAACAAGGCTTGCCCAAAGGATCCCTTCCCCCTCCCCCGCATTGATCAAATCATCGACGCCACCATAGGAGATGATTCATTGTGTTTCCTCGACGCATACTCTGGCTACCATCAAATTAAGACGGCAGAGTCAGACCAAGCCCCAACGGCATTTATCACCCCATACGGCCCATTCTGCTTCAACATAATGCCCTTCGGGCTCAAAAACGCCGGGGCAACATATCAGCGCATGATTCAGACATGTTTGGCCAACCAGATCGGCAAAACAGTTGAAGCATACGTGGATGACGTGGTCGTTAAAACCAAGCATGTCGAAACTCTAATAGACGACTTGAGGCTCACGTTCGATAACCTACGAATATACGACATCAAGCTTAACCCGGAAAAATGCGTTTTCGGCATACCAGCCGGAAAGCTCTTGGGCTTCATTGTATCCGGTAGAGGAATTGAAGCAAACCCAGCCACGATCCGAGCTTTGTCACAATTGGATATTCCAAAGGACCTCAAACAAATACAAAAATTGACCGGATGCGTGGCGGCTCTAAGCCGCTTCATCTCCCGCTTGGGAGAAAAGGCATTACCCCTTTACCGCCTCCTCTGGCGCACTGAACACTTCGAGTGGACGGATGGTGCCACGGCCGGACTCGAAGAAATAAAAGCCATATTGGCAACAAACCCGGTCCTGGCCGCTCCTAACATCGGCGAACCAATGTTATTATACATTGCGGCAACTCATCAAGTTGTAAGCGCAGTGCTCGTCGTCGAACGAGAAATGAACATACACAAATTCCCCCTTCAAAAACCAGTCTACTACGTGTCCATTGTCCTCACTCCATGCAAGTCCCGGTACCCGCATTACCAGAAGATAGCGTACGCAGTGTTCATGGTGTCCCGGAAGCTACGACATTACTTTCAAGAGTGTTCAATAACAGTAGCCTCCGAAGTACCTCTTAATGATATTATAAACAACCACGACGCGATGGGCCAGATTGCCAAATGGGCCATTGAGCTCCTCCCGTTCGACATAACCTATAAGACACGACGAGCTATCAATTCGCAAGTTTTGGCCGACTTTGTCGCTGAATAGACTGAAGCCGAACTCCCTAAAGAGTACGACACATATTCCAACTGGATCATGCACTTCGACGGCTCCAAAATGCTAGCAGGTCTGGGGGCTGGTGTCATTCTGACGTCCCCAACAGGAGATATAGTTCAATATGTACTCCAGATAATGTATACAGACTCTAACAATGCAGCCGAATACGAGGCCCTTCTACATGGTCTCCGGATGGCAGTCTCCATGGGCATTCAACGCCTAGAGGTGCATGGGGATTCGAACCTCGCGATATCCGAAATAAATGGAGACTTTGATGCCATAGATCCGAAAATGGCAGCTTATCACAATGCCGTCCTAAAAATGTCAGCTCGGTTCGAAGGGCTCGAATTTCACCATATAGCCCGGGAAAACAATCAGGCAGCAGACGTCTTGGCACGCATCGGTGCAAAGCGTGATGCAGTCCCCCCAACATTTTCTTGGAGAGGCTATTCAAGCCATCCGTACAATGGGAAGGGGAATCCGGAAATAACAATCCGGACCTAGCCGCACCACCTGACATCGAACATCCTGACACAACGGGAGGCTCTGCCAACGAGGTAACATCCTCAGCCCATGTAATAATGGCAGTAATTGCCCCGTGGACAGAACCATTTTTAGCCTACTTAACTAGGAAGGAACTTCCCGAGGACCAAAACGAGGCACACTGCATAGTACGGTGATCTAAAGCCTATAAAGTCCACGAAGGAGAGCTTTATAAGAAAAGCACCACCGGAGTCCTTCAAAGGTGTATCTCCGAAGAGGAAGGGCGGAACCTTCTGGCTGAAATTCATGCCGGACTCGGCGGGCACCATGTCGCAGCCCGGGCCCTTGTAAGCAAGGCCTTCCGTATTGGATTTTATTGGCCGACGGCCTGGGCAGATGCTCAGGACTTAGTCCAACGATGCATCGGTTGCCAATTATTTGCTAACCAAAGCCACATGCCACCTACCGCCCTCCAAACTATACCCATTACCTGGCCCTTTGCGGTCTGGGGGCTTGAAATGGTTGGACCCCTTAAAGGAGGAACCCACAAGCAAAAATATCTACTAGTCATGGTGGACAAATTCACCAAATGGATAGAGGCCAAGCCTGTCAAGACGGCCGAATCCGGACCGGTGATAGACTTCATATCAGGGGTCGTACACTGTTACGGCGCCCCCCACAGCATCATCACTGATAACGGCACAAACTTTACGACCGACGAGGTTAAACTCTGGTGCAAAAACATGGGCATCAAGCTCGACTACGCTTCAGTCTATCACCCACAAACTAACGGTCAAGTCAAGCGAGAAAATGGTCTAATCATGAGCGGCATCAAACCCAGATTAGTGCGATCCCTCAAGGAATCTAACACGCACTGGGTAGAGGAGCTCGACTCCGTACTCTGGGGGCTGCGGACCACGCCGAATTGCACTACCGGATTCACACCATTCTTTATGGTATACGGCGCAGAGGCAGTCCTGCCCTGCGACATAATTCATGACTCACCTCGCGTGCGCATGTACGAAAAAAGAGAAGCCGAGCTCGATCGGCAGGACAGTTTGGACGCATTGGAGGAGGAGTGCGACGTGGCAAAAGCCCGTTCTGCATTCTATCAACAGCAGGCTCGAAGATATCAAAGCAAAGAAGTATGGGCCAAAACTTACAATGTTGGCGAACTAGTTCTACGCCTGTCGGACAAGAAAAAGGACAAACTCAAGCCCAAATGGGAAGGTCCCTTCATAATCGACCAAGTCCTGACTGGTGGAGCGTACCGTCTGCGAAATGCATCGGATAACCAACTCAAGCCGAACCCATGGAATGCAACGCCTACGAAGATTCTACGCCTAGCGCCGGACTCTGTGTTCGTCTCCTTCCTCTGTCTATTTTTTACACATTAGCTGCCTTATATTTCTCTCCTTCTCCCTCCTTTTTTCTTACAAGCCTTTAAGGGCTCGCTTGGCATTGTTCGCACATAATTGACGCGCTACCCGCGCTCATTATACCTGGGGGCTTCTTTATCAGAAGCTTGTATATATGGGCCTGATGCCCAACACATGTGTCACACTTCCGCATGTACCTTTTATTCACCATTATATGCATCGATATGACTTAAGTTTTGGCCAAGATGGGTTGCCTAGCTCCTGTGCTTATCCCTACATTCCCGATTGTTCGGCTAGGTGGTAAAGGGAGCACCTCTGCGATTGTTATTACCGGGTCAGCCTAATGTGTACCTCAGACTGGGTGAAGCCGAAAGCTAGCATTCTTAAGGGAATATTCGGTCGGTGGACTAAAAGATGATTTTTCACTTGTTTATTTATCCGCCCCCAGATGCTTTTCTGCTTTTTTTGCAGTCTGGACATGCACTTTAGGGCATGCCTCCGAGGGAAAGGAACCCCTAACGGAACTATTCTCCCTAGAAGATGTTTCTTACTAACCATGTAATATAACATAACTAGTTGGGCACTTGTCTGCTAAAGCACTAATGACCCCTACGCCTGGTCTCCACGCATGCCCCGGTTCTTACATAACCGAGAGGGTATTTGGACACACTCCAGACTATTGGGTCCAGAGGTTGAAGCAAAAAGGTCCGCAATGACAAATGATCTACAATCCGGCTAGAAGGCATTTTACATGTCGTTTTAAATTACATAGTCAATTTGACTGGGTATATTCTTCTTCAATGCCATCCAACAGGCTGTCCAATTTATAGTCCTGTTGGGAATACTTGGCGGCCAGCTCTACCTGGCCGTACACTAAACTAACAGGGATCTCCTTCCCATCGGGCCCCACAGGTCCGACCTCGGCCATGTAGTTTGGGTCAACCTTCGTATACCGCGTCTTCGCCATGGCCCAGGCCTCCCTGGCGCCTTGACGGCAGGCCGATATCTTCCATAATCGGAAGCGCGGCCGCGCTCCCTTTAGCTTCTCTTCAAGCTCTCCAAGGCCTTCGTGCATGGAGATGGATGGCCACAAAGCCTGGACGACGCCTTGCATCGCCTGCCGAACTCGTTCGTGCAGTTGTGATAGCTCGGGAAGAAGGTCACCTGTAGAACTGGGCATTTCCTCCGCAGGCCGACCTATCAGCATACCTACAGACATAACTCTGTCAATCGAATTCCTCGCCGAACTCTTTTTCGAAGGTTTGTTCAAGCACTTACTAAAAATGCCGCGTCGAAGCCACCAATTCTCCTTTACGGAATCCGACAGCTGAGCACGAACATCCTTTAGTTCCTCGCCCAGCTGGGTGTTGGCATCTTGAAGCTTGTTCTTCTCTTGCCTCACCCTCGTAAGCATGCTCTCGCCAGCCTTTAACTGGCACAAGAGTTGCTGCTTGTCCGGATCCACTCCGGTGCCATCTGCACTGTTATTGTCAGAATTGCACACATGCCGCACTTCACAACAAACTCATCTTTCAAAGCTTATATTACCAAAGGGGGTCTGCTTGGCCTTCCCTGTTGCGGCTAGTGCGGCCTCAAGTTGGGCCTTGCACTCTTCCAGCTCCTGGGACAGTTGAGTATTCTTTTCTATAAGATCCTGCATAACAAATGATCCTTAAATCAGTTATTTTAACTGTTTCAAGTCTCGGGGGCTACTGACATATATAACCATCAGATTTTCTCACCCGTATGTCTTTTACATACTGCTCTGTGGCTCTGGCTAGATCATTTTGAGCGGCACGGAGGTACGCATCTCCCATATTAAAGGCGTCCAACGCCTCTTGGAAAAAACAAGCGTCACGAAGAACAGTCCGGCGACGCCTGTGGTTCATGGCACTCTCCACCTCAGAATTGGTGGCAGACAGCCTGTCCGCGTCCTCTGTCGGAGGAGCGTCCGATGCGCGCCCCGTGTTCGCCTCCGCTTCCAGACCCGACCTTGAAGCCTGGCCGGTGGATATAGTCCGGCGGGCGCTCTTCTTCCTGAAGAGAGCATGAGCGTTAGTATGCCTTGAGGGCATAAACCCTGGGCATTAAAATTGCACGCCGTACCATTGCGCCAACGTCTCGATCCAGTCCGCACTTCTTTTTAGCCCGCTGGGCCTCGATGGCCCTTGTTGGCTAGCCGCCGCGGGCTCGGCCCTCCGCCTCAAGGACTTCCCCTACAAAAAATGCCATTTGTATACGGTGATCAAAGATAAGCACGGATGGATCCTCTTGAAAAGTACTATGGACTTCAGTCTCGGTTACCTTTGAGGCTGGAAGTAGTCCGGGATAATCGGCCGTAATGGCCACTAAGGTGTTGTCCTTACTCAATTGATTAAACACTCCATCAATCAGCTCCACAGCCAAGTCCGTGTCCTCTTGGGAGTCCGGATCGAGGGACCGTTCCGGGTCCTCGGGTTGTGGAGGAGGGCTGTTTATCTCCTTTACAGCTTGGCGTAGCTCCTGTGTTGGAATTACCAGACTAAATTACTTAACTATGGGAATATGAGACGGATAGACAAGTTAAAAGTATCCACTTACCCAACTCGGAGGATTGTACATAGAAAATCCGCCCCGTGGGTTGACACGGAGGAATTCCTCCTCTTCTCCCTTGTACAAAGCGGACAAGATCTCTATTAGAGCGACAGCTGATTCTGGCCCCTTACGGCCGCACCGGGTGGCGTCGTCCTCCCCGTTGAAGTCCCACATAGGGTGGCCTCTATACTGAAGCGGCTGCACCCCTCGCATAATGCATGTGGCCATGACTTCGATCATGGTCAGTCCGGAATGAGCTAACAACCTTATCCGGTTCATTAGGTAAAGGGCGTCCCTGTCATCTTCCTTCTGATGGCTTCGTGGGCGCCAGCTTAGGCGCTTCTTCAAAGGAGCATTATTGAACTCAGGGAGGCCGATCCGAACAGGGTCTGGCAGGGGGACGTCTTCTATATAAAACCATTTTGAAGGCCAGTCTTCGGACGTTTTCTTTGGGGTTCCGGATAGATATTTGGTCCCGCCGATGCGCCATAGTTCGGCTCCGCCCACTTGATATATCGACCCCTCATAAGAACGGGGCACAAGGCAGAACAGCTTCTTCCACAGTGCGAAATGAGCCTCGATGCCCAGAAACAGCTCGCAGAGGGCTACGAAGCCCGCAATATGCAATATGGAGGCAGGCGTAAGGTTGTGCAACTGGAGGCCGTAGAACTCCAAGATCCCCTGGAGAAACGGATGAATTGGAAATCCAAGCCCTCTTATTAAATAAGGGACAAGGCATACCCGCTCTGCTCTGGAGGGATTAGGGATGCTCTCCGCTTGCTGTCCACCATTATAGGTGGCAAGCCCGGCTCGAACCGGGACCATGTAGGCTAGGGGAAGAAACGCCTTGGCTTGGAGCGCCACTAGGTCGCTGTGCGGGACGGAGCATCTCTCCCAATCTCCAGGCCGAGGGCTGGGAGCGCGAGAGGAGGAGCCGCGTCGACTGGCCATGATGGAATGGATCTCTGTCGAAAGCGCTCCGATGAATGCTCGCGGAGGAAATATGGTGTGAGTTGGATCTAAATCCCCGTCTCTTTTATGGGCAGCTCATTTATGCAGCTAGGGGGGTAAATGAAAAAACACCCTGGCTTTTCACATTCGTTTGACACGTGGAAGATGGCCATTATTGGGCGCGGAAGCCAAAAAGCGCAACATTCACCAGAAGCCGGACATTATTCAACAGCTATATGGAATTTGGAGAAGAACCCGCCTTGCAATGCCGAAGACAAATCTGCGTGCCGGACTCATCGTCATTGAAGCCTGGTTCGGGGGCTACTGAGGGAATCCCGGATTAGGGGGTGTCCGGATGGCCGGACTATGACCTTTGGCCGGACTCCTGGACTATGAAGATACAAGATTGAAGACTTCGTCCCATGTCCGGATAGGACTTTCCTTGGCATGGAAGGCAAGCTTGGCGATACGATATGTAGATCTCCTCCCATTGTAACCGACTCTATGTAACCCTAGCCCTCTCCGGTGTCTATATAAACCGGAGAGTTTTAGTCCGTAGGACGAACAACAATCATACCATAGGCTAGCTTCTAGGGTTTAGCCTCTCTGATCTCATGGTAGATCAACTCTTGTACGACCCATATCATCAATATTAATCAAGCAGGAGTAGGGTTTTACCTCCATCGAGAGGGCCCGAACCTGGGTAAAAACATCGTGTCCCTTGTCTCCTGTTACCATCCGCCTAGACGCACAGTTCGGGACCCCCTACCCGAGATCCGCCGGTTTTGACATCGACAGTCGCCATTAAGCCCCCGAGTGGGAGGATTGCTCTCCACTCGGAGTAGTTTTTAACTTAGGTGATTTCGGGGTCGCAGCTAAGCCCCCGAGTGGGAGGATCGCTCTCCACTCGGAGTAGTTTTTAACTTAGGCGATTTTGGGGTCGCAGCTAAGCTTCCGAGTGGGAGGATTGCTCTCCACTCAGAATGTTTTTTAACTTAGGCGATTTCAGGGTCGCAGCTAAGCACCCGAGTGGGAGGATTGCTCTCCACTCGGAGTAGTTTTTAACTTAGGCGATTTCGGGGTCGCAGCTAAGCCCCCGAGTGGGAGGATTGCTCTCCACTCGGAGTAGTTTTTAACTTAGGCGATTTCGGGGTCGCAGCTAAGCCCCCGAGTGGGAGGATTGCTCTCCACACGGAGTAGTTTTTAACTTAGGCGATTTCAGGGTCATAGCTAAGCTTCCGGGTGGGAGGATTGCTCTCCACTCGAAATGTTTTTAACTTAGGCGATTTCGGGGTCGCAGCTAAGCTTTCAAGTGGGAGGATTGCTCTTCACTCGAAATGTTTTTTAAACTTAGGCGAATCAGGTTCGTGGCTAAGCCACCCACTGGGGGATTTGGACACAAATGATTATGAGGAACCAATCATTATGATACTGAAAAAAATCTTGTCTTTGGGAAACAAACTGAAGTGCTTTTATTACAACTCGTCTAGTCGAGTGATTTTAGGTATAGAAAGGACGAAGCAGCTCTGCATTCCATGCGCATTGCTCGTCCATGTTCTTCGCTACGTCGTAGATGTGGTACGCACCATTATGAAGCACCTTGGTGACAATGAAGGGACCTTCCTAGGCCGGAGCAAGCTTGTGAGGTCGTTTCTGATCCACTCAGAGCACAAGGTCTCCTTCGTGGAATGCTCGACCTCTGACATTGCAAGCATGGAATCAACGCAGATCTTGCTATAGATGGTCGACCAAATCAAAGCCATCTCGCGTTCTTCTTCCAAGAGATCAACTGCGTCCCCGCATGCCTGCTCCACTTCAGCTTCTGAGAACAATTCCACTCGGGGAGCATTGTGCAGTAAGTCACTCAGAGGCACAACCTCAGCGCCGTACACCAGGAAGAAATGGGTTCGATCAGTCGAATGGTTGGGTGTTGTTCTCAGCCCCCATAGGACAGATGGTAACTCAGTCACCCAAGCTCCAGCAGCGTGCTTGAGGTCGCGCATCATACGGGGTTTTAACCCTTGAAGGATCAAACCATTCGCCCTTTCTGCTTGTCCATTCGACTGCGGGTGTGCAACAGACGCATAGTCGACCCGAGTGCCTTGGGATGCACAGAACGCCTTAAAATCATCAGAATCAAAGTTGGAGCTGTTATGTGTGATAATGCTGCGAGGTATTCCATATATGAATATCAACTCCTTGATGAAACTGACAGCAGTGCCTGCACCGAGGTTTTTGATGGGCTTGGCTTCGATCCACTTGGTGAACTTGTCGACTGCTACAAGCAAATGGGTGAAACCACTCGCACCGGTCTTGAAGGGTCCAAACATATCTAATCCCCAGACTGCGAACGGCCAGACGAGTGTAATAGTCTTCGGGGCAGACGCAGGCTTGTGGGACATGTTGGAGTAGAACTAGAAACCTGCGCACTTGTCGACTATATCTTTCGCCATCTCATTTGCTCGAGGCCAATAGAATCCCGTTCGGTATGTTTTGGCCACGATGGTCCGAGAGGATGCATGCTGACCACATGTCCCCGAGTGGATATCGTTTAGGATCATTCGGCCTTCTTCTGGGGTGATGGAGCACTGAGCCACTCCTATGACACTTTCTCTGTAAAGTTGCCCTTTCATCATGGTGAAAGCTTTCGATCAACGGACTATCTGGCGAGCCTCATCTTCATCTTCAGGGAGCTCCTTTCTGAGAATGTACGCGATGTACGATACTATCCAATCGGGCGTGATCACCAAGACTTCCATGATCAGGTCGACCACGGCTGGAACCTCGATCTCAGTCGGTTGGTTGAACTTATCGGTTGCGGGGGCTCTTCCTTGAAGGGATCTTCTTGTACTGACGGGGTATGGAGATGCTCCAAGAACACATTGCTGGGGATAGGCTTCCGAGTGGAACCTATCTTCGCCAGATCATCAACAGCTTGATTCTTGATTTGTGGGATGTGGTGGATCTCTAACCCCTCAAACTTCTTCTCTAGCTTTCTCACTGCATTGCAATAACCTGTCATTGCGGGACTCCTGACGTCCCATTCCTTCATTACTTGATTAAGAACTAAGTCTGAGTCGCAACAAACCATCAGGCGCCGGACGCCGAGTGAAATGGCCATAAGCAACCCATACAATAGTGCCTCATACTCCGCTTCATTGTTCAAAGAATCAAAGTGAATCTGGAGGACATAACTGAGCTTGTCTCCTCATGGGGATACTAAGACCACTCCTGCACCAGAGCCATTTAACATTTTGGATCCATCAAAGAACATGGTCCAATGTTCCGACTGGATTTGAGTCGGCTGTTGTTGTTCTGTCCACTCTGTGAGGAAATCTGCAATTGTTTGAGACTTAATGGCCTTCTTTGCCTCAAATTTGATATCTAAAGGAAGAAGTTCAATTGCCCACTTTGCCACTCGACCAGTTGCATATCTGTTATTTAGGATCTTTGACAATGGAGCGTCGCTGATGACTGAAATTGAGTGATCAGAGAAATAGTGTGCAACTTTCATCGTGGTCAGGTAAATCCCCAAAACAAGCTTCTGATAGTGAGGGTATCTCTGCTTGGATGGGGTTAAGACTTCTGAAATGTAATACACGGGGCGCTGAACTATGAAGGTCTTGCCTTCTTCCCGCTCGACTGTGAGCACTGTGCTAACAACTTGTCCCGTGGCAGCGATGTAAAGCAGTAGAGGCTCCTTGCTAACCGGAGCAGCAAGCACCCACTGGGTGGAAAGCAGGGCTTTGAGCTCCTCAAATGCTGCTTCAGCTTCGTCATTCCACTTGAATTTGTCAGACTTCTTCATCAGTCGGTAAAGAGGCAGTGCCTCTTCACTGAGGCATGAGATGAATCGGCTCAAAGTAGCCAAACAACCAGTAAGCTTCTGAATGTTATGCACACACACTGGGCATTTCATTCGGAGGATTGTGCCAATCTTCTCTGGATTTGCATCGATCCCTCGTTCAGAAATGAGAAAACCAAGTAACTTTCCGCCTAGGACTCCGTGATGGATTGAGCTTGATATCATAGCTTCAAAGGTTGGCAAAGGTTTTAGCAAGGTCAGTCAGCAGGTAGGAACCTTTGTGTGACTTAACCACTATGTCATCCATGTATGCTTCCACATTCCGACTGATTTGAGTGAGCAGGCACTTCTGAATCATGCGCATGAATGTGGCGCCAGCATTCTTGAGGACAAAGGGCATAGTAACATAGCAAAAACACCTGAACAGGGTGATGAAAGCCGTCTTTATCTCATCGGGTCAATATAGTCAGATTTGATGGTACCCGGAATAAGCATCCAGGAAGGACATTCGCTCACACCCCATAGTTGAGTCGACTATCTGGTCGATGCGGGGCAGAGGAAAATGATCTTTTGAGCAGGACCGATTGATGTGCTTGAAGTCAATACACATTCGGGGTGATTTGTCCTTCTTGGGAACCATAACAACATTGGCGAGCCACTCAGAGTGGTATATCTCGCAGATGAACTCAGCAGCCAGGAGCTGAGCCACCTCCTCACCAATGGCCTTTCTCTTCTCCGAGGCGGACTGACGGAGATGCTCCTTAACAGGTTTTACTTTTGGGTCGACTCACAAACGGTGCTCAGCCAGTCCCCTGGGTACACCTGGCATGTCAGAAGGCTTCCATGCAAAGATGTCCCAGTTCTCACAGGGGAACTGAATGAGCGCTTCTTCCTATTTGCTATCGAGTGTTGTCGAGATATGGGTCAGAGCAGCATTGGGGTCGGTCGGGTGAATGTGGACTGGCTTGGTCTTGCCGGCCAACTGAAATGCGGACTCCGAGGCAGGCCTCTTAGCACGCAGCAAATCACTTAGATCTATAGTTTTCTGGTACTTGAAACTCTACTGTCGCCATCTGCGCATCTGCTATCTTTGCTCCATCTTGAAGACAATCTTATGCTCTCTGACGGTTACCAAAAACCATTATTATGCCTCTGGGGCTAGGCATCTTCATCTTGAGGTATACATAGCACGGTCGAGCCATAAAGCTAGCATAAGAAGGTCTGCCCAGAATGGCATGATATGTGCTACATCTTGAGCTTGCGTTGGTTTTCCTTGAAGAGGAAAGGGTGATGCAACACAATAGCGTAAGTATTTCCCTCAGTTTTTGAGAACCAAGGTATCAATCTAGTAGGAGGCTCCTCACAAGTCCCACGAACCTACACAAACAAACAAAGAACTCGCGACCAACGTGATAAAGGGGTTGTCAATCCCTCCACGGCCACTTGCAAAAGTGAGATCTGTTAGAGATAGTATGATAAGATAAATATATTTTTGGTATTTTATAATATAGATGCAAAAGGTAAAGATGCAAATAAAAGTAGATTGAAAGTGTATATGATAAAATATAGACCCGGGGGCCACAGGTTTCACTAGAGGCTTCTCTCAAGATAGCATAAATATTATGGTGGGTGAACAAATTACTGTCGAGCAATTGATAGAAAAGCGAATAATTATGAGATTATCTAGGCATGATCATGTATATAGGCATCACGTCCATGACAAGTAGACCGACTCCTGCCTGCATCTACTACTATTACTCCACACATCGACCGCTATCCAGCATGCATCTAGATTATTAAGTTCATAAGAACAGAGTAACGCACTAAGAAAGATGACATGATGTAGAGGGATAAACTCAAGCAATATGATATAAATCCCATCTTTTTATCCTCGATGGCAACAATACAATACGTGCCTTGCAACCCTTTCTGTCACTGGGTAAGGACACCGCAAGATTGAACCCAAAGCTAAGCACTTCTTCCATGGCAAGAAAGATCAATCTAGTAGGCCAAACCAAACTGATAATTCGAAGAGACTTGCAAAGATAACTCAATCATACATAAAATAATTTAGAGAAGATTCAGATATTTCTCATAGATAAACTTGATCATAAACCCACAATTCATCGGATCTCGACAAACACACCGCAAAAAGAGTTTAGATCAAATAGATCTCCACAAGAGAGGGGGAGAACATTGTATTGAGATCCAAAAAGAGAGAAGAAGCCATCTAGCTAGTAACTATGGACCTGAAGGTCTGTGGTAAACTACTCACAACTCATCGGAAGGGCTATGGTGTTGATGTAGAAGCCCTCCATGGTGGATTCCCCCTCCGGCAGAACACCGGCGACGGCTCCAAGATGGGATCTCACAGATACAGAAGGTTACGGTGGCGGAAATATTTCTTCGGTGGCTCCTTGGATGTTTTCGGGGTACGTAGGTATATATAGGAGGAAGAAGTACGTCGGTGGCCGCTTGAGGGGCCCAGGAGACAGGGGGCGCGCCTAGGAGGGGTGGGGACGCCCTCCTATCTCCTAGCCGCCTCGATTGCTTCTTGACTTGCACTCCAAGTCCTCTAGATCACGTTCGTTCCAAAAATCACGCTCCCGAAGGTTTCATTCCGTTTGGACTTCGTTTGATATTCCTTTTCTTCGAAATACTGAAATAGGCAAAAAAAACAGCAATACGGGCTGGGTCTCCGGTTAGTAGGTTAGTCCCAAAAATGATATAAATGTGTAAAATAAAGCCCATAAACATCCAAAACAGGTAATATAATAGCATGGAACAATCAAAAATTATAGATACGTTGGAGACGTATCAATATGCACTTTGGAAATCCACAACCTCAAACGTCAACTTCTGCTTGCGAAAATTCTTCCCATCGCTGAAAACCATGTCAAGAGTGATCTGGCCGAGTGATTCGGCTTTCTTCCCTGGGATGATTCCATGGAACCGCATGTTGCTCTTGCTGAGTTTGGACATAGGAATGCCCATCCCTTTGAGGGCTTCAGCATACAAAATATTCAGACCACTGCCACCATCCATCAGAACCTTGGTCAGTCGAGTGCCTCCCATGACTGGGTCGACCACCAGTGCTTGCCGCCCAGGGGTAGCTACGCGTGCCGGGTGGTCAGACTGGTCGAATGTAATGGGTTTTTTTGACCACTTCAAATACTTCGGTGTTGCCAGAGCAACCATGTTCACCTCTCTGTTTATGACCTTCAGTCGACTTTTGCTCTCGACATCGGCAAAAATCACCAAGGTGGCATTGACATTGTGGTAACCATCATCATCATCCTTATCTTCTTCTTCCTTCTTAGACTCTTTGTCCTTATTATTAATCACTGGGTTTACTCTCTCAGAAGTTCTGGATTAGGAGTCGACATTGTCGAGTGGTATGCTTGGGGAGGATCAGGTTCCCCTCCTCATCCTTCTTGGTGTGAATATGACACGACAAATCCATCACATTGTTTCCTTCTTGGTCCTTCACTTTCTTAGGGATCCAAGGCCCTCTAGGCTTCCCTTTGAACTTTCCTTGATTCAACACTGCTGCCTCAACAGGACCTGCTGCCTCAGCCTTCCGCTTCTGCTTCCGACTGGAATTTCCTCCTCCGGTGTCCTGGGCGACTGTTTTGTGTTTGCTGCTCCGGTGTCGGTCCTCTTCTTTGCTATTAGCGTACTTGGTGGCAATCTCCATCATCCGAGGCAAAGACATATCTCCAGTCCGACCGAACTTCAGATTGAGCTCTCTGTAGCGAACGCCTTCCTTGAAGGCACAGACTGCTTGGTGATCTGACACATTCTCCACTGTGTGGTGCAGAGTGATCCATCTTTGGATATAGTCTCTCAAGGTTTCATTCGGTTTCTGCATGCAATGCTGCGACTCCAGTAGACCAGCATGTCTCTTGCAGGTGCCCTCAAACGTTTTGGTGAACACTCGGGCTAACTCATCCCAACTCAAAATGCTCCCAGGGGCCAACTAATTCAGCCAAGTCCTGGCAGAACCTTCAAGCATCAGAGGAAGGTGCTTCATGGCCACCTCGTCGCTGCCGCCACCAATGTGCACAGCCACTCGGTAGTCTTCAAGCCAAGTATCGGGCTTCGACTCTCTTGTGAACTTACGGACACAAGTCGCCAATCTGAAGTTATGAGGAACCTTAGCGGCTCTGATGGCTCTTCCGAAACACTCTGGGCCGGAAACATGGACTCTGCTTCCATTGGGTCTGTATCGATCCAGCCCCTCTCTGTATGCTCTGTTCCGGTTGACCAAACCCTACACAAGGACGGACCTTGCGTCGAAGCCGGCTCTCTGGGGTCGACTAGAACGCTGCGGTCGTTCCCATACGGACGCCTGTCATCATATCGCCGGGGCGCGTATGACCCTTCCCTCGGAAGGGGCGAAGGCACTCGACGGTTGTTGTCGTGGGCGTATTCACGATCATATTCTCCGTGAGCTCTTCCCAGGTTTCGATCCTGGCGATGATCACGACCTCCATGCCACAATGGAAACCTAGGACTATGTGCCGATAGAATGGTGTATGCTCTTACTGATCTGCCGTGGATTCTGTTTCGCGACTGGGACACAACAGAGTTGTGGTCTCCTGCTGCTCGGAGCAGCGTTCTGATATATTCCAAGCCTCTTCCAGCCTCCGAATGGGACGGCTGAATGGACTCTGCAATACACGCAACGGCTGCAAGATTCCAAATCAGTGTGCAAAATACCTGA
Organism: Triticum dicoccoides; assembly: GCF_002162155.2. NCBI lineage: Eukaryota > Viridiplantae > Streptophyta > Magnoliopsida > Poales > Poaceae > Triticum > Triticum dicoccoides. The sequence goes on along the minus strand of NC_041385.1, from coordinate 647,156,734 downwards.
GTTTTCGGTGGAAACAATTGCCCTGGACTTCGACTGGACTCGGGGATCAGTCGAGAGCACGCTCATCAAGAGAATGTTGGAGATTCTCCAGACGAGTGTGCTCAGCCAGAGTGGCCAGGCGCACCGCCTCCAAGGCCCGGGCCTCAGCGGTTTCCCCTATGATGGGGGTCTGGAGAGCCTCCACGTTCCGGCGATGCAGCTCCTATCTCTGCTACGAGCTGAGAGGTTGGGGTTGATACTCTTCATGGTCGAATGACGGGCCGTCGCTTCTACCGCCGTCGCCACTGCGATGAAAACTAGGTGGACCACGATGGGAGTCGACCATGAGGACCTCCGCCGCGGGGTCACAACTCCCACTCTCGGAAAAGGTATCTGCAAGATCAGTCGACAGGTCGAGCGATCCGCAGTGAAATACGCGGGCTCGATCACCGCGACTTGGGGGGTGAAGGCCTGACGAGCCACCGCGTGTCTCACCCACTGTTGGAGCTGCGAGCGCCCGGACCGCTTGCGGAGGCGTCCAGCCGAGTGAGGTGATAACGCGATGACCGACTGATACGGGGAAGACGGCTGCCAGAGGAGGACGCCGCAGGAACTCACACGGAAGTGCAACGAGCCACGAGCCGGGAGAGCCTCGACATCGAGGGGGCCCTCCTGGAGCCAGGCGGAGTCGTCGGCGACGAAAGTAAGCGCCCCGAGTCAGAACTCGCGGCCCATGATCAAACCGCCACCGAAAACCATGTTGATGAAGATCGAAGAAAATGCAACCTCGCCGGTAGTCGCTAAGATGCTAGGCCCCATGGTGGGCGCCAACTGTCGTGGTTCTAAGTCTGACAGTAAGTATAGGGGGTACGAATGGGGAGGCAAGGTCCTAGCTACGGTGAGGTTGTACGCAAGTGTTTACGAGTTCAGGCCCCTCTCAGAGGAGGTAAAAGCCCTACGTCTCGGTGCCCTAAGGCGGTCGACTGGATTATGTGAATGTGTGTTACAGGGGGTGCGAACCGTTGTCCCAGAGGAGGGGGGTGGCTTATATAGAGTGTGCCAGGACCCCAGCCATCCCTCATTACAAGGAGTTCAATGTACATAAAGACGGGGCGTTACTGATAATGCCAGCCATGAGTGCTATTTAATGATCTTAAAGACTACGGAGTGAACGTCCGACCATTGCTGTTCTGTGTGACTCTTGGTCTACAGTAGGTCGAGTGATTGATTGGTCGAGTGTCATCAGAAAGGAGGGGTACCCGAGTGACTGATGTGTCGAGTGGATTGCACTCGACACCTTCACTAGGCACTCCTTGTTGTCTCTTGGGCTTCTTTGCTTCTAGGGTAGTGACCTTGGGTAGGGCGTATAGGTCATGCCTATGACCCTACCCTAGGTCTATATCATCATCAGTGACCTTCTTGGCCTATCTGAGGAGCCTCTCATGACTTCTGTCGTGGCTTAAGCTGTGAAATAACTCATTGATGATATCCCCATCGCAGGGACCAAACTCGTTGTTCAGCTCCCTCTCATGTTGTGAAATGTCCAGAAGGTGACTCTTGGGGCCGTTGTGGTTGTTTCCATTGGCGGTGTCGTTATTGTCGTCACCTTCGTTGTCGTTATTATTTCTGTTGTTTAGCGTGTCAATGATACATCTTCAACGTATCTATAATTTTTTATTGTTTCATACCATTATATTATCAATCTTGGATGCTTTATATGAATTTTTATGCTATCATTTTGGTGAACTAACCTATTAACCCAGTGCCTAGTGCCAGTTGATGTTTTCTTCTTTTTTGGTTTTCCATAAAATCAGTACCAAACAAAGTCCAAACGCTACAAAACTTTCTGATGATTTTTTTCTGGACATAAGAGACCCTAGAAGCTTCGGGAGGAGGCCAGACGGGAAACGAGGAGACAACATGGAAATAGGGAGCGCCCTAGGGGTAGGGCGTGCCCTAGGGGTAGGGCGTGCCCTGTTACCTTGTGGGCCCCACATGGCTATTTCTGACCTAATTCCACTTCTATAAATTCTCAAATATTGCGAAATCCCCAGAGAGCCACTTGAAACACTTTTTCCGCCGATGCAAGCTTCTGTTCTTCCGTGATCCCATCTGGAGGCCTTTTCCGATACTCTGATGGAGGGGAATCGGTCACGGAGGGCTTCTACATCATCATTGCTGCCTTTCGATGATGTTTAACTAGTTTACCACAGACCTCCGGATCAGTAGCTAGTAGCTAGATGGCTTCTTCTCTCTCTTTGATCTTTAGTACAAAGTTCTCCTCGATCTTCTTGGATTTCTATCTGATGTAATCTTCTTTTGCGGTGTGCTTGTTGGGATCCGATGAATTATAGATTTGTGATCAGATTATTCATTGAAAGTAAGTCTTTTCTGAACTTTATTATGCATGATTGTTATAGCTTTGTATTTCTGTCTGATCTATCTATTTGGTTTGGCCAACTATATTGATTTATCTTCAGTGGGAGAGGTGCTTTCTGATGGTTTCAATCTTGCGTTTTCCTCGCTCAGTGATAGTAGGGGTAGCAAGTCACGTATTGTTTTGTTGCCATTAAGGGTAAAACTATGGGGTTTATTCATATTGACTGGGTTTACTTTGTCTACATCATGTCATCCTACTTAAATCGTTACTCTGTTTGTCATGAACTTAATACCATAGATGCATGTTGGATAACTGTCGATTGGTGGAGTAATAGTAGCAGATGCAGGCAGGAGTCGGTCTACCTGTCACATACATGATGACTATATACATGATCATTGCCATGAATAACATCATAACTATGCACTTTTCTACCAGTTTCCCAACCGTTATTTGTTCACCCACCGTATGCTACATGTTCGACAGAGAAGCCTCTAGTGAAAACTATGGTCCCGGGGTCTACTTTTACCATATTATAAAAAACAAAAACACCTTGCTGCAATTTATTTAATTTTATTTTGTTTTGCAATTTATTTATCTATCTATCTATCTATCACTATGAGAATTAATCCTTGCAAGTAATGAGTTCAAGGGAATTGACAACCCTCTTGCCCGTGTTGGGTGCAAGTTTTTGCTTTTGTGTGTAGGTGCTGATAAGGAAGGTTTGCGTGGTTCTCCTATTGATTCGATAACCTTGGTTCTCACTGAGCGAAATACTTATCTCTATTATACTGCTTCACCCCTCCTCTTCGAGGAAACCCCAACGCAGTTTACTGTTCTTCATCGAAAGGCCAGATCTGGAGTCCGTTTGGGGCTCCGGAGAGGGGGATCTTCCATCTTCGTCATCATCAACCATCCTCCATCACCAATTTCATGATGCTCACGACCGGGAGTGAGTAATTTCTTTGTAGGCTTGCTAGAGGGTGATTGGTTGGATGGGATTCATCATGTAATTAAGTTAGTTTTGTTAGGGCTTGATCCCTAGTATCCACTATGTTCTGAGATTGATCTTGCTATGACTTTGCTATGCTTAATGCTTGTCACTAGGCCCGAGTGCCATGATTTCAGATGTGAACCCTTTATATTTTCATGAATATATTTGTGTTCTTGATCCAATCTTGCAAGTTATATGCACTTGCTACGTGTTATGATCCACATACCCCAAGGTGACAATAATTGGGATTCTTTCCGGTGATTACAGTAGTTAGATGAGTTCATGTATTCACCATGTGTTAATGCTTTGTTCTGGTTCTCTATTAAAAGGAGGCCTTAATATTTTTATTCCCTTTGTTTCCTTATGGTACTAGAACAAAGCATTAACACATGGTGAATATTAAGGCATCCTTTTAATAGATAACCAGAACAAACCATACCTTGATCATGACTGAACATACAACTCACAACATAACTTGATTTAGTTTGACAATGTAGGAGAACATAACTTGATCATCACAATATGTAGTAGAAACGTCACAACATTTAGTTTGATAATGCAATTGCCAACAACATGTAACAAACATAAGTACCAGAACATTAGCAAAATACATCAGTTCATAGTTTAACAAACATTGCATAATAGCACCGCATCAGTGCATTGATTGGAGGGAACATGTAGCCAACATCATCACCATTTGACACCAGTAGCGTTCAAGTGGTCCTTAATTTTATGGGTGGGCTTCTTGGTTCTCTGGGAACCACTAGTAGGTATTGGGGGCAAGAAAGCTCCCCTTGGTGCCTTTGTAGCAATAGATGAGGATCTAGTTGTTGGTGCCTTTCTCTTTCTAGCAGTTGATGAAGATCTAGTTGCTGGTGCAAAACTTGTATGTGAACTAGCAATAGCAGCAGATCTACTTGTCCTCTTTGCTGGTGTAGCAATAACAACAATAGATGATGTCCCCCTTGTTGGTGTGGCACTTGCAGCAGTAGCATCATCAGAGTCTGCCCTCCTTGCTGATGCACCACTTGCAGCACTAGCATTAGGTGGGTAAGCGTTGGTGCTTGGTTGCAAAGACAACAAAAGAAATTAGTAAGTAAGCTAGTTATGAACAAAACAAACATCACAATACTATTAGCATGTTAGTTACCTGACGCTTGTTCTTTCTCATGGCTAGTGCAGGCTTAAAAGCAGTGCAGGCTTAAAAGCATCATGGCAACTGGTATATCTATGGTGTACCTTGTTGCGATTGGAGCAAGTAATTGAGGCCATCCTTGAAGTGTCCTTGGGAGCTGGATTTTCATATTGCCTCTTTCACCTCTAGCTTAGTCCATGCTCTGCCCTTATGTTCTTTGAAAATTGGAGGCTCAATGTTCAGACTATCTATCCTTGGCCACATGTCAGGGACCAGGTACATGATATATTATGGGACTGCAAGCTGCCTTGTTGATACGTCTCCAACGTATCTATAATTTTTTTATTATTCCATGCTGTTATATTATCATTCTTGGATGTTTTACAATCATTTTAGCAACTTTATATAATTTCTTGGGACTAACCTATTGACATAGTGCCCAGTGCCAGTTGCTGTTTTTTGCTTGTTTTTTACTTCGCAGAATATCCCTATCAACCGGAGTCCAAACACAGCGAAACTTTTTGGAGTTTTTTTTGGACCAGAAGACAACTAAGGGGCCAAGAAAGGACCAGAGGGGAGGCCCGTGGGGACTACAAGACACCAGGGTGCGCCCAGGAGCCCATGCGCGCCCTGGTGGGTTGTGGGACCCATGGGGTCTCCTGCACCACCTCTTCACCCTATAAATTCCCAAATATTCCACAAACCCTAGGGGACCAGATGAAACACAATTCTGTCCGCCGCAAGTTCCAGAACCATGAGATCCAATCTAACACCATCACAAAAGGGTTCATCATCATCATTGGTGCCTCTCGGTGTCGGTGCAACAAACCCTGGGTCCGTTGCCCATACTATGCACAGGCCTAAGAGCAAGATTGCGACATCCAAGAACAGACCAAGTCAAGCCAAAGGAGCAAGATGCGACTAAGGTAAAACCTCCCTTGCCGGGTAGGCGAGCCTGGCGAGCTCAAGGTTCCCCCCAAGACGAGCCTCAAGACCGTCCCGGCTGGCCTGCCGGGTCCTACGAAGGCAAAATACCGCGCCAAGGCTCCACCGCTCCACCTCACGGCGATGCAAGTCATCAATCAGTGCGGTGTCAAGCCCCCAATTGACTAAGTGGTTGTTTTTGCCACACGGCAACCACTTCCTATAGAAATCACCTCCAGATGACACCCGTCCAGCAATGTGTCATTCAGGCAGGAGAGAAGGTGGCTGAACAACTCGGCAAGGCTTGCCAGGCAGACCATGATGTGACACTAAGCGGCACATTTAATGTGCTCTGCCCTATCTGCAGAGTTAGGTATGATAGCATTGTTTGCCATCTAATCAGTGCACAATGACTAATTTGCCATTGTGGTGACCACTTGATCTATAAAAGGAGGCCCGTGGAAACCATAGAACGGATTTAGACCCTTGTACTCTCGTACGCGCATGGCCGCTCTCGCCCCGAGGCAACTCTGCCGGGCTAGAGTGCTGTGTTTCCACCACAATCCACCATCAATCCACCAAAGCAGGAGTAGGGATTTACGCCTTGCGATGTCTCGAACTTGGGGTAAATAGCCCGTGTGATCTCTGTCATGCTGCGCTAGAATTCTCCGCTCTTTGTGCAATCTGTTCATCCCCCATGCCGAACCAGAAGGGGTTGATGGCCCCATAGGTGGCCGTGGTTTCCCATGACATCTTTGGAGCGCCTTGCCGTTCTTCAAGATCTTGGAGAAGGCATGACCTGTGGAATGGACCCCGTAAGTAGACACGACGCTACAAGATTTGAAGGCCTATCTTTCCTCTATGCCCACTTTGGTTGCTCCCAAACCACATGAACCGTTGCTGCTATACTTAGTGGCAACTAATCAAATGGTTAGTGCGGCACTGGTGGCGCAGCGGGAAGTGGATGAAGCGGCAGCCACAACCATTGTCCCCTCTGGAGAGGAAAGTGAACACGTCCCGGCAAGGCCAAATGCAGTTCAAGACAAGGGAGAGCAAGGCAACAGAGATAGTCCCAAGGTTGCGCCAAGGAAGAAAGTGGTGCAGCGCCAGTGTACTTCGTCAGCTCCCTGTTACAGGGGGCTAGATCAAGATACTCTGGCGTGCAAAAGTTGATTTTTGGCCTCATCACGGCCTCAAGGAAACTGCGCCACTACTTCCAAGCCCACGAGATCACGGTCATCACCCGCTTTCCTTTGCAACAAATACTCAGAAACCCTGAGGCCACCGACAGGATAGTGGAGTGGGCCTTGGAATTGTCCAGTTTTGGTTTGAAGTTTGAGAGCATATCAACTATTCAGAGCAGAGCACCGTCTAAGTTTATTGCAGAGTGGACACCAACCCCTGATGAATAAGTGTTGGAAAAAGTTATTCCCGGCAAGGAAGCGCCCCAAGAATGGATTATTTATTTCGATGATGCCTTCTCCCTGCAGAGTGCCGGGGCTGGCGTACTTCTCGTTGCTACCACTGGGGAACACCTTAAGTACGTCGTCCAGATGCATTTCCCCAGGAGAAGGCTACCAACAATACTGTAGAGTACGAAGGGCTCCTTGCGGGGCTCAAGGTTGCAACAGAACTGGGGATCAAGAAGCTGATCATCCATGGATACTCATAACTTGTGGTGAGACAAGTGAACAAGGATTACCAAACTCCATTGATGGAGGAATATGTTGAGGACGTGAGAAAGTTGGAGGAGCACTCTGACGGATTACAAACAAAGCACGTACCCCATGCGGAAAATAGCATTGCTGATCATCTGTCAAAGTGCGTTGCGCAAAAACTCCATGTGGAACCAGGGACTTCTGTTCTCTATCTGACTCAGCCCTCCGTATCCCCGGCAACAATGGCCAGAAAGAGGAGGAAACTGGTATCCGACAAGCCTCTCTCGGTAGAACCTTTCGAGTCTCCCGGCAAAAAGCTTGGTAGGAACAACTCCCCTTTGGTCGCTGAGCCGCCCCCTCCCGCTAGACCACCGGTCCCCACAGTCGAGGGATGCACTACCACGAAGGAGCAGGTGCCGTTAGTCCTCGTTGCTGAGCCTCAGGATCCAACTTGGGCATGGCACATAGTCCATTTCCTTCAAACTGGAGAACTTCTCGAAGAGCAAGAAGAAGCTGAAAGAGTAGACGGAGAGCCAGTATGTATCAGTTCGTTGATGACATGCTGTACAGAAGAATGCCCAATGGTGTGAAATTGAAGTGCATTTGCTGGGAAGAAGGAAAGGAACTGCTAGAAGAGATACACAAGGGCATGTGCGGCTCACACATCGGATCGAGGGCTCTGGCGGGAAAAGCCTTCTAGCAAGGATTCTACTAGCCCACTGCCCTCCAAGATGAAGTTGAGTTGGTCACCAAATGTGAAGCCTGCCAGTTCCATTCCAAGAATATCCATCAGCCTGCCCAAGCTCTTCAAACAATCCCTTTGTCATGATCATTTTTGGTCTGGGGGCTCGACATCCTGGACCCCTTCCCATGTGCTACTGAGGGCTTTGAATTCTTGTTCGTTGCCATCGACAAGTTTACAAAGTGACCGGAAGTAGAGCCCATGAGAAAGGTGATTGCTCAGTCAGCTATCAAGTTCTTGAAAGGATTGGTGTCCCTATCTGAATCATCACCGACAATGGCACCCAATTCACGAGCCACGCCTTCATGCGATACGTTCATGCCCTCGGAAGCAAGATCTCACTTCGCCTCTGTTGCTCACCAAAGGAGCAATAGGAAAGCTGAGAGGGTAAACGCTGAAGTGTTGCGAGGACTCAAGACAAGGACATTTGATAAGCTATATAAGTGTAATGCCCCGGATACAACTTTCCATATTTGTAACTCCAACTCTTGCCTTTTCCGGAGATGCGATATGATATTTCCTTCGTGGTTGGGTTGTTGTCGTTTGTTTTGCATTTTGTTCATGCCATGCATCTCATCTCATAGCATCATGTGCATCGCATCCATATGTTTTCATAAAACCCGTATACGCTCGTAGTTGCCGCGTCACACCTTGTTTTCGTTGACTGTTCCGAGTTCAACCGGGTTGTCGATTCCCTCTTGTCTGACCGTTTGACCCTCTCTGCTCTTTACTCAGACCCCTCGCGTGCGTCCGAAAGTTTTCCCAGACCCGACCCGAGCAGTCGTCGCCGTTGGATCCGGATCATCCCCAAACATCCTGAAAGTATCTTTAGTTCTTTGTTGGACTCTCCCTAGCCTATTTTTCCGTCCGTTCGATTTCGACCGAAGGGACAAGATAGCCACTAACCTAGCCACTTGCTATATATATCAGTCCAAACCCTAATTTATAGAAGAGTTGTCCCATCCTCCAAATCCTTCCGCCGCCGCGCCAGTCGCCAAGCCAAGCCATTGGAGTACCAGGACTCCCCCGCGCATCGTCACCGATTGGAACCGTGCCTCCTCTGCCGTCCCCGCGCTGGACTCCGCTGCTGCCTCCCCTGCGAACCGAGAGCGTTGCCTCCTCTAATTTGATGCAGGAGGACGACGGCCTCGCTTGTGCGCACCTTCAGCGCCAACTGGGCCGCCTGAACCGCGCCCCGTCTTCCTCGTCGACCCCTGCAGCAGGACCAGGTCCAGCGCCATGGAGGCCTCCCGATGGACCCCGGCCTCCTCCCCGCCTCGCCGGAGCAAGCCAGCAGGCAGGCACCCGTCGCGCCCTCTCCGTCGTCCTTCCCCTCCTTCCTGTCTCGCTAACCTCCCCTGCCCTCCCTGTCTTCTCTGTTGGACAGGAGCAACCAGGGCGTCCCGGAGCTCCAATCACCGCCAAGTCCAATAACCGGCCAGATCCATCGAGTCCCGGCCATCTCCGCCGTTCTCGGTCCTCCCCGCCACCGCAAGTCCCTACCGCCGCCCCTGCTTCCCCTGCTTCAAGCGAGACGGGATGACGCGCCCCTACTCCTCGCGTTAACCGCTCTAGCGCCTGTGCCTGGGTCACCTCTGCTTCGGCCTAGCGGCTCCCCACCGTCGCGCTCGAGGGCTGCTGCTGGCAAGGCCCAGCGCCCTCTTCCAGCCTCCTTCTCGACCGGACTGGGCCTCAGCCCATGGTGAGCCACCGCTGCGCCCCCCCGTCCACTGTTGGCCCAACTAGATTTGGAAAAAATTTGTTTTTTCCCGTCTGGCGAATTTAGCTATTATCCCAGGTTTAACAGTTTTTTCAGAGAAGACCCTCAAGTTCATGCATTAATAACTTCAACCATGCATCGGATTAAAATGTTGTAAACATGCAAAATGCTTAGAATTTCATCTAGTTTCATAATATTCAACTTTCATCCATGTTAAATATGTTTAACTTGCTGTTTATTTAATTTTGCATAAATGCCATGCTAAAATGATTTGTTTCATAACTAAATAACCGTAGCTCCAAATTTAATAAACTTTATATGTAAATGGGGTGGAAAATGCCTAGTTTAACATGGTGCACTTCATTTTGCTATTTGACATCATTAAAATTGTGTTTAGGGCAGAACAGTACCAAATCAAAATATGCATATGGGGATTTTCTGGAATTGTTGTTTGTGGTTCCGGCCTCATTTAAACTTGCCTAGATAGGTAGTTTTATTACGCTTCACCTCTTGCCATGTTAACCAACATTTAATATTGTTGAGTAGTTTAAATGGGAGAGAACTAAATAATTGTTGTGAAGTTTCTCAATATGCAACTCGTTTCATATTGAGCTCCACTTAATTTGTAGTATTGTTTGTGCACTTTGCCATGCTTTTATACCGGTCATGCATCATACTTGATTGTGCATCATACCATGCTTATGCTTGCTCGTTTACCATGTTGTTTGTTTCTTTCCGGTGTTGCTTCTTAGTTCCGGTAATGTTGCGATTGTGAGGATTCGTTCGACTTCTCCCATTCGTCTTCTTCATGGGCCTCGTTCTTCTTCCTAGCAGGATTTCAGGCAAGATGATCGTCACCTTGGATCTCATTACTATCATTGCTATGCTAGTTGCTTCGTTCTATCGCTATGCTGCGCTACCTATCTCTTGTTCCTCAAGCCTCCCAAATTGCCATGTCAGCCTCTAACCTTTTCACCCTTCCTAGCAAACCATTGCTTGGCTATGTTACCGCTTTTGCTCAGCCCCTCTTATAGCGTTGTTAGTTGCAGGTGAAGTTGAAGACTGCCCCATGATGGACAGGATTATGTTGGGTTATCACAATATCTCTTATTTAATTAATGCATCTATATACTTGGTAAAGGGTGGAAGACTCGGCCTTATGCCTAGTGTTTTGTTCCACTCTTGCTGCCCTAGTTTCCGTTATACCGGTGTTATGTTCTCGGATTTTGCGTTCCTTACGCGGTTGGGTGATTTATGGGACCCCCTTGACAGTTCGCTTTGAATAAAACTCCTCCAGCAAGGCCCAACCTTGGTTTTACCATTTGCCTCACCTAACCCTTTTTTCCCTTGGGTTTCCGGAGCCCGAGGGTCATCTTTATTTTAACCCCCCGGGCCAGTGCTCCTTCGAGTGTTGGTCCGAACCGAGCTGCCTGCGGGGCCACCTCGGGGAAACTCGAAGTCTGGTTTTACTCGTAGCTAGTCTCATCCGGTGTTGCCCTGAGAATGAGATATGTGCAGCTCCTAACGGGATTTGTCGGCACATCAGGCGGCTTTGCTGGTCTTGTTTTACCATTGTCGAAATGTCTTGTAAACCGGGATTCCGAGTCTGATCGGGTCTTCCTGGGAGAAGGTATATCCTTCGTTGATCGTGAGAGCTTATCATGGGCTAAGTTGGGACACCCCTGCAGGGTATTATCTTTGAAAAGCCGTGCCCGCGGTTATGGGCAGATGGGAATTTGTTAATGTCCGGTTGTAGATAACTTGACACCAGATCTGAATTAAAACGCATCAACCGTGTGTGTAGCCGTGATGGTCTCTTTTTGGCGGAGTCCGGGAAGTGAACACGGTTTTGGGTTATGCTTGACGTAAGTAGGAGTTCAGGATCACTTCTTGATCATTGCTAGCTTCACGACCGTCCCGTTTGCTCTCTTCTCGCTCTTATTTGCGTATGTTAGCCACCATATATGCTTAGTCGCTGCTGCAGCCTCACCACTTTACCCCTTCCTTCCCTTTAAGCTTTGCTAGTCTTGATACCCATGGTAATGGGATTGCTGAGTCCTCGTGGCTCACAGATTACTCCAACAACAGTTGCAGGTACAGATTATGCGATGATCTTGACGCAAGAGCGATGATTTCTTGTTTTGGAGTTCTTCTTCTTCTGCTTCTTCTTCAATCAGGGGATAGGTTCTAGGTCGGCAGCCTGGGCTAGCAGGGTGGATGTTGTTTGAGTTTCTGTTTGTGTTTCATCCGTAGTCGGATGATGCTCTTATGTATTGTGATTTTGTATTCATGTGGCATTGTATGCCTTTTGTATGTATTCCCATCTATTATGTAATGTTGATGTAATGATATCCACCTTGCAAAAGCGTTTCAATATGCGGTTCTATCCTTGGTGGGACCTTCAAGTCTCTTTAGGATAGTATCGCATATTGGGCGTGACAATAAGTGTGGCAGGCGATGGATCGACGAGCTACTAGTGGTTCTTTGGTCGCTCAGAACGACACCAAATTGAGCTACCGGGCAGACTCCCTTCTCCCTAGTCTATGGGGCAGAAGCAGTTATCCCCATGGAAATCATTTACGGGTCACCTCGAGTACTTGCCTATGATGAAGTAGCGCAACAGAGGCACCGACATGATGACGTCGTGCTACTCGAGGAGAACCGTCTTCGGGCTTCTATGTGTGCTGCATGATACTAGCAAGCTCTGCGTTGTTATCACAGCCACAGGGTTCGTGCCCAGTGTTTTTAGGAAGGCGACCTTGTCCTTAGGCGCGTTCAGTCTGCCAAAGGTACAAACAAGTTGGCGCCAAAGTGGGAAGGCCCTTACTGGGTAGTACGAGTCACCAGACTTGGCGCAGTCCATTTGGAGACCAGGGATGGCATTCAGTTGCAAAACTCATGGAACATTGAGCATCTCCGTAAGTTCTACCCGTAAGGCGTGGCTGTCGGGCCCTGCTCGGCAGCCACCCTTTTGTACAGGCCTTGCCGATGTTGCATGTAACCCCTTGTACAATCCTAGGCACATACCCTAAGCAACAGAGAAATAA
>NC_041385.1:647076324-647143754 GCF_002162155.2 Triticum dicoccoides | reverse complement strand
ATATCATGAGCATTGCATGTTCATGTTGATAAGATTGCATGTGGCATCATTTTCATCTGCATTAAACCGCATGCTCCTACCATGGGCTTGGTCCTGAAGAGGAGAAGACAGGAAAAGCCTACAGTGCGATCCCCGGCAAGCCAAACAGATAAGTTTTCTCTCTTATCCATACGTATTCTATAAGTAGAAACTTATGCATGAGAAAACCTTGCCACCTTCGAAACTTAGGTGCTCCTATCCCTTGACTCGAAGGTTGCTTCGGTTAGGATGGTGCAGTGTCCTTTGGCGAGAAGGTTTAGCAGGGGCTGGTCCCTCTTTATGATTTGTGCCTAGCAATCTTAGCTCCATGGCAGCAAACTGAGGGTACCGGCAGGATAGCCTGTCGGGGGAAACTTGTTTACTTGAATGCATAGAGGCATTTCAGCTCTGCATGGACATGTTACATTAACAAGTACCAGGCAAGGTTTGTCTTTTTCATTAATATGTTGATCAACAAGTACAGATCTTACAGAACACAAACATGGATAAAATAGATTATATAATTTGAACTAAAGTTTGGCAAAATGCCTGCAGATTTTAGATTGAAAAAAGATAAGTGCCCCGTGATGCCCTTTCTTGTCCCTCTCCTCCTAGGTACCGCGGCAGGAGGTGAAGAGGGCAAAAGGAGTGCCTCGGCAGAAGCCCAGCCTGGCCCCGTCAGGTCCCTCGACAAGGAGCCTGGCGAGAGCAGGAGGGCACGGATGAAGGTGATGGTGAAGAGATCGGCGAAGATGACCCGTCAGCCACCACCACCAGGGCCAACAGGATGTGGCAGGGCGAATGAAGCTGCAGCCCATGAGGAAGCCTGCCGGGGCCCAGCTAGAAGGCTGCTGGGGGAGCCGGGGGGGGGGGGCATATCCGCCCCTGCACCCAACTCCCCGGCAAATCACTTTCCCGAAGAGGAGATGCAGGTGCAGATGATGGTGCGACTAGTGATCAGCCGAAGTCAGAGTCGTCGCCCTCCCGGTCGACACCGTCGTCATTGCCGTCACTGTTCTCGTAGCTATCGCTCGTGGAGGTCATCATCGGCCGAGCTCTCCATGCAACACCCTAAGCGAGCACCCCGAGCATCCAAAGACCTTGACGGAGAGCAAATCGTCCTCCATTAATTTAAAATGGAGGACGTGCCCCTCCGGCAAGCTATGGGCGCAAGCAAAGGTCTTCCAGCCACGACGGAAGAACATGACATGAGGGGCGGGGAAGTCCACATCCACCCGCATGCCGCCATTCCCGCAGCCCCTCATGTGCAGTTTTGACGCGCGCTGATGTTCGAGCTCCATCACTCTGGCGAATGGAGTAGGGAGACGGAGGCGGCCATGCAGGGCTTGGACAATCTGATGATGAACTCCAGGGCTTGGTCTCTGACGTGACCTTCCGTCGGAGGAGGGTTGGCCAACGGGGGCGTAACTGGAGCGCCACCCCATCCTCCTCAGCCACGGGCGCCACGAGGCCACGACCTCGCCCCCTCGCACCTCCTATCATAGCGGGCTTCGCCCCCGCATCTTTGGAGGGAGGAGGAAGATGTTGTCGAGCAGAAGTTCCCGTCACCACTGGAGCAGCACCGGACCCTCGACCTCTCACCATGATGAACAAGGACTGCTGCAAGAATGGAGGGAGAAGGAGGTGTTGAGAAACGCCTCCCCCCGCATGCCCTTTTATAGGCGAGCGGATCAGGGGGCTAGATTTTTCCGTGAAGGTGGCTACCCCTTTCGACCAGTCCGGTTCCCCCTCGCCATTAATGGCTCGAAGAATCAAGGCCGACCCCTTGCACCAATCCATGACACCTGGCTTTCTGCCATGGCGCTCATTCCCGCGCCCTCCGCATCCGCCACCAACTTTGCGCAATGCATGCAATACATGTGGCGGGAGCAATTGGGGCGGGAAATGTAATGGGGTGGCAGTTTCCGTCCCAAGAACATGGGACATGGGTAACCCGCGGATCATGGACCATTATCTCCCCCACTACGATCAGCGTTACACAACACGCGGGAGAATCAGAAACTGAATTGGGCTCAGGTTGATGAAGAAGCGAAGAAGAGCTCAAAGGACAAGCAACTGCTACCCTCTTGCCTATGCAACTGTTAGGGCCTACCCTGATGATGCCCGACAGCGCGTTTGGGCCAGGACTGGGGGCTCCTGTTGTTGCAACAAATGCTAGGTCCATTGCCCAGACTGTGCACATGCCTAAGAGCAAGATTGCCACATCCAAGACCAGACCAAGTCAAGCCAAAGGAGCAAGATACCACTAAGGGAAAACCTCCCTTGCTGGGCAAGCGAGCCTGGCGAGGTCAAGGTTCCCCCGAAGACAAGCCTCGAGACCGTCCAGGCTGGCCTGCTGGGTCCTGTGAAGGCAAAATACCCTGCTAAGGCTCCACCACTCCACATCAAGGTGACTCAAGTCATTGATCAGCGTCATGTCAAGCCCCCAAGTGACCAAGTGGCTATTTTTTGCCACATGGCAGTCACTTCCTATGGAAATCACCTCCAGATGACACCCGTCCAGCAACGTGTCATGCAGGCAGGAGAGAAGGTGGCCGAATAGCCCGGTAAGGCTTGCCGGGCAGACCATGATGTGACACTAAGTGACGCATTTAATGCGCTCTACCCTATCTCTAGAATTAGGTATGATAGCACTGTTTGCCATCTAATCAGTGCACAATGACTCATTTGCCATTGTTTGACCCCTTCATATATAAAAGGAGGCCCGTGGCAACCATAGAAAGGATTCAGAACCTTGTACTCTCGTATGCGCGTAGCCGCTCTCGCCCCAAGGCAACCCTGCCGGGCTAGAGCGCTGTGTTTCCACCATAATCACCATCAATCCACCAAAGCAAAAGTAGGGTTTTATGCCTTACAGCGTCCTGAACCTGGGTAAATCGCCCGTGTGATCTTGGCCATGTTGCCCTACGATTCTCAGCTATTTGTGCAGTGTGCTCATCCCCCCTGCTGAACCACAAGGGACTGATGGCCCCATAGGTGGCCATGGTTTCCTACGACACTCCGATGATGCGTGAGTAGTCCACTATAGACCTATGGGTCTGTAGGCAGTAGCTAGATGGCTTCTTCTCTCTTTTTGATTGTCAATACAATGTTCTCTTGAAGATCTATTTGAGTAAACCTTTTTGTGGTGTGTTTGTTGGGATCCGATGAACTTTGAGTCTATGATCAGGTCTATATCCATGAATATTATTTGAGTCTTCTTTAATCTCTTATATGCATGATTATTTATAGCCTCGTATTTCTTCTTTGAATCTTTGGTTTAGTTAGGCCAACTAGATCGTTTTTTATTGCCATGGGAAGAGGTGCTTTGTGATGGGTTCGATCTTGTGGTGTCCTCTCCCAGTGACAAAAGGGGCAACAAGGTATGCATGTATCGTTTCTATTAAGGATAAAAAGATGGGTTCTATTCCTACATGAATAGATCTTGTCTACATCATGTCATCGTTCTTATTGCATTACTATGTTTCTCCATGAACTTAATACACTAGATGCATGCTGGATAGCGGTCAATGTGTGGAGTAATAGTAGTAGATGCAGGCAGGAGTTGGTCTACTAATCTTGGATGTGATGCCTATATATTGATCATTGCCTTGGATATCGTCATAATTATTCGATCTTATATCAATTGCCCAACAGTAATTTGTTTACCCACCGTATGCTATTTCTCGAGAGAAGCCACTAGTGAAATCTATGGCCCCAGAGTCTATCTTTTATCATATTGCTTTGAGATATATTTTTATTCGCATTTGTTTTCATATCTATTATTCCAAAAACCCAAAAATACTTTGCTACACTTTTTATTTGCATCTTTTATTGCTCATTTTATTCAGATCTATTTATCCAAACACATACAAACCAATCTATCTTTTTACCAAGGAGGGATTGATAACCCCTCTTACACGTTGGGTTGCGAGGATTTGTTTTTTGTGTGCAGGTACCGTTTACATAGTGTTGCTTGGTTCTCCTATTGGATTGATACCTTGGTTTCATAACTAAGGGAAATACCTACCGTAGTTGTACTGCATCATCCGTTCCTCTTTGGGGAAATACCGACAAAGTTTCAAGCCGCATCCTTGTACATTGGTTTTTTGAAAGAAATAACATGAACTAAGTCCTCTTGCTGAAGCTTAGCTTCGTGTATGGCTAAAACAACATGGTTGCAAGACACTGCTATCATATCCCACTTCCTATAGCCACAAGTCCTATATTCCAACTTGACCACATATGTTTCTCTCCACTTGTCACATGGTAAAGATGTGGGACAACCATCAAATATTGACAGTTCCTATACCACTTCTTTGCTTCCTCAAGTTTCTCAACATATGTTGGACAAATCTCCCATTTGATAGTCTTAGTTATGGTTCTATTCGCATTGAACTTGGCCATTAACTTAGTTCTAATACCATCAACCATGGTCCTTATTTTCTTTGCCCTGACATCTAGAACCCACTTGTTGAAAACCTCACTTAATTTGTTGACTAGTAGCAGCAAGAATTTGTTGACCAATAGTAAGCTTTATGAAGCATCCATCCGCACTTGCACATATAATAAGGTAATCAAAGTACAAATGATAAGTTGATCAAAGCACACATTAGTTATACAAGGGAATTACCTATGAATGGTCTGCAACCATTGAGAAACCCTTCTTTGCATCCATTTAGGCAGATGAACAACCCATCACTGGTACAACGAGGTTCTATACAAACATTTTTTAACCCCTTTTCATGACGGCATTTGGAACCGTCGCCAAGTGAGTGATTGTGATAGGGGATCCTTCCCACACGGCACAGAAACCGTCGGGGATAGGGAGCCACCCAGATGCTGCATCCTTGCAACTCGTTTGTGCTCGCATTGCCATCACAGTCGGTATTCCGTGCTGCTACATTTACAATGCATGTCCCATCACAAACGGTTCACGATTATAGAACATGTATGATAAGCAGACAATCACACACATTCACTTTTCCCAAACTATATGCGATAACTAATTAAGAAGATTAGCTAATCATCGTACGAGTGTTGGACAGGATTACGAAACGTCGGATGCTACTTCTTGAGCTTGCGTTGGTTTTCCCTTGAAGAGGAAAGGGTGATGTGGCAAAGTAGATATAAGTATTTCCCTTAGTTAGAGAACCAAGGTATCAATCCAATAGGAGACAACGCACAAATCACCAAGACCTGCACAAACAATCGAACAACTTGCACCCAACGCGATAAAGGGGTTGTCAATCCCTTCACGGTTACTTGCAAAAGTGAGATCTAATAGAGATAGATGAAATTAAACAAAATGTACATTAAATATTTTTGGTATTTTTGGTTTATAGATCATAAAGTAAAAGATTGCAAAATACTAGATCGGAAACTTATATGATGGAAAATAGACCCGGGAGGAATAGGTTTCACTAGTGGCTTCTCTCAGGATAGCAAATAATACGATGGGTGAACAAATTACTGTCGAGCAATTGATAGAAAAGCGCAAAGTTGTGACGATATCTAAGGCAATGATTATGAACTATAGGCATCCCGTCCGTGTCAAGTAGACCGACTCCTACCTGCATCTACTACTATTACTTCACACATCAACAGACTCCTGCCTGCATCTAGAGTATTAAGTTCATGAAGAACAGAGTAACGCATTAAGTAAGATGACACGATGTAGAGAAATAAACTCAAGCAATATAATGTAAACCCATCTTTCTATCCTCGATGGCAACAATACAATACGTGCCTTGCTGCCCCTACAATCACTGGGAAAGGACACCGCAAGATTGAACCCAAAGCTAAGCACTTCCCCCCATTACAAGAAAAACCAATCTAGTTAGCCAAACTAAACAGAAAGTTTGAAGAGAATTATAAAGATATCAAATAATGCATATAAGAATTCGGAGAATATTCAAATAATATTCATAGATAAGCCGACCATAAATCCACAATTCATCGGATCTCGACGAACACACCGCAAAAGAATATTACATCGGATAGATTTCCAAGAACATCGAGGATAACATGGTATTGAGAAGCAAAGAGAGAGAAGAAGCCATCTAGCTACTAGCTATGGACCCGTAGGTCTGAGGTAAACTACTCACGCTTCATCGGAAGGGCCACAGAGTTGATATATAAGTCCTCTGTGATCGAATCCCCCTCTGGCAGGATGCCGGAAAAGGCCCCTAGATGGGATCTAACGGGTACAGAAGGTTGCGGTGGCGGAAAAGTGTTTTCGTGGATGCTTCTAGTGGTTTGGGGATATATAGGATGAAAAATTTGTTCACGGGAGTCACGAGGGGCCCATAAGGCAGGGGGCGCCCCTACCCCCCGGGCGCGCCCTTCCCCCTTGTCACCGCCTCGTGGCTCTTCCGACTTGATCTCCAAGTCTCCTGGGTGTCTTCTGATCCAAGAAAAATCATCGTGAAGGTTTCATTCCGTTTGGACTCCGTTTGGTATTCTTTTTCTGTGAAGGTCAAAAACAAGGAAAAAAATAGAAACTGACATTGGGCTCTGGGTTAATAAGTTAGTAATATAAAATAGCATATTAATGGATATAAAACATCCAAACAGATAATATAATATCATGGAACAATCGAAAAATATAAATAAGTTGGAGACGTATCATCAGACCGTCGTAATATCATCGTACATGACAACTATCGCACACACTATTCTGTGGTGCAAATTTTACGATACATACCACATCAGAAACAGTTCATGGTTGTGAATTATGTACGATAAGGCAACTATCACAAATGTTTAGTTTACCTGTACCGTTTGTGATATTGTCTGACATCACACACGCTTTGCAAACGACAACTGTGTGCATACTTGCACACGTTTCCTCTCTTTGAACCGTGTCACATTATGGTGTATATCACAAACATTTTTGTTTTACCAACCGTGTGCGTCGTAACGACATGTAGAGCGTAATTTCACCATTATTTAATTGCTGCTATTTCAAATTGTACCGACTTTGAATTTGAATGTATGCCATAGCTTTATTCATATCCATCAAGTTCAAACAACCAATGCATTATTCGATTCATACGTACATATGCTCAAGAATTACATAAGAACCAAATAAAGAATGATGAACCATAGTTGTATACTTGTACTATTAAAGACGGTAAAGAAAGAGGCGAAATACATTCTGGTTGCTGAACAAGGTGAAGCGGAATGCCCATATTGTGCCCTCCTCCATGCAGAAGGCACGCACGACTCTAGTCCAACCCCTTGTGATGGCCGACCGCCCATCCTTCACGGTCTTCATGAAAACATCTAGATAATCATTGTGTTCTCGTAGAAATACTTTAACCTTTGCTTGCCTACCAATCATGTAGTTTGAGAGGTAATCTTGAGTAAACTGCTTTGGGAACCACTGCAAAGGAAAAAGATTCAGACATTGTCATCTAACACAACTCATTATGGGCAGTAAAAAGAAGGTTGTAGAGTTCTTACTTACCATCCTGCAGTACGCTGTTGTCTTGGATAAAGTATAAACAAATAGTTTAATTGCCATCTTTTGACCCATTTTACTAACAATCTTTACCAGCTTCCTCACTTGATGCTTGTTTTCATCGATATCTCATTGCCCCATACACTGAAAGGGTCGAAGCGCGGATATTTACCAATGACATATGTGCCTAAAAGCACCAAGTTAATATTAGAAGCTAAACAACAATTGCATAATGATGTAGTACAACACTCTTTTATAATATCTGATAACATCCAATATACTCACATATTAGATGAATTAACACTTATATTATGGGCCGGAAGGAGTTTATTGCATTTAAAAAAATTATCGGCTAATTAATTGCTACTGTATCCATTGGTTAGAGTTAGTTTGAGTTAGTTTGGGCTCAAATAGCCCTAAAGTATATCCAAACACGAGGGCTAGTTTGAGCTACTTTCACCCAAAAAACTATCCCACCGAAGAGGTGCTAATTGGAGCTAGCTCTCCTAGTGCATTTATTATCGATCTAACCCTCTCATCCAAACACATCTTTCGATGGAGTTAGTTCAGGGCTAGTCATGATCTAGAAACTAACTCTAAGCTCTGGCTAAGTTCAGTATCCAAACAGGGTTTGCTGCTCTCCTACGTATATGTAGACATCATCAGAACATTAAGGTAACACTCTTCCTTGTTGCTAATAGCCTCAGATATATTACATATGACCCTAGTTAACCTAACGATAAATGGGTTATAGATATATTCAGTTAAAAGTCCGATTCAATGATTAGTCCCTTATCAGCCCCTGACCGATATCCTGAACAGTGAGTATATATAAGCCATGAGATGAAACTAACCTCGATGGAAAACAACGGTCGTTCCAAAAATTCTCCTGTGTAAGTACATCAAGAGGCATGTTAAGCACAGCAGGCTAAACATCAACCAAATATATCCATGGCAGACAAATAGTCTCCAAAAGAGAGCTTCAGTGTGCAGGTTTAAGCATGCTAGTAAAGCAAAACAAGTGGAAAGGTGTGTTAACTCCTACAAGCCTAACATTTAAGAACAAGCAAACATAGTCATTCAAACTGGTATTTTGCCGGTCTAAGTACACTGGTTATTGTTAAAAAAAATGGAAAGGCGTGTTAACTACAAGATGCTGCAGCCAAATGTAGTCATTCATAGTGCTATTGTTGAAACTGGTATTGATGAAATTGAACCGCACAATTCATACTTGCACATATAGAACATCATGTTGTGAATAACTGTAATAAACAAGGCATACTAACCAAAGATAGCATTTGAAACTGGACATATGCTAACTACAAACAACCGAACAATCAAAAGAATTTAAAAGAGGCATATGCTAGCTATAACAGGCTTCGTAACAAGCAAATATATGCATTCCTATCGGTATGTTTGAAACTGGGTTGATGAAATGTACTGCACAGTAAATAGTTGCACATATAGAGCATCACATTGTGAATAACTGAAATAAACGAGGCATAATGCAAATAACCAAATATAGCAATTAAAACTAGACATATTCTCACTACACTACAAAAGGGACTCGGCAAAACAAATCATGGGTTCCCCCCTGTGAAGAGGCATGACAAAACAAATCATGGGTTTCCTCACTTGTCACAGATGGGCTCGTTCCCGTGGGAAGAGCATGGATGCTTGATGCGCTGCATGTTGCCGTAGAGGCGCTCCTTCCCCTTGGAAGAGCACGGTTGTAGGGTGCCCTCCCTGATGTCACGGACGAGCTCTTTCCCCTTGGAAGAGTAGATGGGCTCCACTACAAAAAAAAGACACATCCGTGACATTTTGGGCCGAACGAAAAAAATTTCTGTCATACTTATGACAGTTCTATGACGATAATTGTGACAAAACCCGGTATCATCATAGATGTGGTGGGCTCCTATTTCTGTCGGGGAAAACTGATCCACGAACACCTATGGGGCCGTCGGACCGGGCCCCTTTCGGTTCGGCGAGGGGCGGAGGTCGCACAAAGAGCAGATCGAGGCGAGGCACACGAGCAGTTTACCCAGCTTCGGAGCTCTACGGAGAGATAACACTCCTACTATTGCTTGTCTGGTTGTATTATCTGGTGTTCTTGCTCTCGAGCGAGAGAGTGTGATGTTTTCTGGGCTACGAATGAACCGAAGCAAACTGTCCGAACCCCCTCTACGTTGCGCATGGGCCTCCTTTTATACGCTAAAGGGGTCACCGACAGGTGGCAACGCAGAGGAGGGTAAAAACGTAAAAAGCGAGGTAGTTGATACAGTTGCTTGTACAGTGCACCCTACCTAACCCTGACGGCAGGGGACAAGGGCATTAAATGCCCGTCTGAGTCGCCCGAACAGTGCAGAAAAGGACCGTTAGGGGCGCCACCGTTCGCCACGATGGCGATCTTGTCAGCTTCGCATGCCACTGCGCACCGCTGGCTGCACAGCCTCCCGCCACGTGCGCCCGGAGAGGCCCCCAGAGCGACATGTTGGTGGATGCGCTGGAGCGTGGGCGCAGAGTGGCCGCCTGCCGCGGCAAGCACCTTGCCGCTGTTGTTATCTCGCCGGGTCCAGAAGCTCGTCGCTCACTGGGCCTCGGTGTACCTTGTTTAGTCTTCCCGGCAAGCTCCTCTTGCCGGGGCCTTGTTGCCTTGCCGCAGCGCGTGGCGCGTCGCGGCAAGTTCCTTGGAGCGCCTTGGTTGGCCTTCCCGGCAAGCTCCTCTTGCCGGGGTCATGTCTCCTTAGCTTAAATACTTCGTTCTTGGATGGCTCCAAGGGAACATTGGGGGATCTTGGCGTCGCCCGGCAAGCCTTTGCCGCGGGGTGCTGCAACTGCCCGTGCACAAGTTCGGGGTACTAGGGTACCCCTATTCTAGTACACCGACAGGAGCCCCCGGGCCTGGGCCAGACACGGTGCCAAGCGCTGTTGGGCCAGGCCCAAGACAGGGCACAGGCACACGCGGGCTGGGCCACGCCAAATCTTGTTCCGTATCCACCGCGCTCTCCCATAACAGCACGCGTTGAATGCGGCATCGTGGGAGAGATCGTGGGTGGTTGTTTAAGCGGAAGGCCGAAACGTCCGCCCCGTCCCTCTTTATAAGCAGAGGAAACAGCGGCAGTTCGTTGCCCCTCGCTGGTTGCTGCTACTCCTTCACAAACTCCGCCGCTCCCCCTTCTTCTCGAAGCCGAGAGAGCAGCGCTCCGCCCCCCCCATTGCCACCAGCATCACCACGCCGTCGACCTTCCCCACCACCTCCGCCATGGCCCCGAAAGCCGACAAGGGAAAGGGTGTGAAGTCGGCCGAGGCGCAGCGGCTCGCGGCGCTGCGGAAGGAGCGGGCGATCTTCACCCCCCAGCTCGGCGTGCAGGAGCTGAGGGAGTACTTCTACCTCTTTTGGGCGACGGAGACGCGTGCGCATCCGCGCACGAGGGTACTCCCAGCCGCTGCCTCGGAGTTGGCTCCAAATGGGTACCCGTTCTTCCCGCTATTCTTCTATTGCAGGCTCTGCCCGCCCTTCTCGGAGTTCTTCTGTGATATTATGAACACATATGGCTTCCGCCTCCTTGACTTCACCCCCAATGCTGTCCTGACCAAGGCAGTTTTCGCACACTTGTGCGAAAACTTTGTCGGAGTCCACACTAGTGTTGCCCTTTTCCGCCACTTCTTCATACCCCGGGTAGAGAGAGGAGAGCCGCTTGCCGGAGGGATTGCCTGGGTCTCGAGAGTCGGCAAGAAAGAGGCGTACTTGGAGGGTGAGCTCCGCAGCAAGTGGGAGGAGTGGAGAGCGGAGTGGTGCTGGATCGTTGAGGAGAATCCGCAGCCCTTCACCGCCATGCGCCAAACTCCAATAGTGCGCGGCAATGACTGGAGCAACGTGGCCCTGGAAGACGAGAGGCTGAAGATCGCCATCACTAGGATTCTTCGCCTCAGGCTTGCCGGGCTCACCGTAGGTGCTGTCGGGGCAGATTTCCTCCACCGCCACATTGCCCCCCTGCAGGAGAGGGGGAGGCCTGCTTGGGAATTCAAGAATTCGGCGGACATCATGAGGCTGCGGCCGGGCCTCAACTACAACTTCACCATCTTGGAGCTGGACGCAATGCTCTTGGAATTATTCAAACGCGACCCCCAGCACCCATTCACACTGCCAAGGGGCGTAGTTCCTTTGTGCAATAACTCTTCGCTTGACCGGATCCGCGCCATGATGCCGTTGTGCGATTCACATGGCATCGTCCCAACTTGCAAGAGCCTGCGGATGACGTTGTGCGAGCATTCTTCGACACCTTGGAGGAAGTGCCGGTCCGCGCTGACGAGTAGAAGAGCGTCACCCATGACACCACCGACGAGGAGCTGCAGCTCATCGCTACTAGGGCGGAAGAGGCTGCGGCCGCAGCTGCTGCGGGTGTGTTTGGGTTTACTGTGGAGGAGGCGGAGGCTACAGAGGCGGCAAACCTTGCCGAACGCGCGGAGTTCATGGCCGAGGAGGAGCCTACCGGTTCCGAAGCTGAGCCGAGCGAGGCCGGCGAGGAGGAGGATGAGCCTTCAGAGAACTTGCCGCAGGCGGAGCCCCCGGCCCCGCCAAGGAGGCGCCTTCGCAGGGCCGGGGACGCAGCGGGGCGGCAGCCGGCTCCACAGCCACCGAGCCGCGCGACGCGCTCTACCGCGGCAAGCAATGTTGCCGCGGGAGCGCCTCACGCAACAGCGACAACTGGAGCGGGATCTTCCCGGGCCACTGCCACTGCCCCCGCCAAGCGGGCAAGGGATCCTACTCCTCCACCTCGCCGCACCGGAGGAGGGCCGGACTTCGATCTTTCCGCGCTGAGCTCCGACGAGGAGGAAGAAGAGCGAGTTTCTTTGGTGCTCTTATAATCCTTCAATCTTGCTGTTTATATCTTGTATCTGACTTGCTCCAATCTGGACTCCTTTCTTTTCAGAACACTGGCCCAGAGAGCGGCGAAGAGGGCCAAGGCCGCGGTGATCGTCATCGAGGATGACCCCATCGTGTCGGCAGGAGGTGGGCCCGAGACCACCTTGACGGACCCGACAATCACCCCTCAGAGCAGCCCCCAGCGCATCCCCCAGCGTAAGTTCATTGTTTAGCCTTCTACTGTCGGGCGCGCTTGAGTGCTTTTTCCTTTGTTGATATCTTGCTTGTTGACTTGTGCAGGAGCAGAGCAGCCTCATCAGGAGCGCCCGGAGGCTGGTCCCGAAGTGCCACCTGCTTCGACTGCGCCGCCAAGGGAGGAGTCCCCGGCAAGGGAGCGCTCTCCGGCAAGGGGGGACTCTCCGGCAAGGGACGACACTGCTGATCCTGCGGCGACCGAGGCCGCAACTGAAGATCTTGGCGCAGGTAGTCCACTTGCCCAGAAACGTTCCCTTGGGTTCTGCTTCTTCTGTTTTTCCTTTCTTGGATTTTTGATTGATTTTCCTCCCTTCTTCGTTCTTCAAACCCATCTACGGCTGAGCCAATGGAGACAGAGGGCGCCGGCGAGGAAGGTGCCGGTGCTGATGAGACCGCCGGCGAGGAGGCCGCCGGGGCTGCTGCTGCGGAAGCCGGCAAGGGGTCGGGCGATCGCACTGACGACCCTGAGGCCGCAGGAGCGCCGAGCGCTATGCCGACCGCCGAACCCTTTGCCGCTTCCGCGGAGCCGGGCTCCGAGGAGCCCCAGCCCGGCGCCTACTTGAAGGCTGGTGACAATATCTTCATCAAGCTACCCTGGGCGTCGAGCTCCAGGGCACCGGTCGAGGGGGAGACTTTTGACGGGGAGGTGCTCGCCTCTGCTGGACTGTCGTTGGTTGACGCGCCCGGCAGCAGCAGCGGCGATCCTGAGGAGGAGCAGCTGCTGCGGAAGCTACTGTCACTCTACCGCACCCGGCAAGCCAAGCTGGCTTCCCGGGAAGCGCTTGTCGTGAAGGCGGGAGTTGACATGGAAAAGCGCGCGGAGGAGCTCCGGGGCCAAAATCAAGAAGCTCTTCGGTCCCTGGCGCAGGAGCGGGAGCGACTCGACGAGGAGCGCACGACCTTTCTTCTCGAGAAGGCCGAGGCTGAGGAGGAACAAAGGCTGGCTGCCGAGAAGCAGTCCGCGCGGGAAGGTGAACTAGTGCAGCAGAAGGCCAACCTAGACAGCTACGAGGAAGAGCTCGCCGAGCGTGAGCAAGCACTTGGCGGAGCGCTCAAGGAGGCAAAGGACGCCGCGGCAACTGCAGAGGCCGCCAAGAAAGAGCTAGAGGAGAAGGTGGCGCAGCTGGAGGCCGATATTGGGAACAGCGGCGAGGAGCTTGCCGCGCTCAAGCGTGAGCGTGAGAAGGATGCTGCCACCCACGGTGAGCTGTAAGGCCTTCTCGCTGAGAGGGGCAAGGAGCTCACCGCCGCCAAGGATTCCAAAGCAGACCTGGAGCTGAAGCTGGCCACGCTGACGCAGACGCTGGAGGCCGCCAAGGAGCGGGAGAAGACCTTGTCGGAGAAGGTCAAGGCTGACGCGACGCTGCTGGAGAGCATTGCAGTTACCCAGAACTCGTTCAGAGACACTGTGGAGCACTGGACCGAGGGTTTGGTGAACGTTGCCGCAGTCATCAACGAGGAGCTGGCGCAGCTGGGGATGGAGGACTTTGGGTATCCTTCCGACGAGAGTCTTCAACCCAGCGCCAAGCTCAGCCTATTCTTCAAGGGCGTGGCGACGGCACTCTAGCGGCTCCGGGAGAGGATCCCGAAGCAGCTGGCCGACGAGTCGCGCAAAATCTGCGCCGGGGTTCTCCAAAAGGTGCTGATGAAGGTAGCCTTCCGCAACCCAGGCCTCAGCTTCACCAACGTCCTCAGGTCCTTGCCGCCTGACGCCGATCTGGATGCACTCAAGGCCCTTGTCGCACCCATTGTGGACAAGGTGAGCGAGATCAAGAGAGTCGAGGGTGGACGCGTAGATTAGGCCGCCCATTCCTTCTTTTCCCTTGTCGCTGCTGATCATGTTATGAAAACAGTCTGTTAGAGCCGCGACAAGTTATCTTGTAATATAACTTTATTTCTGTTATCAATTGCAATGTTATTTCCTCTACTAGATTCCTTCCTTTGTATGTTTTTACCCTACGCTTCTAGGGAACTTGTCGGCGCAGGCGCCCGAGCCGCGAGCGCTGAGTGCAGAACTTCAGCAGCCTGCTGGCGGCGCTGCTTCCGACAAGAAACCTTGTTGCGACTAGATGCAGCACGCTTAAGCTGTTGAGCGGACTCGAAACAAAGTAAGGGCGCAACTAGCCACGAGTTGGTTCCTCCGCGCACAGGTTTTCCATACAAAGCAGGGTCGTTCGAGGAAGATAACTCAAATTTTTTAAAAAGTGATTGCTCAAACTTTGGCAACTTAGCTTTTCTATCATTTGCTTTGCTTCCCGGTAAGGCAAGTCTTTGCTTGAACGACGCCTGGCCCATACCACAATCTTCTCCTTCCCCCCAGGCAAACTTGTGTGCGAGAGAACCTTCTTTTCCTTTAAAAGAAAAAGAAAGAAGAGAAAATAATAATATGGAGCTCTTCGGCTCGTTACTGCTTACCGGATGTAGGTGCTGCACAAAGTGTCAGATAATCGCATGCAAGAAAGGAACTAATGCATGAAATGGACAAGCTGTGCGGAGCACATGGGGTTTTACTTATGCACGGGATCTGCGCCCGGCTTTGTACTAAGGATTACATGCAGCAGCGGCAAGATTTGTACAAAAGGTGGTTGCCGGAACGGGTTCCGGCAACCGCCTTATGGGAAAAACTTACGAAGATGTTCTATGTTCCAGGAGTTGCTCACCGGAATGCCATCTTCGGTCTCAAGGCGGACAGCGCCAGGCCTTGTGACTCTTCTCACCCGATAAGGGCCTTCCCACTTCGACGTCAACTTGTTGGAATTCTTGGCGGACTGAACGTGCCGAAGAACAAGGTCGCCTTCCTCGAAGCTTCTGGCTTTAACTTTGCGGCTATGATAGCGGCGCAAAGCTTGCTGGTATCGAGCAGCTCGTACAGCAGCCTGAAGACGATCTTCCTCAAGGAGCAGCACGTCGTCTTGCCGCAGCTGTTCTTGCTCAAGCTCATCATAAGCGAGCACTCGAGGTGATCCGTATACGAGTTCCGTGGGGAGAACTGCCTCTGCTCCATAGACTAGAGCGAAAGGTGTCTGGCCAGTGGCTCGATTTGGCATCATTCTGATCGACCAAAGAACCACCGGCAGCTCCTCGATCCAGTTCCTTCCACACCTGTGCAGCCTGTCAAAAGTTCTGGTCTTGAGCCCGCGCAACACTTCAGCATTTGCCCTCTCTGCTTGACCGTTGCTTCTTGGATGAGCAACAGAAGCGAAGCAGACCTTGGCGCCAAGGTCTTGGACGTACTGCATGAAGGTGCGGCTCGTGAATTGCGTGCCGTTGTCGGTGATGATCCTGTTAGGGATCCCGAAACGGCAAACAATCGACCTGAAGAACTTGACTGCTGACTGTGCTGTCACCTTCCTCACTGGCTGCACTTCCGGCCACTTTGTGAACTTGTCGATTGCGATGTACAAGTACTCAAAGCCCCCGACAGCTCGGGGGAAGGGGCCGAGGATATCGAGCCCCCAGACCGAAAATGGCCAGGATAAAGGGATCGTCTGGAGAGCTTGAGCTGGCTGGTGTATCTGTTTGGAGTGGAACTGGCACGCTTCACACTTGGTTACTTGTGCAGTTGCATCCTGGAGGGCTGTCGGCCAAAAGAAACCTTGCCGGAAAGCTTTGCCGGCAAGTGCTCTTGCGCCAATGTGGTGGCCACATATGCCTCCATGTATCTCTACCAACAGCTTTTGTCCATCTTCCCGGCGAATACACTTCAATTTCACACCGTTGAGTCTTGTTCTGTACAGTATGCTATCGACAAACTGGTACATACTTGACTGCCGGGCTACTCTTTCCGCTTCTTCTTGTTCTTCGGGAAGTTCTCCTGTCTGAAGGAAGTGGACAATCTGCTGTGCCCATGCTGGAGCTTGTGGCTCGACAACAAGGACTAAAGGCGCATCTGCTGCTGTGGGAACATCCGCTTCTACAGCTAGGACTTGTGGTCCTGCCGGAGCTTGATGTTCCCCGGCAAGCTTGCCGGAGTGAAACTTGTCGGGAGCGTCTGCTTCAACGGAACAAACCATAAGGCTTGCCGGAGCAGACTGCCCCTCAGCATCCTTGGTGTTGATCTTGGGGACTTTCTTGGCGGCGGCTTCAGGGAGCTCTGCCGGAAAGTAGTCGCCGGAAACTAACTTCCTCTTTTTGCTTTGTCCAGTTGAGGACGTTACGGATGGTTGAGTCAACTTAAGCACAAAGATCCCTGGTTCCACAGGTAACTTTAGTGCGGCGCACTTTGACAGGCCATCAGCAATATCATTCTGAGCTCTTGGGATATGCTCCATTTGTAGGCCGTCAAAGTGCTCTTCTAGCTTCCTCACTTCATCGACATACGCTTCCATCAACGGACTCTGGTAGTTCTTTTTCACTTGTCGGACGACAAGCTGTGAGTCACCCCTGACAATGAGCTTCTTGATCCCAAGGTCTGCTGCCATTCTGAGACCGGCAAGCAATCCTTCATACTCTGCAGTATTGTTGGTTGCTTGCTCTTTGGGAAAGTGCATCTGGACTACGTACTTGAGGTGCTCTCCGGTGGGTGCGACAAGCAGCACGCCTGCACCGGCGCCTTGCAGCGAGAAGGCACCATCAAAGTACATCAGCCACTCTTTGCTTGCCTCTTTGACGGGGATGCTCGTTTCTGGAATTTCTTCATCTGGGGTTGGCGTCCACTCTGCTATGAACTCTACCAATGCTCTGCTTTGGATAGTTGAGGTGCTCCCAAACTTGAGGCCAAAGCTTGACAGTTCCAGCGCCCACTCGACAATCCTGCCCGTTGCTTCTGGATTTTGCAGTATCCTCTTCAGTGGAAAGCGAGTGACGACTGTGATCTCATGTGCTTGGAAGTAATGGCGTAGCTTTCTCGAGGCCATGAGGAGGCCGAAAAGCAACTTCTGCACACCAGGGTACCTTGATCTAGCCCCCTGCAGAAGAGAACTGACAAAGTAAACTGGGCACTGCACCATTCTCCTTGGCATCTTATCATGTTCCTGCGCAAACCCATGTTTGTCGGGACCAGAGCTTGTCGATGAAGCCCCCTTCTTGTCGCTGGATGGATCTGCCGTGGTTGCTGGCTCATCATCCGCCTCCCTCTCCGCCACTAATGCAGCACTAACCACTTGATTGGTTGCTGCTATATACAGCAGCAACTTCTCTTGCGGCTTAGGTGCGACAAGTGTTGGAGTGGAGGACAGGTATCTCTTCAAGTCCTGCAGCGCAGCCTCCGCTTCCGGAGTCCATTTCATTGGACCTGCCTTTTCAAAATTTTAAAAAATGGCAGGGCGCGCTCAGCAGATCTAGAGATAAACCTGCTGAGA
Source organism: Triticum dicoccoides (assembly GCF_002162155.2). Classification (NCBI taxonomy): domain Eukaryota; kingdom Viridiplantae; phylum Streptophyta; class Magnoliopsida; order Poales; family Poaceae; genus Triticum; species Triticum dicoccoides. Next base: position 647,125,846 of record NC_041385.1, on the reverse strand, counting down.
GCAGCCACGCAACCGGCAAGCCTTCGTACATCCTTGACGCGCTTTGGTGCATCGATCTGCTCAATGTCTTTGATCTTGTCGGGATTGGCTTCAATTCCCCGCTAAGACACAAAGAACCCGAGAAGCTTGCCGGAAGGGACTCCAAACACGCACTTCTCGGGGTTAATCTTGAGGTTGATCTTGCGCAGATTTGCAAATGTCTCGTCTAAATCTTGAATCAAGGTTGCTTTGTTCTTGCTCTTGACCACTATGTCATCCATGTAAGCTTCCACATTTCTGTGCATTTGCGGCTCAAAAGCATGGTGGACTACCCTTGCGAATGTTGAACCAGCATTCTTCAAACCGAAAGGCATCCGTACGAAGCAGTACGTGCCACACGGGGTGATAAATGCGGTTTTCTCTTCATCTTCTTCTGCCATGAAGATCTGATGGTATCCTGAGTATGCATCAAGAAATGAAAGCAAATCACATCCGGCTGTGGAGTCAACAATCTGGTCAATACGCGGCAAGGGAAATGGGTCTTTGGGACAAGCTTTATTAACATCAGTGAAGTCAATACAAAGTCTCCATTTCCCGTTAGCTTTGTGCACAACAACAGGATTGGCCAACCACGTGGGATGGAGTACTCCTCTGACAAGGCCTGCTGCTTCCAACTTCTTGATTTCTTCTGCGATGAATTCTTGGCGCTCTACTGCCTGCTTCCTGACACTACTAGGAAAAGGCATGCTAGTGGCGCACCGAATTTGCCTTCTAATGGCGCACTACTGGTGCGCCACTGGCATCACGCCATTAGAATTAAATTCTAATGGCGCACTACTGGTGCGCCATTAGTATCTGGTGTTCTAATGGCGCACCGCGTAGTGCGCCATTAGTATAGCCTGCAGTGCGCCATTAGAATGCCTCCCAGGGGCCATATGTACAAATGTGCTTTGGCATTCTAATGGCGCACCAGCAGCTAATGCGCCATTAGTGTGATGATCACAGTGCGCCATTAGTGTCTTGTGTGGTGCGCCATTAGTATGAATATTAGGTTTTATTTTTTTTGCTTTTCTGATTTTTGCACAGGTTACAAAATATATTATTGCATAGAATATAGACAGCAGCACACAGCAACATCAGATTCATCAAATACAATAGAAGATTAGTCTCCGAATACAATTCATCATATTAGTCTCCGGATTCAAAAGACCGGACAAAGATAAAACATTACAAGTCTCAAGACCGCGAGTATCGAGTTTGCCTTCACATTACAAGTCGATATCGATCATCTAAACTACCATCACATAGAAGATAGCCGTGGTCATCACGATGAGCATCATCGCGATCAAACTGGTCTTCATCCGATTCCTCCAACGCTCCCTCCTCTCTCCCGCTAGATAGCGGGCGTATCTAGATTCGGCCTCCGCCCTAGTGGTGTACCCTTTGTAACTGTTACCGCTGAAACGGTGAACCTGTCTCCGACACTCCTCCCAGTCATCGTAGACTCCGGGAACCTTACCCTTTTACACGACATACGATGGCATCTCTATGCACAAGCCAAACAACAGACAATACATAAGCAATGTGTAAGTATGCAACAAAAGGATCGGAAGAGAAAAGCAAGACATTAATAGCACGATTCATGGTCCTACTAATAAATAGCATCGATTACATCTAAGTTGAACAACCGTCCAAACCAAAGAGACATCCGAATTCATTAAAGTTTAATTACAACATGAGCCAATCAATGTTTCAGAACTACACATCACTACTTTCGACTCAACTCATCGGACAGGAGCGTGGGTGAAGCCGCCGTCTGTCATGATGGTCATGAAATCATGGTCGTTGTCACCCTGCATTTGTAGCGTTTCATCTATCTCACTGTTGGACGGTTGATATCTGAGGAAGAAATGCCCCGCGGTATGAAGGACATCTTGATGGATGATGTCCGCAAACTCCGACTGGATGCGAAAGAATTCTTGTCTGAGGTCCGCGTCCTGGACTGCCGACAAGCTCGCGGCCCAATCTTTGAGATTATCTGGTAGCAGAAGGTGATGATGGTCCCTTACGATCGCCCGCATGTGATGGAGGGCGTAGTAGGCATCCTTCTGACCGCTAGGCGGTTGCTTGACGCAGCAGAACTTCGTATTGTGTGAGAAGATGTGCTTGCCGTACTTACGAACTGGCCTGGTGAAGGTGCCTCCAGATTGGGCGTAGCCGGGGAGAACATCATCAAGAACTTTCTTCACATTTGTGTAGTCTATCATGGAGTTACGGTTCGGGTCGAAATACGTGGCCATGGAATATTTCGGGCTTAAGAGGATGAGTGTGCAATGTGTGTCACTGCACAGAACACGGAATGTTAGAAAAAAAAGAACGATCGAAATCTAAGAAATCATATGTTACGGGGCGGTTAAGGGATGACTTACTCGGGAAAGTAAGGCACAAGGAAGTTATCCTTATCTGCGTTTGCCAGAATGACGCCTTCGAGGTGTGAACTCGCAACTTGGCGGTCCCCAGCGCTGCTCAAGTGCTTGGCACGCATGTAGAAGGGGTCGACTATCACGATGTCCGGGGTATTGTCTCTAATGATCCGCATCTGCATGCTCAGCGAAAACAGCCGAACGAAGGTGTAGTGCAACGGATGAAGGTTAAACATAGCAAAGATGTCATCAAACCGCAGGACGATCATACCCCCGATGTCGCCATCCACAAAGCCCTTGCTCTCTGGCACCTTGGCCATGAAAACCGGGTATGCCACATCCTTCTCTCTGAGACGCCGCTTCTCCAAAATCAGAACACTGTCGTGCAGACTCCGCATAGCACCGGTTGCAGCATTCAGCATATTTGGCGGTAGCATCGCCCTACCCGCCACATGCACCCTCCTCGAGATATCCTTAGGTGAAGGTGGCCCGTCCTGAGCACGGATCGAACTCGGTGCCGGCTGGCTCGCACCGGCGCCCTTGTTAGTCTTTCGTTTCTGGCCCTTCTTCTTGATCTCCTGTAATGGGACCGAGTTCTGCTCACAGACCGCCTTCTTCAGCGTGTTGGGGCTGATAATATTTCGCGCCTCAGCTATCTGAGGCTCGGTGAAGGCGGGAGCTGGAGGCGTGTCCTGAGAACTGAACGCCAGACGATGCTTGTTGCAATTGGATTTCTCCGCCGTACCAGCTAGATCGCGGTGGTCTTGGTTGGGTTCTTGAGAAAGAGGCCCGCAGAACTCGTCAGCGTACCCATGTTCGGCAAAGTACTTATCAACTTTGGTAAATGTACCGTCGTCGTTGTCGTCGCCGTCCGGATCCTGTGCCATAGGTCTGTCCGGATCCTGTGCCATAGGGATGTCCGGCAGGTCCGGTAGCGTTGCGGCGTTCTTGCCATGGCTTGGCGCCGGCACGACTGGCGGTCTTGTCTATGGGGTGGTGTCCCCCGCCCCCAAACGAATCTGGCTCTTCGGCCATAGCAGGGGCCAGTTTACGCAGGTGCCGAGGGTCATCTCATCTTCTTCGTCGGCCCCAGCGGGTCGAATCGGAGGTAATAGCTCGTCGCAGCCTGGCAGCACCCGGACCACTTCAACCCTATACATTGTGGTTGGCATCGGATTACCGTGGAACATGGGGTTGCCCGGTTGAACGATTCTGCCCTTGGCGACATCGACCAACTCGGCGCCCACGAAGTGCAGAAGAGTGCAAGGAACGTCGGTGGTGCCCTGGAAAAACATGTATAGGGCGTCAGGGATGCCCAGTCAAAGGCAAGGAGATGAAGTCATCGGCCGAGAGGCTTAGTTACCGTGATGCCGTCGAGCTCGGCTAATGTCGAGGCACCGCCAACGGCGGGCGTGCAACTGACGGAGGGGGCGCTTGCTGGCGAGGTGCCGGTTGGCGTACACCCGGGTGCATTAAGCTCCAATGCCCGTGCCGGTGCCGGAGACACGAATACCGCCTCCGCCGGAGACACCAATGGCGCCGCCGCCGGAGACACCAATGGTGCCGCCGCCGGAGACACCAATGGCGATGCCGCCGGAGACACCAATGGCGCCGCCGCCGGAGACACCAATGGTGCCGCCGCCGCGCTGTGCGAGTTGCTGGCCGTGAAGCTGGGAACCGGGGGAGGCCCCTTTTGGCCGCCCGCAATCCACGTCGTCAGCCCATGAATCAACGTAGGCACCATGGCGTTGAGCGTCGTTCCAAGTTGTTTTTGCACTTTCTCATGGACAAGCTCCGGAATCCGCGCCACTTGTGCCTTGAGTTCTTCAACCTCGCGCATCTGGCTTTCCGAGCTGGTCTTTTTCTCCTTCCGCACACCAGCGGTATAGTATGACCCCCATTTTGTGGACAAGCCTTTGCCGGCCACACGACCAGCTGACGTCGGCTTATCGAGCTTATCCTTCTTTTTCATTACGTTCAACGCCCTATTTAAAGGGGTGTCGAAAGGGGAGCTCTTAGACGACCCTGCGCTACTGCTTTCATTGTCCTGCGAAAGGAACATGAACCATTTAGAAATATTGGGGATTAATTAGAGTGCAACCATATGGAGCTAATTACGCGGGGGTGTATTCCTTACCAGAACAAGCTCAAGCGCCCTGGTCTTCGGATCCGTGGTAAGCTCCTTTGTTATCGGGTCCTCCTTGTACCGGGCCCTGACATAGTTCCTGGTCTGCTTGTCACCGCTATATTTCTCGAAGCGGGGCGGTAGGCCTTGCTCGGCACGCTCCGCGTCCTCCTTGTCCCATATAGGCTCCGCCACTCTATAACCGCCGGGACCGAGTTTGTGTTCCCCTAAGTTCAACTCCCGCATTTCTTTCCCCCACTGACTTGATTCGGAGGTTGCGGGGCTCTGGCACTTGATCTTGAACTCCTTGTACTCATCTTCGCTCATCAAAGGATATTTCGCCTTGATCTTGTCATAACTATCACCTTTATCAATCATTCTCTTCACCGCGCTTCTCCAAGTAGACAGGGCCGTGCTCATCTTCGTGAGGGCGGCATTGTTCACTTTATTCCCTGAGAGGCGTGTGTTTTCAAATTCGGCGGGGAACTTGTATCGTTCGTGCAACTTCGTGAAGAGGAGGTTGCGCAAATTCCCTCGGTCCTTATGCCTAAGGTTCTCGCTGTTGATCGAGACGGTGCTCCGGAGAATGCACCCGAGCTGAACCGAGTACCCCTTGACTATATGTTTGGGCTCCGTTGGATTCCCGTCGGAGTCCACTTGAGTGAATTCCTCCTTGACGGTGCGGAGCGCATTCGGGCGCCGGTCCTTCCTTTGCTTCTTCGGTTGGCTGCCATCTGTGTGTGCGCCGCCACCATCTGTGTGTGCGCCGCCATCATCAGTGGTGGCATCCTCGGCGGCACCATCAGTGGTGTCATCCCCGACGCCACTAGGGGTTGTGTAATCAGGATCGGTGTCTTCCGCGGTGTCATCATAGCGGTGAGGTTGTTCCTCCATCTCTTGGGACAGCTCCCAGAATTGCTTGCCGCCCGAACCACCGGCCTCATCATGGTGGGCCATGTTTCTCTCTAAATAGGAAAACAGTTTGGTCAAAAAGATGGTTATTGTCAAGGAACAAGATCATGGTCTCATGATTTAGGGTTTGTCGACACCGAGGCACCCTAAAAGCCTAAGCTTTCATCATTTAGGTTCTCATCGACACCGAGGCATCCGGGGCAACCAAGTTAAGTTTTCATCATTTAGGGTTTATCGATGCCGAGGCACCCTAGGTTGGGCCTAATCTTGGCTCTATTGCCACCTATGTTGGGTTTATCATCTAGGGTTTATCGATGCTAAGGATAATTCTAAGTTGGGCCTAATCACTTGGCTCTATTGCCACCTATGATTTAATGCAGCAAGAATGGCAGGGCAGTTGATCCTACTTAACTAAGTACTAAGATAGCCCGGCCCATGCATTAGTTGCAAGTACCCCATATGTCCTATTTTTAGCAAAGTCATGCTAAAATTCACGGAAAATTTCAGCATGACCTTTGCTGAAAATAGGACATATGGAGTACCCGAATTTGCCGGAACGGAAGCTAATCGACATTCCGGCAAACTCAAGGGCCTCTCGGGGTACCTGCAAATTCATCACGACACGATGGTCGGAGACAAAACCCAGCCACAGACCATATGGTCCTCTGCTTTCATATGGACAAAAATCAGCTCAACTTATGTGAGCTTCCATTCCAGATATAATATGTCTCCCAACAAAAAATCATCAATAGTTTAGAAAGTCTGTACAAACACAGAAAGAATGACAAATGTATTTTTACAAATCATGGCTCAGAGTCATAAACATCTATGGACCAAATATAGTAATGGATACAGCAGATTAGTCTTATGATTTTACTTGTTCGGTATAAAATAGCTTATGCTTTCCTTACAGTACATGTCCACATTTGATATGTCCTTTTTGTCTGTCCTGCTTTTTGAATCAACCGTATCGAGCAATACTATGGAATTAGTCAAATAATTGTGCATGTTTTGACAATAGGATGAATGCAAAAGAAAATCAAATAGTTGTGGCAATCTGTCCATCATCATGACTGTTGACAGTCGCCACACCCACTGTTGGACTTCGATCTAGCACAAAGGGGGTGTATAAGAGCAGATATGGATGGTGTGGTCTGGCACAGATAGCAGTATAATCATCTTAATCTTGAAGTGTAATTTTTAATCCGTGGCAGCAAACGGGCATTGTGCTAGTCTAATAAGAATACACATTGTTGAACTTCATTGCTGGAATTAATGGTTTACTATCGGGATGTGCCTTAGGAGCATCTCTTATCAAGTGAAAACATAAGACACAAACTTGTAGCTGTATGTGTTTTGCCAAGAAAGGGTGCAACAAGAAATATTTTCATGGAATATTCCATGTGACGCAATGTAAAAGCATCTTAGGTTAGCGTTCTATTGATCTGGAAAGCACATGCATGTAGTACAACCGGAAACAAGAAAAATATCCATGTGACAGGTTAAGTTGCCTGCAAGTGTGAGCAAGTGGCTGAAAGAAATAGCAGACGGCGACCTAGGACAGAGTACCAGTCGGCAGCGTTCACATGCCACGCCATCTCACATGAGCTGGTACTGGTAGATGAACATTAGCGCTCCAGCACAGCAAATTGAGCTGTTGGAGTATTTTATACGTACGTCTAGGACAAGACACCAACAAGTTTGTGCGGGTCGTGGGTTCCTAGGATGAACGAATCTTCACTGCCAATGACACCAACAAGTTAATATAAATGCATCTTGTCTGATTAGTGGGCATAGATTAACAGAGTGGCAAGATGCTGTCGAGTGTCGACCCCCACCGCTACGCCCCAGCGGCATCTCTATTAGTACTCAATGACAAACGCTGGCTGTAAGCAATTGTTTTCTAAGCAAATATTGTTCATTAGTTTTCTGTAATTCGCTCGTTACAAAGGATTTTTATTATCTTGATTATATCTTCGGTTAAGTACTTAGACTTCGTCACTCTATATAGTAGAAGAAGTGGCTTGATAATATGTGTCCTCTAATGTTCGTTTCTTACGCCCAAGGCATTTTGCCTAACTTCACAAATAAACCAGCTGAATGCAATAACGTGATACAAATATTAAAGAAATAAGAACCCTGGTCGTGTCAAATACAGTGTAAAGGCATCCTCGGTTTAGCGTGTCTACTGATTTTGAAAGAAGATGCCTTACCACTGGAAATAAAAATGGCAGAATCCATTTGACAGGCTGAGTTGCCAGCAAGAGATAGCAAGCACGTAGCTAAAAGAAATAACAGGCAGAGCAGCAGGCAGAGTACCTGGCAGTTGCGTTCAGATGCAGGTATACTTAGTTAACATGATTAGCCTTAGACAGATCTGAGAAGACTTGAACTTCATTGAGGTCCTAAGAAACTAACTTTGCGAACCATGGCCTCGCGTTAACAAGCTATGCGCTGGAGTATGCTTCCACACGAGCCATGAATGAATAATTGGACGTGCCTCTCACATTAACGAATCTTCCAAATTAGCTACATTATGTCCCATGGAATATATGGGTCGACTACAGTCTTCAGCAGTAGTACTACCAAAAGAAAGGAAAGAACAGTAGCAGTAGTACTACTACTAGCTAGCTAGCTAGCTGGTACTGATCTAGCTTCTGCATGCATTTCTCTGAATTTTGTTATACTTAAACACTACAAGGAATTATACTTTGTCATAGCTATTAGTCTTTGGACTAAGGGGCACTAGCACACTAGTAAGTGATTGGCAACCATCCTACATGGAAATGTGAAGAGTTACATGGATGAGTACCAGCTCTAAGTGAAGGCTCAATGGATTCAAGATCAACCGACTGAAGTTGCCCAAACCTGCAAGGAAAAGAGAGAATAATGATTTCGAACTGCTTCTGATGGCATACATAAGCATAAGTTCAGTCCCCCAAATCAAGTACTCCATCAGATTGGGATACTACTCTAGATTAGTGTAGCCACTATCTAACAAAAAATTTCAGAACTGAATTTCAGAGTACTCTAAATGTTGTGTGCCCTAGTATTTCTGTGTTCCCTTGCATTTCTATAACATTTAGTAGCATGACAATTTTATCATGTTGAAAAAAATTCAGTAACATGAATTTGGCTAAGCCAAGCATGATCTTGCTTGCATTGCCGCCTTTGCTACATGAAGCAATAGGGTAGGTTCAGTTTCACTGAATTTTTGAAACTATACATCATTTGCTGAAATTTTGCTCTACATCACTTGCTCTTTGTAAATTATTGCATATATCCAGTGACTGAATTTTTGAAACTATAGGTGAACCTCTTCAGGAAACGCAAAACAGTTAACTGAAACTATCTAAAATAGTTAAATCCACTTGATGCTTACCTAATGCAGGCCAACAGAATGAAATGAACTACGAATTTGTTCTCTGAAATACATGTAGGCCAACAGAGAGGATGTTCTTACAAGGGAGCAAGAAGCCTGCCGCCATGGCCCTAGGGTTTGCAGGTGAGGGGGTGGAGGAGAAGGGAGGAATCACCATGCATAGGTTGGGGAGGGAGGAAGGATGGAGAGGGAGGAAGGAGGAAGGAGGAGAGGTACCTGGGCAGGCGCGGCCGGTCGCCGGAGGGGTCAGGGTCGGGGTTGGGGTCGGGGTCGGCGGCGGCGGCGTCGTCGAAGGGATGCCTCAGTTGGCCGTGGGAAGGCCGGCGGCCGCGGTCGTCGTCCTGCACCCCGTGCCCGGACTGAGGAAGACGCCGGCGTTGAAGCTCCGGCAGCGGCTGGGCGTCGGGGGGCGACGGCGCGGGGGCGACGGCGCGGGGGCAAAGTTAGGTCGAGTGGGGGGGGGATCTGGCGAGGGAGGGAGAGAGGCCAGAGGGGAATAGGTGGAGGGAAGCTTTCTAATGGCGCACCACACGCAGGTGCGCCATAAGTACGACTGTTCTAATGGCGCACCACCCCTCGGTGCGCCATTAGAATTTTGTTTTAACCTAGCCTAGTAGCCATATCTACAGCCCAACCCTATCTACAACAGAACCCACGCACTAGCCCGACTGGTCAGCACGCAACACACACACCAGGAGGTCCTGGGTTCGATTCCCAGGATCCCCAATATTTTTTTATGCATTTTAAATGGTGTTTTTTATATTTATTTGTGTTTAAATATGTTCAAACTTGTTTAAATCATAACAGTAATATTTTTTATGCATTTTAAATGCTGTTTTTTATATTTATTTGTGTTTAAATATGTTCAAACTTGTTTAAATTATAACAGTAATATTTTTTATAAAAATAGTAAAAAAAATTTAAAAAATATGTTCAAAAAGTGCGGGTGCGGGGGGCCGGGTGCTCCGGCGGTGGAGCGGGGGAGGGTTGCGATGGGTGGAGCTAGCGGGGGAGGGTGCGGGTGCGATCGAGATGGAGGGGGATCGAGATCGAGATGGAGGGGGAATCGAGATCAAGTGTCCTCATGAATTCAAAAAGTGCCCATGAAATTTAAAAATATTCATGATATCAAAAGGTGCCCATGAAATACAATCGAGAAATGAAGACTACGATTTAAATACAATCGGTCTTAGCTAGCTATCTGTTCACAATCTTCTTGCCCTTCTTTTTCACAAACGGAGTTCTTCTGTGGAACGGACGTCCTTTAGGTAGGGTGGTCCTGCTTCTTCTTGTGGTGTGTGCTGCTACTTCATCGTCGTCGTCATGTTCGATCTTCGGGTCGCCGTACTTGTCGAAGTCTTGCTCATTGGCTACTCCATCCATTCCGATGATCTTCCTTTTGCATCTCCTCACGACAACACGACTGGGCTTTGGCGGGTCGGTAATGAAGAAGCATTGGTCCACTTGGGAAGCCAGTACCCATGGCTCATTTTTCGCGGTGACGTTTGCGCCCGCGGTCTTGGATTTGGCTTCGGGTATAACCATGGTGGTGAAATACCGGTCTTCTTTTATGACGTTTTTGGCCCATCTGACACGGAACATCGGGACCTTCTCTCCAGCGTAGCTCAGCTCCCAGATCTCCTCGATCCTTCCGTAGTATCTGTCCTTGTCGTTACCGGTGTAGGATTCCATCGTTACCCCGGAGTTCTGATAACCATCGCTCTTCATGTCCTTGTCCTCGGTGTAGAATGTGTAGCCGTTGATATCGTACGCCTCATAGGTCATCAGGTTGTGCTCGGCGCCCTATGACAAGGCGAATATGAGTTGTTCTTCCGCGGAAGAATCCTCATGTAAAGGGTACGACAGAAGCTTCTGCTTGAACCAACGCGTGAAACATGAGTTGTGCTCTTTGAGTATATCTCCGTCCGTCCTCTGTTGGCCTCGGTCATTGTACGTCTTCTTAATAAAGGTTTTGTGCTCTACCACCCAAGGATCGACCACGTCTATGTGTTGTAGCGCGACTAGGTTTGCTCTTTCAAAGTCGGCGAGTCGACCCTCGAAGTCGACATGCATTTCGCGGCGACCCTCATGGTGACCCCATCCAGCGAGCCTGCCGAGGTGCCTGTTGACGGGCAGACCAACGGGGTTCTCGATGCCTAGATAATTCATGCAGTAGGAGATGCACTCTTCGGTCAGAAAGCCCCTGGCTATGCTTCCCTCTGGACGTGACATGTTGCGAACGTATCCTTTGATGACACCATTCATCCTTTCAAACGGCATCATGCTGTGCAGGAACGTCGGCCCGAGTTGGATGATATCCTCCACTATATGGACCAGCAGATGCACTATAACGTCGAAGAATGCGGGCAAGAAGTACATCTCAAGCTCGCATAGTATCACCACGATCTCTTCCAGTAGCCTTCTGAGTTGCCTCACGCCAATCGACTTCTGAGAGATGACGTCGAAAAAGTTGCATAGGCCAAATAGCGTTTCACGGACGTGCGCGTCCATGATCCCACGGATTGCAACTGGAAGTATCTGCGTCATCAGCACGTGACAGTCGTGAGACTTCATCCCGCTGAACTTCTGCTTCGCTGGGTCTAGGTATCTGATTATCTTCCCCGCGTAACCGTAAGGAAGTTTTACTCCTAGGAGGCAGGTGAAAAACTGCTCGATCTCCTCCTGACTTAGAGTGAAGCACGCGGGAGGGTAGTCATTTCCGGTCTTCTTGGCCTTTTTGCCTTTGCGACGACTTTCCGTGTCCTGCTTCGCCTCATCATCATCATCATCATCATCATTAGCGTGAAGCTCCTGCCTGATGCCCATTGATTTCAAGTCTGCCCTTGCTTTCGGCCCATCTTTGGTCCTCTCTGGCATGTTGAGCAGGGTACCAAGCAGACTCTCGCACAGGTTCTTCGTGATATGCATGACATCAAGGCTGTGAGGCACACGGTGGATCTTCCAGTATGGCAAGTCCCAGAAAACAGACCTCGTTTTCCATACCTTCAGCAGCGGCTCTGGCGCCTTTCGCTTCTTTCCCGGCAGTGGGCAGTCTTTCCAGTTTTTCAACAGCTTGTCTATTTCCTCGCCGCTCCTCGTACACGGGCGTTTTCGGGGTTCGGTTTCACCATCGAACAGATCCTTGCGTTTCCTCCACGGGTCATCGTCGCGAAGCCACCTTCGATGTCCCATGAACACGGTTTTCGAAGACCCGGGATCTCTATCTAGCTGGCGATACATTGTGTCATCCATGCACCTTACACATCCAGAAAATCCGTGGACTACCTGCCCCGCGAGATATCCGTAACCGAGATAGTCGTGCACCGTCGTGAGCAGTGCGGCTCTCATAGGGAAATATTCTTTCTCTGCGGCGTCCCACGTATTGGCTGGCGTTTTCCACAGCGTGTCAAGCTCCTCTTTCAGCAGCCCCAGATACAGTTTGATGTCGTTCCGTGGTTGTTTCGGCCCTTCAATTAGCATACTCATGTGAATGTACTTCCTCTTGATGCACAACCAGGGGGGAAGGTTGTACATCCACACAAACACAGGCCAGGTGCTATGTGTGCTTCTCTGGCTGCCAAACGGACTGACTCCATCGGTGCTCGCGCCTAGCACGATGTTCCTTGGATCGTTCCCAAATTCTGGCTATTCGAAGTTCAACGCTTGCCACTGGCTCGCATCGTTAGGGTGACTCAGCATCTTGTCTTTTTTATCTATCTCCGGATCATTTGCGTCATCTTCTCGCTTCTTCTCCTCCCTATCCGCGTGCCAACGCAGGAGCTTTGCTACCTTAGGGTCCGCGAAATACCGCTGCAGACGAGGAGTGATCGGAAAGTACCACACCGATTTTCGAGGAGCTTTCTTCCTCTTCTTGTATCGAGTGACGCCGCACACCGGACATATGGTAGACTCCGCGTGCTCGTCCCGATAAATGATGCAATTGTTCATGCACACATGGTATTTCACGTGCGGTAAATCCAGAGGACACACGATTTTCTTCGCCTCCTCGAAACTGGTCGGGCACTTGTTCCCCTTGGGAAGACGTTCGTGCCAGAATGACATGTTCTCGTCGAAGCATGCGTCGGTCATTTTGTGTTTTACCTTCATCTCCAGAGCCATGAGCGTTACTTTTAGGCGGGTATCCTCGGGCCTGCATCCTTCATACAATGGAGTAACCGCGTCTATCTCCAGTTGATCCATCTTGGCTTTCTCTCGGGCGGCAGCTCTTGCGTTATCCGTCCGCTTGAGAAGCAGCTCTTGAATATGAGGGTCCTGCACCCAGCCTCCATCGTCGTCTGCTCCAGCATCTTCATCTTCATGATCATTCCCTTCATCTTGATCTTCCTCATCATCATGTACGACATCTTCTACATGATGACTGTGTACAGCATCACCGTTGTGATCATGTCCTGGAGATTCTTCGTCTTCTCGCCCGCCCTCGCCGCGGTGGTACTTGTCTTGTTGCCCTTCCTCATTTCTTGCCCGGCCCCGGCCATGGACGACTTGATAGTCATCTTCATCACCTTGCCACCGATATCCATCCATGAAACCACGCAAGAGCAAGTGGTCCCGCACCTGCCCGGAATCCGGGTCCGCAATAAGGCTCTTCAGCTTGCATCTTCGACATGGACATCTTATCTCCGTCTCGTTCTTTTGAAGCATCTCGGCCTTCGCGGAGCTCAAAAACCTATTCACGATGCCTTCAGTCATCGTGCGGACCATGGTTGCCTGCGGGGTAGAGCAAAACAATATGTTAGAACCAAGAAAAAATTTGGCATGACCTTCCCTAAAAATAGGACCAAAAAGAATGCATAGTGCCAAAATTCTCGCCGAAACGGAAATGAATCAAAACATTCCGGCAAAATATTGGCAACTATCGCATATTTCAAATACCGGTACCTTCAAACACAAACATATATGCAACACCACAAACACATGCAACACCACAAACATACATAGATCTAGCTAGGCCACAAAAAGTGCATGTGCACGTTGTTGGAGCGAGCTAGGGAGAAAAAAAAGTAGATCTATATCATGAAGATAGCTTTCCCTTACTTACCTATCAAAAAAAGGTAATTTCACCACTTAATTTTGTTGAATCTATGGTGGAAATGAGGTGAGGAGGAGGAGATGGCCGAAAGCTTGGAGAAGGAGGTGGATGGAATGAAGTGGGGAAAGTGAGTGGGTAGGTGTGGGCTGTCCAAAATATCTTGTTGGTCCCAGGTTACTAATGGCGCACCGTAGGAAAATGCGCCATTAGTAACCCTGGTTACTAATGGTGCATCAGCCTACGGTGCGCCATTAGTAGTTTTGCAAAAAAGTAAAAATAATAAGTATATATACTAATGGCGCATCCCCTCAGAGTGCGCCGTTACTAGTTTAAACTAGTAATGGCGCACTGTGCCACGATGCGCCATTAGTAGTTTTGCAAAAAAAAGAATAAAACAAAATTTACAGTAATGGCGCACTGCCTGCTTGGTGCGCCATTAGTAGTTATAGATAGTAATGGCACATTATGGACCCGATGCGCCATTAGTATGTATGGGAAAATGGAAAAAAAATAATAATTCATACTAGTCGCGCACCCTGTTTACGGTGCGCCATTAGTGTCTTCCACACTAATGGCGTATCACAAACAGGTGCGCCATTAGTATATAGTTGTGGCGCACTGCTTCCACGGTGCGCCATTAGAATCAATCCTATCTATAGACCTTTTCCTAGTAGTGTTACTCTCTGCTTGACGGGCCGCGCATGAGGACAGACGGCAAGGTGGTGCTCAATCACTTTCCTGGGAACACCGGGGATATCAGACGGTTGCCACACAAACACGTCGACATTCGCCCGCAGGAAAGCAACGAGCGCGCTTTCCTATTTGGGGTCAAGAGTGGCGCTGATGGTGAAGGTACCACCAGTGCCATCCTCCTTGGCGGACACCTTCTTAGTCTCAGGTGGAGCTGCCATTGCCTTCTTACACTTGCCGGTGGAGCTCGATGGTGCGTCCTCGACGGTAGCGCAGCACTCCGAAGAGGTGCGCTTGCCGGAGTGGGCATCACAGCTCTTGCCGGACTTGGTCTTCTTCTTCCCCCCGGGAGCTTCAGTGGCAAGTCTCCTCCGTTCTGCTGCGGCTGCGGCTTCCCGGTAGATCTTGTCGGCACAGATAAGAGCATCCTTCTTGTCGCCAGGGACAGAGATGACACTTATTGGGCCTGGCATTTTCAGTACGTTGTACGCACAGTGAGAGGCTGCCATGAACTTGGCGAGTGCCGGTCGGCCAAGGATTCCATTATAAGGCAATGGAAAGTCGGCAACGTCAAACGTGACCCTCTCGGTCCTGAAGTTCAGCTCGCTGCCAAATGTTACCGGCAACGTGATCTTTCCCTTTGGCTTGCTCCTTCCCGGGTTAATTCCTTGAAATGTGCCGGTCTCTTCGAGCTTGCTGTCAGGGATCTGGAGTTTCTGGAGCACCGCGGAGGAGATCAGGTTCAAGCTGGCCCCACCGTCAACTAGCATCTTAGTGACCTTGAGGTTGCGGATTGTTGGTGAAACCAATATCGGCAAGCACCCGATCGCAGTTATGCGATCCGGGTGGTCCTCAATATCAAAGATGATAGACATGCCGGACCATTTCAGAGGCTTGCGTGACTCGACGGGTGGTTCTACTGCATTAACTTCCCGCACCCACTGCTTGAGCTAGCGGTGCGAGGCATGTAGAGAAGCACCATCGTCGACGCACAGGACCTCTGTGGCTTTCTGGAACTCCTGCTCATCAGTCTCCTCATCATCCATATCTTTGTGTTCATTATCATCTTCATCCTTGTCGCGGCCACGGGGAGGTCTGTCTCCTTGCCGCTGCTTGGCCTTGCCGCGGCGTCCTCCTCGGCCGGGACGTTTCTTGCCGGACCCACCAGCTCCTTCCTGGGCCTTCTCTTTGTCGCGCCGCTCGTATTCAACTTTCTGTTGCTCAACAAGCTGCTCGACCCTCTTACAGTTCTGAAGATCATGGCCCTTGGTGCGGTGAATCTTGCAATACTGCTTGTTGGTGCCGTCCTGCTTGTCGGTGACCGCCACCTCCGCGGCAACCTCCTTGCCGGAGTCACCAGCTTTGGCTTCCTTGGCGCTACCACCGTTGCCGGACTGCTCAACAACTAGAACTTCTTTGCCTTCCTCCTTCTGTTGTTCCGCCGCCGGTTTTTCCTTGTCGGGGCAGCATCTTCGCTGTCAGATCCTCCCGCTTCTATATTTTCTCCGGGGAGTCTCCTCCCTTCCTCAGCACGCGCACACTTGTCGGCCAGTGCATATAACTCACTGACGTCCCTGATCTTGCACATCGCCATTTCCTCCCGCATCCTGCGGTTCCGCATGTTCTGATGGAACGCGCTGATCACCGCGGCAGGGTGGACGTCTGGGATGTTGTGCTGCACACTACTGAATCTCTGAATGTACTTGCGCAGGGGCTCTCCTTCCTTCTGGGCGAGCAGATGAAGATCACTCTCCTGGCCATGAGGCTTGTGTCCGCCTGTAAAGGCGCCGACAAACTGATGGCACAGATCAGCCCAAGAGGATATGGAGTTGTCCGGCAAGTGCATGAGCCAGGATCTGACATTGGGCTTGAGCACCAGCGGGAAGTAGTTGGCAAGGATCTTGTCATCTCGTCCCCCGGCAGCTTGCACCGCAATGGTGTAGATGCTGAGGAACTCTGACGGATGCGTCTTGCCGTCGTACTTCTCCGATACGTCTGGCTTGAAGTTCTTTGTACTGGGCCACTGGACTTGCCGCAGCTCACGAGTGAACGCAGGACAACCTACCGCGTATAGCAGATCGCCTGGTTCCCCTGGCGCATGCATGTCAACAGAGGGCCCAGCGCGCTTGTCGGATTGACGTCGCACTTCTCTTCGGCGCTCGATGCGGGTTCGAGCGTCTTCTTGTTGTCGATCATGAAGAACTTGGCGCTGATCGCGACGAGCTCGTGGATCCGACGATGCAGTGGAGTCGCTGTCGAGGTGGATCCGGCGAGTCGGCGATCTTGGCCTTCGGGGCGGTGATTGCATGGTAGTTGCACCTCCGCCCGTTTCATCGCCACCAGCTCGCGTCCGGCGGTCCTGCCGCGGCGGCGACGCGCTCGGCCGCCGTGGAGTGTCGCCGTTGGCGTAGCCGATGATACTCTGAATGGTGGCTCTCCATTCGTCGATCTTGTCCGACGTCGGAGGGTAATCTAGGAGAAGTTAAGCTCGCGCCAAAGCTTCTGCTGGAGTGGTGGGTGGCAGTGGCGGACGGCGCGAGGAGCGGGATGTGCTCAAACTTCTAAGTATGTTAGAAGGAGCAATATCCCGTCCAGGCGACCGTGCTCCGCTCGTGCCAGCACGCTGGCGTGCATGCTGGTCTTGAGCGCCCCGAGATCCACCAGCTTGGTCTTGGGCTATCATGCGTATGGCACTGCTAGTGCCATGACGCTGTTGATCTTGCGCCTCCTGAGAGTGGCGTGGAACATGTACAGTCGC
Source organism: Triticum dicoccoides (assembly GCF_002162155.2). NCBI lineage: Eukaryota > Viridiplantae > Streptophyta > Magnoliopsida > Poales > Poaceae > Triticum > Triticum dicoccoides. Next base: position 647,108,527 of record NC_041385.1, on the reverse strand, counting down.
CGAGGTTTGTGCAGCCTTGTTCTTGGACCTGGCGGCATCATGAGCTTCCTCGTCGACGTCCTTTCTTCCGCCGGCGTCCATCCCACCACTCGTTTGCTCCAACGGTGGCGGAAGTGACGTGGATGAAGCGGCTGCCGCCGAAGTCTTCTTCTTCGGAGGCATGTTGATGAAGGGAATAAAGATCTAGCTCGTGTGAACGCCGGATCTAGTTCACACAATCTCAACACCCCCTACCTGGCGCGCCAAAGATGTCGGGGAAAACTGATCCACGAACACCTATGGGGCCGGCGGACCGGGCCCCTTTCGGTTCGGCGAGGGGCGGAGGTCGCACGAAGAGCAGATCGAGGCGAGGCACACGAGCAGTTTACCCAGCTTCGGAGCTCTCCGGAGAGATAACACTCCTACTGCTGCTTGTCTGGTTGTATTATTTGGTGTTCTTGCTCTCGAGCGAGAGAGTGTGATGTTTTCTGGGCTACGAATGAATCGAAGCAAACTGTCTGAACCCCCTCTACGTTGCGCATGGGCCTCCTTTTATATGCTAAAGGGGTCACCGACAGGTGGCAACGCAGAGGAGGGTAAAAACGTAAAAAGCGAGGTAGTTGATACAGTTGCTTGTATAGTGCACCCTACCTAACCCTGACGGCAGGGGACAAGGGCATTAAATGCCCGTCTGAGTCGCCCGAACAGTGCATAAAAGGACCGTTAGGGGCGCCACCATTTGCCACGATGGCGATCTTGTCAGCTTCGCATGCCACTGCGCACCACTGGCTGCACAGCCTCCCGCCACGCGCGCCCGGAGAGGCCCCCAGAGCGACACGTTGGTGGATGCGCTGGAGCGTGGGCGCAGAGTGGCCGCCTGCCGCGGCAAGCGCCTTGCCGCTGTTGTTATCTCGCCGGGTCCAGAAGCTCGTCGCTCACTGGGCCTCGGTGTACCTTGTTTAGTCTTCCCGGCAAGCTCCTCTTGCCGGGGCCTTGTTGCCTTTCTAGAGCGCGTGGCGCGTCGCGGCAAGTTCCTTGGAGCGCCTTGGTTGGCCTTCCCGGCAAGCTCCTCTTGCCGGGGTCTTGTCTCCTTAGCTTAAATACTTTGTTCTTGGATGGCTCCAAGGGAACCTTGGGGGATCTTGGCGTTCGCCCGGCAAGCCTTTGCCGCGGGGTGCTGCAACTGCCCATGCACAAGTTTGGGGTACTAGGGTACCCCTATTCTAGTACACCGACAATTTCTATGAAAAAATCATGACAAAAAAAGGGCTTTTTGTCTTGGACGGGCCGGAGACGCAGCTCCATGACATTCTTTGGGCCGTCCATGATGGAAAAACCCGTGGTAGAAGTGAGGGCGAGGAAACTTTCGGTGAGTTCCCGGTTACAGTGGGTGGTTGGGGTCGAGCGATGCGTGTTTCTCTCGTACATGTACGCGCGTGTGTGCGAGGCGTTGGGATCTAACTGAACCCAAGCGAGGCGTTGGTCTCTAACTGAACCCGAGCGATTGTACTGCAGGCTACGCCTTACTAAACGCGAGCGATCGATCAACGGCTGTTAACTAAACCCGATCGAGCGACTCCTTCGCTACTGCTGCTAACTGAAGCCGATCAATGCTGCCTCTAGATGAACAGTGAGCGTTGCTGGGGGGTTTGGATGAATAGTGAGTGGTGGGGGTGGATGAACAGGACCCCATTGAGGGAGTCCTAGATTAGGGGGTATTCGGACAGCCGGACTATATACTTTGGCCGGACTGTTGGACTATGAAGACACAAGATTGAAGACTTCGTCCCGTGTCCAGATGGGACTCTCCTTGGCGTGGAAGGCAAGCTTGGCGATTCAGATATGTAGATCTCCTTCTCTGTAACCGACTCTGTGCAACCCTAGCCCCCTCCGGTGTCTATATAAACTGGAGGGTTTAGTCCGTAGGACAAGAACAATCATAATCATCATAGGCTAGCTTCTAGGGTTTATCCTCTATGATCTCGTGGTAGATCTACTCTTGTAATACTCATATCATCAAGATCAATCAAGCAGGAAGTAGGGTATTACCTCCATCGAGAGGGCCCGAACCTGGGTAAACATCGTGTCCCCAACCTTACCGTTAGCCTTAGATGCACAGTTCGGGACCCCCTACCCGAGATCCGCCGGTTTTGACATCGACATTAGTGCTTTCATTGAGAGTTCCACTGTGTCATCGCTATAAGGCTCAATGGCTCCTCCAATCATCAACAACGGTGCGATCTAGGGTGAGACTTTTCTCCCCGGACAGATCTTCGTATTCGGCGGGTTCGCACTGCGGGCCAACTCGCTTGGCCATCTGGAGCAGATCGACAGCTACACCCATGTCCGTGAGGTCAGATTTGGAAACTTGAACTACACGGCTGATATTCACGGACACTTGATCTTTAACGGATTCGAGCCTGTGTCAGGAGCGCCGAACAGGCACGACGTGCATGACTTAGATCCGCCCTCGGACGGTATTCAGACTATCGCACCTGCAGCTGCCCCGACCTTTAATCTGGACCTCGCCACGAAGGTCGCACACTCATCGGTGTTGGTGCCGGACACAGGCTTCTCCTCTAAGTAAACCTGTGTCACCGAACCGCCGGACTTGTCTCCGGTCTCTGGTTCCGGAGCATGTACGTCCATGCCTGTCGAATCTGATTGGGAACCGATCATGGAGTTTACCTCCGCGAATATCTTTCAACACTCACCCTTGGGTGACGTGCTAAATTCATTGAGGTCTCTCTCTTTATTGGGAGACTCTTGGCCGAACTATGTACGGCTCGAGTGGGAAGCGGACGACGAAGAAATTCGCTGCCCACCCACCACCCACTTAATAGCCACTGTCGATTACTTAACCCACACGTTGGACTTCGACTCCAAAGACATCGATGGTATGGATATCAATGCTGGAGATGATCAGGAACCACCACCCACGGGGCGCTGGACAGCCACCTCATCATATGATATATACATGGTGGACACACCCAAGGAGAATAACGGCGACAAAAAGGACGCTGTTGGGGATATAACTACTGAGTATAAACCGCCCAGGAGGGGCCGGTTCACGCTCAACTATATTGAAGCCCATGAAGACCTAGAAGATGGCACTTTACTATGAAGCTTAGAGGCCCGGAGCCCAATGGCGGATTAGGGCCCATAGTGGTAAACCGCCATAACCATATAACTTGTATTGTAACATAGGAAAGGAGAGACCGAGCCCGACACTTGTATGAGCTAGCCTCGGAACTCTACAAACCGGCCGGGCGTCAACCCATGTATATAAGGGGACGACCCGGCGGCGGTTCAGGGACAAGAAACAACAACTCGAGAGCCAGGCATAGCTTGTTTAGCTCCTTGGTCATCAAGACCCCAATAATCCCATCACAACTAGACGTAGGCCTTTACCTTCATCGAAGGGTCCGAACTAGTATAAAACGCTCATGTCCTTTGCGCGGTTTAACCCCTTTAAGCTAACCCGTTGCGATGGCTCCACGACTAAGTCCTTTCATGAGGACATCTGACGTGATATTTCCACGACAGTTGGCGCCCACCGTGGGGCTATCGCACGATGGTTTCGAGTTCTTAAAGGGCAGCTTTGAAGGACTCAAAGGGTACGCGGTCGGCCGGATGTCCAAGAGTCGTCGCGGCAAGCTCTACATCGACGACGAAGGATGGGGCCCCGAGGCCGGCTCAGTCGAGTATGGGTACCGGGTCCCCTTTGACGGAATTCATGTCTTCATCAGCTAGATCGGCGAACCGGGCCCTGAGCCGGACATCTGCACCGACCTCGTCGAGACGGCTCAGCATGCAAGCCCCGCTCGGATTCAGCCTGCCATGAAGCGTGTGTTCGTAGGATGTGTCCATGGGATCGGATCTGAACCGGTGTCTGAAGGTGAGACAGTCGCTTATTCCGACGGCGAATCATCTGCTGGTGAAACCGAATCCCTGTACCAAGTTCAAGACGGTGTGTTCGAAGGGTATTCCAATGGCACCAGTATTCCGGAATTTCTTGAATCACCGAACCGAGTCAGAATCTTCATGGCCGGAACACAGCCAACTTTGCAAAATTCTACTGCGGCGGCATCCGGACCGGTAGCAGGGGCAGGAGGCTCCGCGCGCCGGCCGGCTCAAGTTCTCTCCGGTTTGATGGATGCCTGGGCAACCTTGTTGACCACAGCAGTTACCCCGGCGACGCAGGATCAACACAATGCGGACGTGGCGAAGCTAAAGGATCAGATAACACAGGCTCAGGAGGACCTGGCAGCTGAGGATGCTAGGATGGCTAAAGAAAGGGCCGCTTTAGATGCCCAGGCGCAGAGGATTCAAGCCGAGAATTATCGACTTTTTATGGATCAAAATGTTTCGAATCAAGTATTCAGGAGGAGACATCAATCTCGCTTGCCGGCGGATTACAATGCGATGAATCTCTTTTATACACCAGGAGCAGGGACTAGCAATCCGGCAGCAGTGAACCGGACTAGTGTGCTAAGGACCGGAGCGCCGGATCAACCTCAGGTGATGGGTCCATGTCGACGAATGGACAACTCGCCACGGTATACCACACCCCCGCCGGGTCACTTCTCTACCCCTCTGGACAATATGATAGCAGCAGCATCCCGGCTGGCAGCTATTCCGATAGAAGGTGAATCGCCAGCGGCGGTTGAGACACGACGGACCAGGGATCTTCTTCAAATGGCTATGACACAGCAGCAAGCTTACTCATATAGCCGAGACAGGATTCACTCGACCCCGCATCCGAGCAAAAGCTATAATAGGCATATAGATGAACCGGAGGTGTCCAGCAGTGCGCGGTGCCGTATTGTCCCTCAAGGACCCAATCCGGCGCATGGTGAGGGGAATGCTCAGGACATGGTGGATAATGGCAGAGCACGAAGGGAGGCCGCTTTAGCAGCACAGTATACGGGTCGTCATCAACCCTCCCCGGTTCAGCTAGCAGCGTCAGTAGACCGAGGCACCGGGCTTGCCTTCAGTTCCTGGGGAGTACCATGTCTCATTCCGGCTCTCCGTAATGTGCGGCTGCCTAAAGATTTCAAGGGTCCACGTAAGGTGCCTAATTACACCGCTGATCAACCGCCCGAGGCATGGGTGGAAAGTTATGAGATGGCAATGGAGATGATGGACGTAGATGAAGCAGCTTGTGCAAAGTACTTCACGATGATGTTGGAGGGAACAACCCGTACATGGTTGAAGAACTTACCAGCTAACTCCGTCGAGTCATGGGACCAGTTGAAGGCCCGGTTTATAGCCAATTTCAAAGACACATATAAACAACGCATGTCCATTGTCGATCTGGATGCCTGTGTTCAAGGGGAGAACGAGTCAACAACTCATTGGGTGCGCCGAGTTTCAGAAGTTTTGCATTCATCGGACCGGGTTAATGCTGGCCAAGCAATCATCACACTGGAACGTAATTGCCGGTTTAAGTCACTGAAGATGAAGTTGGGACGAATCAAGCGCCACTGCAATGATATGGGCACCCTTATGGCCGCCTTGGTCAAATATGCCGATTCTGATAATACCAAGGATCCCGATTCTGATGAGGAGAAACAAGAGAAGGGAAAGAAGAACGGTGGTGCAAAGGGACAGCATCACAACCAAGGAGGCCATGGGAATAATGGTAAGCGCAAAGCAGATAATTTAGATTTTGTGGCTAACGCTAATGTGCAACGTCGTAAGGGTAAACTGCCTCAACGTGGTGGCGGAATGAATCTAGAGCGTCTGTTAAACCAGCCCTGCCCAAAGCATGTGACCAAGGAGGTTCCAGCAACACATCTTTGGAAAGATTGTCACATTATGAAGGAGTTCAAAAACTCTGATCTTTTCTGATATGATCAGGGTCCATCGGGCGGTTCAGGTCCAGGCTTTCATGGTGGCGGCAGTTCAAACTCTGGATTTCAGAATAATCAGGGCAACCAGAATAACCAAGGTGGTAATAGCCAACAGAATAATCAAGGAAATCAGCAGCAGTCGGGTTATCAGAGTCACCCAAAGTTGAATGGTGGGCAGTATCATGTATTCACCACTAGTTTGTGCAAACGTGATCAGAAGCTTCACAAGAGGGCAGTTAATGCTGTTGAACCGGCAGTACCGCGTTACTTGCGGTGGTCCGAGCAACCCATTGTGTGGAGCAGAGAGGATCATCCACCCCGGGTTGACAATCCGGGTCACCTGGCTTTAGTGGCGGCACCTCAGGTGGGAGGTTATAAGTTTACCAAGGTGCTTATGGATGGAGGGAGCAGTATCAACATTCTGTATTATGAGACCTTGCGTTGCATGGGGTTGACAGACAAGAGTCTTAAACCGTCAAACACTGTTTTCCATGGTGTGGTACCAGGTAAATCGGCATATCCTGTTGGCAAGATCGCTTTGGAGGTTGTGTTTGGTGATGATCATGACTCACGGTCTGAAACATTGACCTTTGAAGTGGTGAGGATCCAGAGCTCATATCACGCACTGTTTGGACGACCGGCTTATGCAAAGTTCATGGCAAGGCCCTGTTATATTTATTTGCAGCTCAAGATGTCGGGTCACAAGGGGACCACCACAGTTCACGGAAGTCGTAAGATCGCTTTGGATTGCGAGGAAGGTGATGCGGCCTATGCTGAGTCGGTTTGTGCTACAGAGGAGTTGAAACACTACAGGGACAATGTTGATCCGGCAGACATGACCCCTCTGAAAAAACCCACCACTAAGCATGACCCAAGCCTGCATTTCAAACCGGCTGTTGAGACTAAACTTGTTGACTTTGTTCCTGGCGATTCATCCAAGCAGTTTAGCATCAGCACAAATCAGGATCTGAAATAGGAAAGCGCGCTCATCGAGTTCATCTGTGAGAACCGAGACATTTTTGCATGGAAGCCTTCTGACATGCCAGGTGTACCGAGGGAACTCGCTGAGCACACTCTCAATATTGATACCAAGTTTAAACCGGCCAAGCAGTTTCTTCGCCGCTTCAACAAGGAGAGACGCAAGGCAATTGGAGGAGGTAGACCGGCTGTTGGCTGCTGGGTTTATCGTTGAAGTGTTTCACCCTGAGTGGTTGGCTAATCCGGCACTTGTTCTTAAGAAAATCGACACTTGGCGCATGTGTGTGGACTACACAAATTTGAACAAAGCTTGTCCGGCTGATCCTTTTGCTCTCCCGCGTATTGATCAGATCATTGATGCAATGGCGGGTTGTGAGCGTTTGAGTTTCTTGGATGCTTATTCATGCTATCATCAGATCAAAATGGCGGTTAAGGACCAGGAGAAGACCGCCTTCATCACTCTCTTTGGAGCCTTCTGCTATGTTTCTATGCCCTTTGGGCTCAAGAGTGCCCAGGCAACTTATCAGACTGTGTGCAAAATTGTCTTCACACTCAGATTGGGCGCAATGTTCATGCCTATGTTGATGACATTGTGGTAAATTCCAGGAAGAAGGAGACATTGATAGATGATCTCAAGGAGACCTTTGACAATCTGCGTGGTTACAAGATGATGCTCAATCCGGACAAGTGTGTTTTTGGTGTTCCGACCGGCAAGCTTCTAGGTTTCCTGGTGTCCAACAGAGGCATTGAGGCTAATCCGGAGAAGATCAAAGCGATTACATGTTTGGCTAAACTGGCGTGCATTAATGATGTCCAGCGTCTGGCAGGTCGAATTGCAGCCCTAAGTCAATTTATTAGCCGCTTGGGAGCGAAGGTGATCCCTTTATATCAGATGTTGAAGAAAACAGACACCTTTGTCTGGAGTGATGCGGCTAATGTGGCGTTTGAAGACTTGAAGCGACAATTGGTTGACCCGCCGGTCCTTGCTGCTCCGGTTGACAAAGAACCCTTGTTATTGTACGTGGCTACTAATGCCTGTGCTGTTAGTGTGGCAATTGTGGTGGAGCGCAAGGAGGCTGGCAAGGAATATCCAGTTCAACGGCCGGTTTACTATATCAGTGAGGTGCTCATCGAGTCAAAGCAACGATATCCGCATTGGCAGAAGTTGGTCTATGGGGTTTTTATGGCAAGTCAGAAGCTCAAGCAGTACTTTCAAGGCCATCGCATTACAGTTGTCAGTTCGGCTCCTTTGGGTGATATAATCCAGAACAGGGAGGCAACTGGCCGGGTTGCAAAGTGGGCGATTGAGCTTGGTCCACATGGGTTGAAGTATATGCCTCGAACCGCCATCAAATCTCAAGCACTTGTTGACTTCGTCAATGATTGGACCGAGTTACAAGCACCAGAGGACAAACCGGATAATAAATACTGGACTATTCACTTCGATGGATCCAGGCAATTGGAGGGTTCGGGGGCTGGAGTTGTCCTTACTTCCCCTCGAGGTGATAAAATTCGTTATGTTCTCCGTTTAATGTTCCCCTGTACTAGCAATGCAGCTGAGTACGAGGCTTTACTCCACGGGCTCCGTCTGGCCAAGGAGATGAATTTAAGCCGGGTACGATGCTTTGGAGACTCTGATCTGGTGGCCCAGCAAGTTTCTGGCACTTGGGATTCTAAGGATCCACTCATGGCGACTTACAGACACGAGGTGGATATTGTGGCCGGTCACTTCAAAAGGTATCAGGTTGAGCATGTTGATCGGCGTAAAAACGAAGCGGCAGACACTCCTTTAAGAGATAACCCGGCCCTTGGGGGCTACAATGTAAGAGATATGCAGAATAGAGTAAATTTCAAAGTGTTCTTGAAGAGTACCTCATAACGCTCCTTCATCAGATTGACCAAACCGGCTTCAAAGTCACGGCTGGTGTAAAGGCGGTTTAAAAAACCAAAATGAAGTTCCTCGGTGCTAAGGTTGATAAAATTGGATAAATCAGTCTTCCCTTTCCCCTTGCCCATAGCAGTGAATTCCTCTTTGGCAGTATGTTTGGCCAAGACAACTGGATTACCAGGACTGGTGTGAGCCGTGCCAGTAATAACAACATCATCATCATCACCTCTTGGTGGACTTGGCGGATTGACGGTACCTTTGGCTGGACTTGGCGATTAGCAGCTGGGCTTGGCGGATCAGCAGCCGGGCTTGGAGGAGTAGCATGAGGGCTCGATGGATCAATATGAGTGGCCGGATCAGCTTCCAGCGGATTAGCTTCAGTGTTCTCGCCTTGTGGGGCAGAATCATCCATAACATCAGTATTTCTACTGATACCCTCAGGAGCCCTTTCCGGTTCAACTTCACCAATAGGGGCACTGGTTTTATCCTTCTTGCTCATACGGGCTTTGGCACTATGATATCAAAACAAACATTAGCACGGTAAACCGAACTATGAAAGAAAAATATGAAGGGCAGTATACTTACCCAGGGACGGTTTTAAGGGGAGGCAGCTGAGTGGTTGATGAACCGCCAGACGAATTGGAAGACACCTGGTAATTCGGATCAGACAGATTGAGTGGGTATCGGAAGAAACCCTTCAAAGGGTAAAGTTTTTCGGGAGAACAAGTAACCTCTGGACGACGTTTCCGGGTTGGTGTATCTGGTAAACCGGAAGAGGTGATTTGCTAGCCACTATGCCGGGTTGTGCGACACTCTTCACGTTGCTGTGTCTTCAAAGAAAATTTTGGATCAAAATAAGCAAGAGGGTGAGAGTATTTTACTTTCCGAACTGCACGACGAAATCTTTGAACCGGCACAAGATCTGAATCGGAGGAAAGAGAGATTACCTCAACATGGTCCGCACGGCTGGACTCCGTATCATCCTGGGAATAGTCATTGTCAATAAGGTGTATGAAAAAGGAACCAAGCGAGTCAAGTTCTACCTCTGGATCTGATTTGTCAATATCTTCTGGCGGATCAGAAGACTCGGCGGTTTTCTTCTTGGCAGCTCTCTTTGTGACCTTGCTTTTCGCACGAGGATCCCTAACCAGTTTATCTTGAGTTTTTCGCTTCCAGAAGGAGTTGTTGGCCTGTGAAATTAAACAAAGGAGTATTAGCACATTACTAAAGTGGAGGCGGATCAGTAAGCATTAAGTTAAACTTTACCGCTGGCGGTTTGTTGCAGGTGCAAAAAGGTGGCAACCTGATTTGGCTGCTTGCGACGATCGGTTCGTCAAGCATTTTCTTCACAGATTCAGTAACTTCATTGTCTGTCATTGCTATTTCATGATATCGTTGAGGATCCTTGACGTTGCCAGTATATTCATGCATTAATCTGGGGCGCGACTTAAAGGCAGAATACCCCAAGAAACCCAGTAGCGGACGAGATCAATACCAGTCAAACCGTTGGCCAGGAGGGCCCGGAGCTTGGCGAGTTGAGGTGCATAAGCTTGCCGTTCTTTGGCAGTTAATCGCTGAGGTAATGGGTGGCCATTGCTAAGCCAGTGAGGGCGGTAACCCGACAAAGGATTTTCTCCAGCAGGGGAAGTGTTCTAGCAATAAAACCAAGTTTGGTTCAATTCTTTGGGATGGCTGTGGTGTTTTGCATGGGGAAAATCAACTTCTTTTCTTTTCTGAATTGATACCCCACCAAGTTCCATGTTGGGACCATCAGAGAACTCCGTGCGGCGGTTTAGATGGAAAAAATCCCGAAAAAGCTCCACAAATGGTTCTTCTTGAAGGTACACTTCACAGAACACTTGAAAATTGCATATATTAGACACGGAATTCGGTCCAATGTCTTGTGGATGGAGTTGTAAGCTCGCAAAGACATCCCGGAATTTTTTTGATCCGGGCGGGCTGAATCCCCGGTCTAAGTGTTGCATAAATACAATCACCTCTCCATCTTGAGGCTCAGGGGGGCACTCAGGGCCAGGGACTCGCCAATGAAGGACCCTTTTTGAGGCTAAAGCGCCAGTGGTAACATATCCATTGATTTGTGTTTCCGTGATCCGGGATGGAACCCAGTTGCAAGCAGAAAATTGTTTGGTCATCTTGGAAAGCAAACTGTAAAGGGAAAATGAAGGCCGGTTTACGATTGACGGTTCAAGTGCACTAATCACTGTTAAACCGGGAATTTGATCAAAGCATACATGTGAGATAAACCGGAAATTACTATTCAAGTCAAGATGGTGGTTTAAGTGAGGGCTAATGGTATATGGTGGATTGTCAACCACTAAAAGTTAAACCGCCCTTAGGTGGAAGGGCCAGAGCTGAAAATCTGCTAAGTGTCGGCAGAAACAGGTTTCACAAAATGACAGTATAAATTTGGATCTACAGTGGTTCAGTAAGAAAATTATTTTGAGCCCTAAAATGGCGACGACACAACACCATAAGTTCAGAAGGGAACTATCAAGGCAAGAGGAGATACTATGGCGAGGTAAACTAAAGTTACAAACTTCGGCTGCCATAAGAGGATGATAAGTTCATCTAGATTCAACAGTAAGCACGAAGGCAGCGGGCAAAGATGAACACTTATGAACACGGATGAACACAGAAACCCTAAATACAGATCTAGGGTTGAGAGGAGGAGGCTTACCAGATGCGCAGGGATAGCGGAGAAGGGCTGCAGGTTTCTGGTACGATCAGGTTGATGCAGCGGCCCTTGTTGATGCAGCGGCCCTTGTCGATGCAGTGCTCGAAGGTTGAGGGCGGCGGCGGAGCTTCAGAGCTTGAGCATCGCAAGGAGGAAGATGAAGCACAGAAGGGGAAGAAAGAAAGGACCCCTGAGCCTATTTATAAGGCAAAAAGATAAATGGCAGGCGCGAGAATCAAGGAGTCTGAAGCGGCAAAAGTGAGTGCGGCTGTCGCCTCGATCTTTAGGATACCATTAATGAAGGGAATCTTTTTAATATTTTTATGCAGAGATGACGTCATGATGATCCATTGCTATGTCCAGAGGATGACATCATGGCGGTTTAACAAAGTGTATAAGAGAAGACATCATGGCGGTTTACGAGAAATGAAGGAAGATGTTCACATGATTTTTTCTAAGTACTGAAGATTGACCTGAACAGGTTGAAATCAATCTGGGGCCTAATGTTGGGGATATAACTACTGAGTATAAACCGCCCAGGAGGGGCCAGTTCACGCTCAACTATATTGAAGCCCATGAAGACCCAGAAGATGGCGCTTTACTATGAAGCTTAGAGTCCCGGAGCCCAAAGGCGGATTAGGGACCATAGTGGTAAACCGCCATAATCATATAACTTGTATTGTAAGATAGGAAAGGAGAGACCGAGCCAGACACTTGTATGATCCGACCTCGGAACTCTGTAAACCGGCCGGGCGTCAACCCGTGTATATAAGGGGACGACCCGGCGGCTGTTTAGGGACAAGAAACAATAACTCGAGAGCCGGGCATAGCTTGTTTAGCTCCCTGGTCATCGAGACCCCAATAATCCCATCACAACTAGACATAGGCCTTTACCTTCATCGAAGGGGCCGAACTAGTATAAAACCCTCGTGTCATTTGTCCGGTTTAACCCCTTTAAGCTAACCCGTTGCGATGGCTCCACGACTAAGTCCTTTCACGAGGACATCTGACGTGATATTTCCACGACAGACGCCATAGAGGATAATCCCCTTGGGCAGAAACCAAAGCGACAGCGCAGGCGCCGCTCTAAGTCCAGCCACAGTAAAAATAGCGATGATGGTGCAAGAAAAATTGACACCCCGGCTGACCCCAAAGGAAACGGCGACCCCATGGACCCAGCGATGGAGCAGGATGAGCCAGGGCACGCCGAATACAATCCGAAGCATACGCCCGATCACGATGACTCCGAAGGTAAAACTCATCAACCTGCCTCTGTAGAGGAGGACAGTCCGGACGACGACGCATTCATCCCGAAAAAACACTAGGAACAAGAGAACCTCCACAGAAGGCTTATGGCCAGCGCGAGGAGCCTGAAGAAGCAGAAGCAAAGGCTTAAGGCCGCACAGGATACGCTCAACTAGAAATGGAACAAAGTGCTAGACACTGAAGAAAAACATGGCGACGATCACCACACAAAGTGCTACCCAAAGTGCAAGCTGCTGCCCGAATTCGACAACGAGGCCATAGAGCCCATCCCGCCGAAGAATAATACGGCCGATCAGCCGGACCGACCACCTCGTGGCCGCGACAGAGCAGCTACTGATGCTGCACGCAAGCCAACACACGATTTACGTGAGCTCCTGGACAAAAAGGCTGGTGCGACCAGGTCCATCTATGGATCTAGAGGACGTGCTCCGGCGAAAAATCATAGCCACCAAAACGATCATATTAATCGAATACCAGTTCGGAATCAACCCCAAACACAACAACCGTCCACAGCATGCCACTACACATCCAATTACAGGGGTGCTGCACACCCGCTGTGCTTCACTGATGAAGTGCTGGATCATGAATTTCCATAGGGATTCAAACCCGTAAATATAGAGGCATACGACAGAACAACAGACCCTGGGGTCTGGATTGAGGACTTTATCCTTCATATCCACATGGCTCATGGAGATGATCTCCACGCCATTAAATCTGCCCCTCAAGTTGAAATGACCGGCTCGACACTGGTTGAAAAGCCTCCCCGAAAACTCAACTGGAAGTTGGGATGAACTTGAGGATGCTTTCAGGGCCAATTTTCAAGGGACCTATGTCCGACCTCTGGATGCAGATGATTTAAGTCACATAATACAACAACCCGGAGAGTCTGCCCATAAGCTTTGGAACCGATTTCTTACTAAGAAGAATCAAATTGTTGATTGTCCGGATGCTGAATCCCTAGCGGCCTTCAAGCACAGTATCCGAGACGAATGGCTCGCCAGACACCTCGGCCAAGAAAAGCCGAGGACAGTGGCGGCCCTAACAAGCCTTATGACCCGCTTTTGCGTGGGTGAGGACAGCTGGTTGGCCCGTAGAGGCACCAGTGACCCAGGCACATCCGAAATTAGGGATGGCAACGGGAAGCCACGACGCAATAAAAACAAGCGTCGAAACAAGGAAGAGAGTCTGGACAACACGCCGGTCAATGCCGGATTCAGGGGCTCTCGACCCGGTCAATAGAAAAAGCCATTTAAAGGCAGAGGGGATGGACCGTCCAGCCTAAATAAGGTTCTAGACAGGTTATGTCAAATTCATGGCACCCCCAAAAAACCTGCAAACCACACCCACAGAGAATGTTGGGTCTTCAAGCAGGCCGGCAAGCTAAATGCCGAACACAAAGGAAGGGAGATGCCAAGTGAAGATGAGGATGAGCCTCGCCAGCCAAACACTAGGGGACAGAAAAAATTCCCACCAGAAGTCAAAATAGTGAATATGATCTACGCAACTCATATACCAAAGAGAAGGCGCAAACACACACTCAGAGACGTATACGTTGTAGAGCCCGTCGCCCCCAAATTCAGCCCTTGGTCGGCATGTCCGATCACTTTTGATCGCAGGGATCATCTGACAAGTATCCGGCACGGAGGATCGACTGCCTTGGTTCTTGACCCAATAATTGATGGGTACCATCTGACACGAGTCCTTATGGACAGCGGTAGTAGTCTTAATCTGATATATCAGGACACTGTCCGCAAGATGGGGTTAGACCCACTCAAGAATCAGCAAAAGTAACACTACCTTTAAAGGAGTAATACTAGGCGTTGAGGCCCGCTGCACGGACTCTCTCGTATTAGAGGTTATATTCGGTTCTCCCGACAACTTCAGAAGGGAAGAATTAATCTTCGATATCGCTCCATTCCGAAGCGGCTATCACGCGCTACTCGGAAGAGCGGCCTTCGCTCGCTTCAACGCTATGCTGCACTATGCCTACCTTAAACTCAAGATGCCCGACCCACGTGGTGTCATCACAGTTAGCAGAAACACAGAGCATTCCTTACGAGCGGAAGAATATGTGGCGGCTCTAGCAGCCAAACACTAAGCAGCCTCTTCAACAAGAATACATAACCGGCCGTCAAGACCGTGGACACGGTTAGACGAGTCCGGCACACCGCCGATGGTAATAGCACAGATAAACCTGAGCTAGGGTCTATAGATATACCCCCATAGGCGGTGCTAGGGGCTGCAAACATGTAACAAAGACCACAGTTCGGCTTGACCCTATTAATATAACAATATATTGCATTTTAATGATTCATTCAGAATAACCAACTACTCGCACGATTACACCAGACTCTATTACCTGGGTTTTTCCTCTTTACAGATGACTATCATGCTACACCCTTCCAGGATACGGTGCAACAGAGACAAAGGCGCAGACGTGTAGCAGGGCCCCACTCAAAGGTTTCTCTTTAGATTAATCCCCTGTGTAAACCTTCTTTAATGTCTCTTGTTGTTTGATATCCCCCGGGTACTCAATACACCGACGAGGGATACTGGCGTTATTGGCATTTTGCTACGTCAGATTAATGCGCGTACCTGGTAATTCGGGGTTCATTATCGAGGGCATTACTCAGCCCAGTATATGTTATGAAGTCCGAATACCTTCGGGAGTGTTCGGCGTCGCGAGTTTGGCCTTATATGCACCAGCTCCGAATCATGTCTTTGGTCAAATGTTGGGTTTTCTCGGCTCCTGGGTTTGCTACCTTACGTTCCATTCTATAGGCTAAGGCGGCCAAAGGAGAACTACTGCGATTGTAACTTGGTTATTCCAGACGAGCACCTAAGTAGAGAAAGCCAAAAACTGACTGTCATGATACAACGAGAGACTGGTCAACCACTCGATGACTCAGCGGAATCTTCCGAGATTCCTCCGCATTAACGAAGGACTGGTTTCCTGGTCATGTACGTACGCACACCAAATTCGGATGAACGTGGAAGTACCAGGGGCTATATAGTAGCCCCACTGTCAAACTCCTATGGCTAAGTGGTTAAAGCAATATAGTCCGATTGCCTAGTTCGACGCGCGATCACCTCCTTAATGGACTAAGACGTTGGATCAAGTGTGATTACATGCCTTTTTCGAACACCCCCGCATTGTATGCGTGGGGTCTGAAGCCGACGACTACAAACTTTCAGGTTATATACATACATAAACGGCCGCACAGGAGGCACTACAATACTTTCGGGAAAAAGTATAAATACAGCCTTTATAATCAAAATCACATTGTTTTTACCATTGAGATATATGTCACTCGAACATGATACTCTTCGAGCACTGAGCCTCTATTAAACGGGCGCCTTCTAGGACTTGCTCAAAGTAGTGCTCGGCCAGGTCCTAGCCTCCCGCCGGACCCCGGGTTGCAATACCGGTGGCCTCCATATCCGCCCAATATGTTTTAACACAGGCAAGAGCCATCTGCGCACCCTCTATGCACGCCGACCTCTTCACAGTGTTGATACACGACGCAGCGCCAAGGAATTGTTGCACTCAACCAAAATAACTGTCCGGCCTTGGTCCCCTCGGCCATAGATGGTCTACGACATACCTCATGGCAAGTCCGGACAACCTATGGAGCTCGGCCCATGCGGCCATCCTTTCATTCAACGGCAGCGGACGCGTCGGGGAACTGAACTGCCACCAGAACAACCTTTCTACCTCATGATCTTTCCGATCTTTGAAAAACTCAGTCGCATCAGCAGTACTTTTTGCCAGGTCCGCATATGCGTCCGCAGCACTCCATAACTGATCTAGAGGAGCATACTTTGGATCCGCGAACTTCATCCGCAATAAAAAGGGCTTCCCAGCCGTGATATCTCCGGCTTGTCGAAGATCCTCCCATGCAGCTCTGATTTCAGAGCGCGTTTCCTTGGCTACCCACAAGGCCTTCTTCAGGTCAGCCGCTTTCGCTTGGCTCTCCTTTTCATGGAGCTCATATCGGTCGGTGGCATCTCTCAGCTAAACAGCCATCTTGGCTAGTTTATCTTTGCTCCGACGATGAGCAGCCTGTTCGGCTCTTAACTCTTCGGCCGTCTTTAGGGCAGCCACATCACTTATCCTGGCTTCTTCGTTGGCTAGGGCAAGTTCCGCCCGAAGGGCCTCCACGGCAGCAGCTCCATCTGCAGCCACGACATATTATAGATACTAGCATCATGCTCCTCTTAAATATTAGCTGACAAAAAAAAGATAAGCAACACATACCCTGTGCCTCGTCAAGCCGCTTGTTCACAAGCGCGATGTCGGCATCTGCCACATCAAGTTGTCGCCTTAGTTCGGTGAACTCAGTAGTCCGGTCATCCACCGGACACTTAGCCGTCTGCACATAACACAGCGCGATGATTACTTGGGAGTATGATCCTCCGTTTGCCGCGTTAGGCTAGCAACCAGAGTCTCAGGGCTACTATCTACACAGAGCACACCTAGCGTGTGCGGTACAGTTGAAAGTTTACATATTACTTTGCGTACCTCAAAGCCTTTGAGCAGGCTTGTAAAAGCTTCATCCAACCCGCTTTTGGCGGATGAAATTCTCTCAAACACCATACTCATTAAAGCTCGATGCACCTAGGATATAGTCGCTCGCTCCAAAAGGCCCGTCAGTGTGTCCGGCTCGGTGTCGGACAATCCCGGACTCTTCCTGTTGCTCTCCCTGGGAGACGAATACTCCGGGCTTCAGGTGACCGAAGCATTAACTTATGGCCTTAGTGGATCAGGAGAGATCCTCCGTGACGACACCTCGGGGTCGCCCGCCCCATGGGGCGGGGAGGCAGGTGGAGTTTCACTCTCCATCATATCCGAAAGAAGATCCCCCGAAGACGAACTCTGTTCAGAAGGGCTACGAGCCGGACTGGAGGAGATAGATCTCGGTTTTTATTCTCAGAGGTAAAGCAAGACATGTTTTATCATAGTCCTTTTTCACTTACAGCTCGATGGAGGGCTGGCCCGTTTGCGGGTGCTCTGCAGTGAGGACGCCCTCTGGGGCCGGACTCCCTGGCGAGGGTTTCTTCCCTTGTTTTGGCACCTCCATTTCCAAGTCTTCGAAAGCGGCCCTTTTCTTCCCGCGGGAGGAGGGAACGCTAGATTCACCTCCCCGATTATCCTGCTTCATGGAGACATTAATTTGCCCGGTTTGGGTGTGCGATGTATGAAACTCGCTTTCAGTTCCTCTACTCTTCCCTTCATCCTTCCCCGACGGCACTTGATATGGTGCACGTTTAAGCATCCTGGTTAATGTAGGATTCGGCAAGCCTTCGGGAAGAGGGGCCGGACACCTGATCCTCTCCGCCTTATTCAGCCAATCCTAGCAGCGGACAGTTCTCAGAATAATGTTATAATATACATGAATAGCATGTTCGGTTACAGAGTTACTTACTTGGGTGTCTGGACGATTGCAGTTCAAGCCCGCATCCTCGATGGTGTCCGGACACTTTATTCGTGATCCAAAGAATAGCTGATACATCCCTTTGAGCATCATGCCGAAGAAGTGCTGAATAGTTCACGGTCCTTCTGGGTTGAACTCCCACATCCAGAGAGGTCGACATTTGCACGGCAGGACCCGACGGACTAGCATTACCTGAATTATTTTGATGAGGCTGAGATCCCTCTCAAGAAGATCTCAAATGCGGCTCTGCAATGTCGGTACATCATTTGCATGCCCCAGTCCAATCCCTCGTTGACCCATGACGCTAGTTGGGGCGGAGGGCCCAAGCGCAAGGTAGGGGCGGCCGCCCACTTTGTGGCTCGGGGAGCTATGATATAGAACCACCTCCATTGCCATAAATCGGACACCTTCGGGAAGGAACCTTCTGGCCATGTGGCATCGGCGCTTTTGCTTATTATAGTGCCTCCGCACTCCGCGTGTCGCCCATCGATCACCTTCGGCTCTACATTGAAGGTCTTGATCCATAGACCAAAGTGTGGGGTGGTGTGGAGGAAGGCTTCGCACACGACGATAAATGACGAGATGTGAAGGATGGAATCCGGAGCTAAATCGTGAAAATCTAGCCCGTAATAAAACATGAGCCCCCTCACAAAGGGATCAAGATTAAAGCCTAAGCCTCAGAGGAAGTGGGAAACAAATACAACGCTCTCGTTGGGTTCGAGAGTGGGGATGACCTGCCCTTGGGCAGGAAACCTGTGCTCGATTTTGGCGGTCAGATACCTGGCCTCCCTGAGCTTCTCGATGTCCTCCTCTATGACAGAGGAGGCCATCCACTGACCTTGAAGGTTGGGTCCGGACATGATTGAAGGTCCGAAGTGCTTAAGCCTGAGCTTTGGGTGTTGGAACTCGAGGTGGGGGAAGGAGCAAGCATGGGAAGAAGGGGACAGGCCTTGGTCCCTCTATAAAGGGGGTGAATATCAAGCGTCTTCAGCGTGACCGTTTGGACTTGCCTAAAATTGAGGAGTCATACCAACAGGCGTAGTTGGGTTACCCATGCCCGTATTGATGAGAATCCCGCGATAAGGGGAACACGATCTCTACTTTGACAAGACGTGCCAATGAAACCACCTCGCAACACGCATAGTGGCAGGTTGGGAAAAACGGTTCGTAGTGACCGGGCCACGGCGTGATGTCACGCTAGGAAAAGCTGTCAGCAGATTGGATTTGTGGAATATTATGCTCTCTACGGTGGTATGTGGAATTTATTTTGCAGAGCCGGACACGATTCATGTGTTCGAAGTTTATCTTGGAATATTCGGAGATGGAACCCGCCTTGCAATGCCGAAGACAATCTGCGCGGCTGACTCATCGTCATTGAAGCCTGGTTCAGGGGCTATTGAGGGAGTCCTAGATTAGGGGCTATTCGGACAGCCGGACTATATACTTTGGCCGGACTGTTGGACTATGAAGACACAAGATTGAAGACTTTGTCCCATGTCCGGATGGGACTCTACTTGGCATGGAAGGCAAGCTTGGCGATTTGGATATGTAGATCTCCTTCTCTGTAACCGAATCGATGTAACCCTAGCCCCCTCCAGTGTCTATATAAACCAGAGGTTTTAGTCCGTAGGACAAGAACAATCATAATCATCATAGGCTAGCTTCTAGGGTTTAGCCTCTACGATCTCGTGGTAGATCTACTCTTGTAATACCCATATCATCAAGATCAATCAAGCAAGAAGTAGGGTATTACCTCCATCGAGAGGGCCCAAACCTGGGTAAACATCGTGTCCCCAGCCTCCTGCTACCATTACACTACTAGGGAAAACCCTATACACAGAATCTTAGCAGCAGTGCAGCTCAAAAAGGAGAGTTGCTGCTAATTAGCAGTAGCGCGGGTGCGGAAAACCCGCTACTGACAAGTGTTAAGCAGTAGCGTGCTCGGTGTAACCTGCGCTGCTACATATATTGACCGAAAGTGCCACCCAAACTCCATTTAGAAGCAACGCGGTACCGCTAGCCGCGCTACTACTAAAGCTGTAGTAGTAGCGCAGTTTTTCTGAGGTCGCTGCTGCTAATTTTCAAATTGGACACACTTTTTGTCCCGGTTAGCAGTAGCACTTCTGCCGAAAACGTGCTGCTGCTACTTTCTTATCAGCAGTGCATTTTACGTCCCGCCCTACTGCTAATCCGCACCAACCCACCACCTTTTCCCCACCGTCCCCCTCCCCCTTTTCTCTTCCCTTTCCCTACCTCCCACATCCTCCCACTCCCACTCTTCTTCTTCCTCAACACTTCTCTCCCATTACTCTCCCTCTTCTACCTACCTTTCTCTCTCTTCATTACTCCTACCTAACTACACCACCTCCATTAATGCATCTCCTTTTTCTTTTTCCTTCCCCCTCCACTAGTTGAAGTTGTCTCCTCCCCAATTAGATAGCTAGGTAGATGTAGCATTTAGTTAAGTGACCTATTTGCCCCCTAACTAGATCTATCTTTGTCAAGAAGAGCTTTGTGCACTTTTGATCTCCCTACATCATCATCTCCACCGTGTGCTCGATCTCGAGATAGAGGTGATTAAAATTTCATGCTTTTGCATAATGGAAATATGTTTAGGTGTGTGTGATACGTTTATGGAAATTGTGTGTGTGGCATGAGTTGACATCAAATTGTGCTTCTGAGTTGCCTATGTTTTGCCGAAATGTCGATTTATTTCCGTTTCGGTGAATTCCGGGCAAACTCTAGATCTATATATGTCCTATTTTTAAGGAAGGTAATGCCTAATTTTTGTATGACTTTGATGCATGCATGCATTTTTACAATCAATTTGTTTATTATTACCTGCAGAGTTGACGATGGTCAGTGGAACGATGGTGGACAGGTGGTTGCAGTCGGCGGTGCAGGACATGAAAGAAAATAACCGGACAGAGGTTTTGTGTCCGTGTCGAAAATGCAAAGGAATAGTTTGGCTCGACCCCCATGACGATGGTCGTGTCGAAGCACACCTGCTCATGACTGGTTTCATGGATGGCTATACTCGGTGGATAATTGAAGATGAGGATGACGATGTTGAGGATGTCGATGGGGCAGGCAATGATGACACGGGGCAAGACGAAGACATGATCGATAATGGCGGCGGGGAAGAGGCCGGACATGGCGGCGGAGAACGGTCCGGACATGGGGAGGAGAAGGGGTTGGACATGGCGGCAGAGAGAACAACATGGACACCACGCAACAGAGTTCGTTGGTACTAAGTTCAATCGTGCAGGACCCTCATGTTCAAGCATTGCTTCACAAGGAGACGAGTACTGAGAGAGCTGCTTCTAGAGAGGAGGCTAAGCTGGAGCAACTGGTGGTAGACTCAAACACTCCATTGTACGATGGTTGCAATCCCGAGGTGACCCGCTTGAGTTTCATGCTCCAACTCCTGAAGACGAAGGCTAAAAACAAATGGACCGACACTAGCCTCGATGAGCATCTCAAGTACCTAAAGGATGTTCTTCCCGCGGGTAATCTATGTCCTAGTAGTGTTGATGAGGCCAAGAAGATCGTGTGCCCTCTTGATCTGCCACACGTTAGATACCATGCATGCATCAAAGATTGCATAATTTATCGGAAGGAGCACGCGGAAAAAACAAGCTGTCCGGTGTGCAATGCTTCTCGATACAATAAGGCCGAGAAGAAATGTCCCCAGAAAGTTGTATGGTACTTACTGATCACTCCCCGTCTCCAGAGGTATTTTGTAGATCCCAAGGAAGCAAAGCTAATGCACTGGCACGCGGAGAGGAAGAAGCCCGGCGATGGAGATGATCCGAAGCTGAGACACGTCAAGGATGGAAGCCAGTGGAGTGCGTTGAACAGCTTCTATCGGTATTTTGAATGTGATGCAAGGAACATCGTGCTCGGCACGTGTACCGATGGCATGAATCCGTTTGGAACCAGAACACCAACCATAGCACATGGCCCGTGTTTGTATGGATGTACAACCTCCCCCTGGTTGTGCATGAAATCGAAGTACATTCACATGAGCATGCTTATTCAAGGGCTGAAACAACCAGGAAATAATATTAATTTGTATCTGGGGCTACTTCAAGAGGAGTTAGACACGTCATGGAAAATACCGGCCAAGACATGGGATGCCAGCAAAGGCGAGTATTTCAACATGAGAGCCGCGCTGATCACGATAGTGCAGGACTATCTCGGTTACAGATATGTGGCAGGCCAGGTGTGCCATGGATATTGCGGATGCACGTGGTGCATGGATGATACGATGTCTTAGCAGCTAACGTCAAGGAAAGATGGCGGGTCTGGGAAAATCGTGTACTTGGGGCATCGAAGATGGCTCGAACAGGACGACCCGTGGAGAAACCGTGGAGATCTATTCAATGGTCACGCTGAGCATCGAGGACCTCCACATAAGCGTAGCGGTGCCGAAATCGATGAGCTGTTGAAAAACTGGAAGGAGTGCCCCGCGCCGGGAAAGACAATGAGAAAGGCGCCGGAGCCGCTGCTGAAGGTATGGAAGACGAGGTCTGTGTTCTGCGACTTGGAGTACTGGCACAAACTCGATACACCTCATTGCCTTGATCAAATGCATATTTTTAAGAATGTCCTTGAGAGCTTGCTCGCAACACTGATGAACATGCCGGATAAGACCAAGGATGGGCCGAAGGCAAGAAAAGACTTGCAAGATTTGGAAATCAGGGAAGATCTGCACATGCCGCCCCATAAAATGTCAGACGAGACAGAGATGGAGATAGAGGCACGGGAGAAGAAGGGCAAGAAAATAAAGAAAGATGATTATTGCCCCCCTTCTTGCTTCACCTTAAGTCAGGCTTAGATCGATCAATTCTTTAAGTGCCTTACCGGAGTCAAAGTTAGTTCCGGTTACTGTGGCAAGATAAGCAGATATCTAGACACGGACAAGAAAAGGTTCAGTGGGATGAAGTCCCATGACTGTCATGTGATGATGACGCAGATACTACCTGTTTCCCTTAGAGGGATAATGGACAAGCACATCCGTGACACGCTTATTGGTCTCTGCAACTTTTTCGATGTCATCTCTCAAAAGTTGATCAGTGTGAAGCAACTCCGAAGGCTACAGGAAGAGATCGTTGTGATACTGAATGAGCTTGAGATGTACTTCTCGCCCGCATTCTTTGACGTGATGGTGCATCTGTGTGTCCATATTGTGGATGACATAATAGACCTGGGACCGTTATTCCTGCACAACATGATGTCGTTTGAGAGGGTGAATGGGATCATCAAAGGATTCGTTTGTAACATGTCCCGTCTAGATGGAAGCATCGTCCAGGGCTATGTGACACAAGAGTGCATCTCTTTCGGTGAGAATTTTCTATATGGTGCAGACCAGCCGCCTGGTGTTAGTGTTGGTTTGCCTGTTAATAAGCACGATCGGAGGCTCGAAGGAGAAGGTCACTGCAACGGTCGCGGGGAACTGCATGTGGCATACTCAGATCAATGCAGCGACTTTGACAGAGCAAACTTGGTAGTGCTACAACACCTAGATGAGGTAGATACTTCCGTGGCACTGCACAAAGAAATTATCGCAAAGAAGTATCGTGACCGGGGGCTATGCAGGATGGACGCTGAAGTTACTAAAGAGCACAACTCCACTTTCCTGCATTGGTTCAAAGAGCATATTATTGCTAATCCCCCGGAGGAGGGCTCTAAGGACAGATTGCTCATATACGCCTTAGTACATGGCCCCTTGCCCAACCTTGTAACCTATCAGGCATATGATATCAACGGATACACGTTCTACACAGAGGCCAAAGATATGGACAGTGATGATTAGAACTCAGGGGTGATGATGGAATGCATGACCGGCAGCGACAACGGCGCAACTGAATGATTTTATGGAAGGGCCGAGGAGATCTGGGAGCTTGACTACTCTGGACTGCATAACACGACGATGTTCCGTGTCAGATGGGCTAAGAATGTTGAAAGAGAAAACCGGATTTTCACTACCATGACTATACCCGACGCCAAGAGCGCTACCGTGAATGCTATCGCAAAAAACGAGCCATGGGTACACGCTAAGCACGTGTCACAATGCTTCTTCATAACCGACCCACGCTATCCCAGCCGTGTTGTCGTGAGGAGAGGCAAAAGGAACATCATTCGAATGGATGGAGTCGCGAACGAGGAAGACTATGATCAGTACGGCAACCCAATGAGGGAAGATGACGATGATGATGAAGTATGCGTCAAAAGAAGAATCAATACTACATTACCTAAGAAAAATCGTACTCCATGGAAAAGGCAAAGTCACAATGAGGGCCTAAATTATTCTTCGACGAACAAGAAGGGAAAGAAGCTGACTCAAAAACGAAAACGTCAACGCTAAGGAACCGTATGTTATCGGTCAAATGATGTAATATATATATATATATATATATATATATATATATATATATATATATATGTTCCTATTTTGTATACACACTTAACCACCATTATGCATGGGTCCAATGATGTAATATATATGTTCCTATTTTGTATACATATTTAACCGTCAAATGATGCAATATATATCGCCTTCCCTTCGTTCACTGCTCTCGGGAAATAGAAGTGGGAGAAAATAAAGGAAAAGAAAAAGGAAAAATGGTTATAGTAGTAGCAGTTTACTGAAGAAAGAGCTACAGTCAAGCTAGCACTAGCGATTTCCTTATAAATCCGCTACAGCTAGTGAAGGTAGTAGCAGCGCGTTTGTTCTAAACCGCTACAGCTAGTGAAGGTAGTAGCAGCGCATTTTGTCTAAATGCGCTACTGCTATGTCCACTTAACCCAAAATTCTCACTCTCCCGGCTTCATCCCGCCACTTTTCCCCCAAATCCCCACACTCTCTTCCCCCGTCGCACCGCCGCGCCTCGGTGCTCGTCCCTGACCCCGGCGCTCGCCATCGACCCATCCCTCGCCCCGACCCCAGCGCTCCCCCTGACTCCGGCGCTCGCCCCCGACCCCGGAGCGCCCGCCACCGACCCGACCCTCGCCCCTGAACCCGGCGCTCGCCCCCGACCCGTCGGCCCTGGCCTCCCTCCTCTGCTTCCTCCCCTCCTCGCCCCTGCACCCATCGTAAATCCCCCCTCTCTCTGCTAGCTAGGGTTCTTCGGTTAATTTACTTAGGTTTTAGTTAGGGCAGTAGGTTAATTAGGTTATCTATTTAGTTATGAATTTAGCTAGGTTTTAAAATAGGACAGAAATTTAGGGTTAAGCAATTGTAGTTAAAAGAAAAGGCAGCATTTAAGCAATTGTCCAAATCAACATCCCTTGTTTAAGCAAATTTAGGTAGGCTGAATTTATATGCAAATTTGAACTGGACATGTGATATGTGGATATATCATGTTTTGGACATGCCATGTTTGGAATTTGAACATGTCATTTGGACATGTGATGTTTTGGTTCAATTTTGGTAAATGATCCGAGTGGCCTATGTTACGCAGGAATGTTGATTCATTTCCGTTCCGGTGAATTTCAGGCGCTCGATATGTCCATTTTTTAGCAAAGGTCATGCCGAAATTTGCCGTGAATTTTGGCATGATTTGTGCTGGATAGTTGGCATATCGAGTGCTCGCACATAGATTTCTTTTTTATGTCATTTATCATTTTTTCATACTTTTAGAAATAAACGAGGACACTTAATCATAGGAAACATATCGAACAACGAAGAAACTGGGCCTTCTGGCCAAGATGCAGACGAGATGGATTATGAGGGTGAACAAGAGTACCTCGACTATTTGACTGCTAAGCAAGGTTTGCAGGTCGGCCTTGATGATGGTACTGACGCTGACATCGACACCGACGGTGCCGTCACCGATGGCGGCGCCGGCACCGCCGGCACCGATGGCAGCACCGAGACCGGAGGGGAAGGTACCGGCGGGGAAGATACCGGCGGGGAAGGTACCTGCGCCGATGCCGCTACCTAAAAGAGGAAGCATAAGAAGCAGAGGATACGAAAACCTAACAAACTAGGGATTGGACGACTTGTGATCACAAAGATGGCACCTGCCAAGTTTGAGCCATTAGAGCCAGAAGAACCTCGCAAGTGCTATGGGAACCAAGTAGGATGCATCCTACGGGAATGTGCGAGCATCAACGACGATGACTTAAGGAGTAAAGAACATTTGATGCAGTTGCTCCTAACGAAGTTGCACAAGAGATTCAAGTTCCCCGACCGGGATGATAACATAGAACAACCGTGGGATGATCCAAAGATGAAAAAGATTAACAATCACGCCATGGGCATGTTCATCAATGATTTGGCCTCTTGGAAAGGGAGGGTGAAACAAGCTATTGAGGCTGAGGAACCCCTGTCCAAGATTCTGGAGGAAAATCCGACACTTACGGAAGATGAGTTTGAAAAGTTCAAGGACACTTGCGCTACAGAGGCAGCCAAGGGTAAGGCTACGAAATTCAAGAGCCTTCAGCAAAGGAACACACGGAAGCATCGCCTCGGAAGCTGTGGCTACCTCGGTAAAAGGCCCATATGGGATAAGGAGGATGCGGAACATGAAGCCGCGGGTCTCCCAGACCCCTTCGTGAAGTTCATCAACCCCTTGGAGCGTGACTTCATCAGGGCCCGCTATAAGTGGGATAAGGAGAAAAAGGTTTTTTACATGGACCAGATCATGAGGAAATTGATTAGACTACTAGAGAAGCATCACCAGCTTGCAGCCGAAATCCCTACTTCTCCGATGAGACCCAAATGGGACACCCCTCTTAACCAGGCCTTGAACGAACTTAAGGGACTCCCTTTGGGCCAGCGGCCGCAATATGGTCGTGTGCACGGCGCTGGAGACGGCGCCACGTGGAAGGTGTTTTACAACGAGGGCTTGGAGGCCAATAAGCAGAAAAAGAAGTTTAGTCAGGCGGACATCGACGCGAAGGTGAAGCTTGCAGTCGAGAAAAAAGCAGCTGAGGACGCGGAAAAAATAGCCGAGGAGAAAAATGAGTTGCTACAGCAGGCAGTCAATGCAGCTGTAACTGCCTGCAGAAATGATTTCGCTACTAACTTGGTTCCAGCTATCATCAACTGGACGAAGGAAAATCCAGACAAGACGGTACATGATTTCCCGATGCCCAGTTTCGTCGGGAGCAACTCCATGAACAATAACAACACTGCACCATCACTTGCTCACGCAACCAGGCCTCCTCTCGCGGTCACTCCCACTCATAGCAGCCCATCCTCAGTCTCTGGCGCGCTAGGTGGGCCTTCGTCTTTGGCTGAGCTCGACGCCGTCACGGTAATTACATGTCGCACCAACATATATATATATATATATATATATATATATATATATATATATATATATATATATATATATATATATATATGTATATAGAATATTCCATTTTCGTTGCCTTTCGGATGTTTTACGCCACAGACATATGTGTTTGCAGGGCGAAGAAACCCCGTGCACCATACTCTACTTGATAAAAGGCCAGAAGGTCGACATGGGAAAGGGGATGATATTGAACCCCTTCAAACCCACGTTCCACAACCAGCCTATCCCCGCTGGGCACTTCAGGGTTAGCTTGTCCAGTGTGAAATCGGGGCACGAGGCGTTGCCTCCTCCAGTACAACATGTGGGAGAGGACGAGGAGACCCCGCCGGGGATTGGAAGCTGCAAGGGTTGGGTGCTGCTATGGCCGAAGAATCTTGTTCGTCTAGAGCCGGCCGAGAGCACACCAATAACCACACATCAACAAGCATGTGCGGAGACCACCACCCTGCCTACGCAATTACCAGCTCCTGTAGTGCCGAGTGAGAGCAGCGGACGACGTGATGAAGGGGGTGCAATAGTATTGGTTGATGTAATCGGTCCTGTAGAACAGAGAATGGATGATGAGACGGAGGTCGACCCTATGGGTTTCCTCAATACAAACGCGTATGACTGTGACATAGATCTGATGAGTCAACCATATGACGAATCGGGCTATCAGCATGCTAATGAGGATATGGATGATATGCCCGG
This sequence comes from Triticum dicoccoides, assembly GCF_002162155.2. Lineage (NCBI taxonomy): Eukaryota > Viridiplantae > Streptophyta > Magnoliopsida > Poales > Poaceae > Triticum > Triticum dicoccoides. The sequence continues at coordinate 647,080,433 of NC_041385.1, read as the reverse complement.
GCAGGAAGGTCATTGGAAGGATTGCAAAACGTCTCTCTTCATGAATTCCTCACAGGACACGCCTGAAGATGTTGCCTCAACACAGGCTCAACTAGCCGGGGGTCGTACAGTGCTTAGCCCGGGAACCCTGGGGCAGGGGTTAAGGAAGGGTCTAGAAGGTGTGCCCAAGAAAAAGGAGAGGAAGAGATCGGGGAAGATAACTGCCTCCAAACAAGCCAGAGCAAATAGCAGCCAGACGATGCATTATGAAGAGCGTGTACCCGTGAAAGGTGCGGCCATGTTCCATCTCACGGGCGAGCCGATGCTACTGCCAAAACCGCTGGAGGCACTATCAGGGGATCTCAGGAGACTGCACGACCATGTGCTATCGACTGAGAAAAGCCTACTAGCCTCAAAGGTTCCAGGATATCTGACATACGCATCTCGTGTGCCTAAGGGGAAGTGCTACATCGAGACATGGCCTGCGGAGGTGTTCTTCTTGTGGTTTGACCATATCTTTGAGATGTTTCTGACAAGGCGGCTCGATTTTACAATCGTCCGCCTTTTTGCGCTACATATGAGCTCCATCATGAAGAGTGAAGAAGTCTTGCAAATCTGTGTGGCGGATCCATACTACATGCACGAGTCTTTCTTGAGTCTCGGTGACTTTGAGCATGAAACTGCTAGGGAGTACCTCCAAAACTTCATGGTACAGAATAAGGACTGGGAAATTGTCCTCGTGCCTTATCATCCAAAGTAAGTCAGTTCCGGACAACCCTTTCATACATTTCAATCATTCCTTCTCTCTCATATGGGGAATAATTTGAGGTGTCTTTTCCCCGTAGCAACGAGCGCCGTCCTTATCGTTCTTTACCCGCAAGTCTCCCATGTCGTGTATTTTGACCCTTCCAGAGACTACGAGAAAAAAGACTACACCCACATAATGAATATTCTAGATGATGCTCTCCAAGGCTTCAGCATTAGAGGTGGCCACATGCAGATCAGGAAACAAAGGAACAACAAGATGGGTTTCGCGCATAAAACTAACTTCTCCTGCATCCATGTCCCAAAACGAAGCAAGAAGGATGGATTCTACATCGTCCATCTCATGATTCAGTTAAACACGGATCACCAAAAGCTTCGCACGAGAAGCAGAAATGATGATCATATCCACAAGTGGCTAGAATCTCATGGAGAAGCGGATTATAAACTTAGAGATGACTTCTTTCGCATCCAAAGGGACATTGCGACGATCAAGATGAAAGAAGTCATCGATGAGAAGGGGATGTTCCACCACAACCCTATATCGCGAGCTGACGTCCGAACTCGCATATGCATGCAACGTCTAGACCTCACGCTGTTCAAGAAGCTAGGGTCCATCCTCGATGATATGGAAGGATGGAACTTCTAGTGACTTATGATGCCGATGATGATGATATGTGTCGGTTGAACTTGTATACTTTTTGTAGCGATGAAACTTTGTGATGTCCACGGTCCCTGCCGAACTTGTGTAACGCTACTTTGTTAGTTTGCGTATGATGACCTGCGTACCTCTAGTTAATTAGTTTGCGTACTGTATGTTGCATCTAGTTGCTAACCCTTTCTTTTTCAGTGTTGCTCTAGTATATTTTGTTGCATATATATGATTGTACATCCTCTTCATGAACATGCATCTCTAACAGGTACCTCGTTTCTTGATGGCGAGATGGAAGTGCTATGTCGTGTACAAAGGGAAGGTTCCGGGGGTGTACAACGAGTGGCCTGAGTGTCAGGTGCAAGTGAATGGGTTCTCGGGCGCCAGCCATAAAGGCTTCAAAAGCAGACAAGAAGGAGAAGCTAGTTACTTGAGGTTCACGCTAGCGCGAGAGAGGACTCGTAACCGCCGCCTCATGTACTGAATAGTTCCTCTCTCACTCATAGTGATAGCTCTTCTCGCGTATACCTTTGTTTAGATGGATGACGTTGTAGTTGCAGGTATTCGAGACTTGCATGTATCGCTATTTTTGAGATGATGACAAGATACCACTTTTGTTGGATGATGATTATGATGAGACTATTTGTATGTATATGCTATGATTACATTTGTGGTCTCGCAGACATTTGTATGTGTATCATGATGACATTTGTATGTGTATCATGATGACATTTGTAAGTGCTAAAGATTCTTCTATAAAGCCTGTTCAAATACAAAACAAATATGCAGGAAAAAATATATTAAAATTAGCAGTAGCGAGTGGAGAAAAGTTAGCATCAGTGTGCTAGTATCAGTACACACACAGGGGAAGCGCGCTATAGCTATTAGTAGTAGCGAGCTCCACAGAAGAACGCTGCTGCTACACTTGTATATCAGTAGCGCGGGTGCGCACGCGCTGCTGCTATGGTTTAGCTGTAGCGCCTTATTAGTAGCGCGGCCTCCCGCGCTACTGATAACCCTAAAACCCGCACTGCTGCTAGGCTTTTCCCTAGTAGTGTTAGCCTTAGACGCATAGTTCGGGATCCCCTACCTGAGATTCGCCGGTTTTGACACCGACATCCGTGGTGTTGCCACTGGATGAACAGGACCCTGATCGATCGAACCGGTTGGGGCTAGATGAACAGGACCCCGTGGAGGGCTGGATGAACAGGATAACCCCGTGGAGGTTGGATGAATAGTAGACGGTGGAGGGGTGAATGAACAGTAACCTGTGGAGGGGTGGTTGAATAGGTGCCCGTGGAGAGGGCTGGTTGAACAGTAGCTGGTGGAGTAGCGCGTGGTGGAGGCTGGATGAATAGGAGCCCGTGGATGAACAATCGCAGGTGGATGCTGGAAGAGGTCAACGATGGATGAACAGTAACCCGTGGAGGGTGGAGGAGGTCGACGCTGGAGATGAACAGTATCCCGTGGAGTCCCATATTGCAGTCCGTTTTTTGGTTGGCCAGGGCCAATTTTGCATATTTCTGTGGGTTCCAAACTATTTTTAATACCGAAATGTCGAGCCAGATTGAAAGTACTTTGAAGATATATTTAAATTAGGTTAATGCCTAGTGAAATAGCAATCTAAAAATGTGAAAAAATTCAGAAATTATAAAGTAATTGCCAATTTGTCATCTATTTTTATATTTACAACCCATTTCATATTACTTTCAAGATTTGCAGGCGTCTTGAAAGAGTTGCTGCCCATCAGGGCGTAGAAAAATAAGTAGGCCTGGATTGGGTATTCTTCAGAAAAATAAACTGGGCTCATTTTCATAAAGATAAAATAGCTGGGCTGGTCACATGGTGAACATAAAATATAAGCCTGGGCTAGACGGGCCACAGCCCAGTTCAAACCCTTCTCCGTCCCAACAATAACAAAAAAAATACTAATCGAGCAGCTACGTCCCAGGTGTCAGCTGATCTTGTGATGTTCTCTTGTCTATTGACTATATACGCTCACAATGTCGTGGGTCCCAGATGTCAGGAAAACACTAGGAGGAAGCATTTTATTTTTCCATACACTGACATGGTGGGCCCCTACTATCATCCTCTACACGTACTTCTGCCGATTCCTGTTGTTTGTTGACCATGTTGACAACGCGAGAGGGAGGCACCGCAGCGACCGCACCAAAGCGCGCGGAGGACGACAACGAGCACTACAAAAGAAGACACATCCGTGACATTTTGGGCTGAACAATTTTTTTTCTGTCATACATATAACACTTCTATGACGATAATTGTGACAAAACCCGGTATCATCATAAATGTGGTGGGCTCCTACTTCTATGACGAAAAATCATGACAGAAAATGGGCTTTTCATCCTGGGCGGGCCGGAGAAGCAGCTGCATGACATTCTTTGGGCCGTCCATGACGGAAAAGATCGTGGTAGAAGCGAGGGCGAGGAAAATTTCAGGGAGTTCCCGGTTACGGTGGGAGGTCAGGGGCCGAGCGATGCGCGTTTCTCTCGTACACGTACGCGCGTGTGTGCGAGGCGTTGGCTCTAACTGAACCCGAGCGAGGCATTGGGCTCTAACTGAACCCGAGCGATTGCACTGCAGGCTACGCGTTACTGAACCCGAGCGATCGATCGATGGCTGTTAACTGAATCGATGGAGTGATTCCTTCGCTACTTCTGCTAACTCAAGCCGATCGATTGGATGAACAGTGAGCGTT
>NC_041385.1:647061225-647075898 GCF_002162155.2 Triticum dicoccoides | reverse complement strand
TTCGACCGTAGGAGGTCCGTTTCCTCCGTTTTGTGGTACGCCACACCCCTCCCGATCAACAGGACCCCCGTTTCGACCTTAGGAGGTCCGTTTCCTCCGTTTTGCGGTACGCCACACCCCTCCCGATCAACTGGACCCCCGTTTCAACAGTAGGAGGTCCGTTTCCTCCGTTTTGCGATACGCCAGACCCCTCCCGATGAACAAGATCCCATTTCGAACATGGCCAGTGGAACACAAGGCCGTTTCCTCCATTTTGCGGTACGCCAGGCCTCGTTTCCATCGCCTGTTCCGTCCTAGCCCTCCCGATGAACATGACCATGCATTCCGTTGCCTCCCGATGAACATGACGCATTCCGTTGCCTCCCCATGAACACGACGACGATGCTGTTTCTCCGTTCTGACCCAGCCAATGTACACGAGCCCTGGCCGTATGTATATATGCGCGAGTAGGCGTTCGAGACCCCGCCCGTATGTACATACGTGGCCGTATTTTCTTTCTTGCACCCTGGCCGCTTTACGTACACGTACATGCTACGTCCGCACCTCTACTACGACACGTGCGCGCCTCTACTACGACACGTGCGTGCCTCTACATCCACCAGTATGTACGTACACGTTCGCGACCAGAATGACAACGCTACATACGCTTCGACCAGGTGGGTCCCGACTGTCAGGCAATTCCTTGCGTGCGAAGATGTAGCTGGTGGGTCCCAGCAGTCAGGGGGGCGAATCGTTTTTTTGCCCGGACGCACTTCCTTGTGTGCGAAGGTGTAGCTGGTGGGTCCTAGCAGTCAGCTGGCGAATCGTTTTGTTATTTTTTTTGCCCGGACGCACTTCCTTGCGTGCAAAGGTGTAGCTGGTAGGTCCCAGTAGCCAGGGGGAAACGTTTTTTTTGCGAAATACGGTGGCACGTCCGGTGGGTCCTCGCTGTCAGGTGGAGGAATACTTATTTTGCGCGTAATAAAGAGGCACTTCCTTGCGGCCGCCATGGACCCAGCTGTCAGCCTCTCCACGTACACTACTCTTCCGATGGAAGTCGGTCGTTGACCACATTGACCACAACGCGCCGAGAGCACCAGGGCAGTGGACGACGGCGAGGCCTAGGAAGGGGACGACGCGGAGCCGGGGAAGACACGGCAGTGGATGCCCACGCAGAGAGGAGTACGACTGTACGAGGGTTTACTAGTTCGTCTGCCGTCGCCGGAGAATAACAGCAGGTGTGGGTCAGTAGAGGGATGGCTAGGCCAGCGATGGGAGTACGGTGGGGGTGGTGAGGCCTGCGCGGCAGCACAGCCGGCCGTGGGGAGGAGGGAGCAGGCAGTCCCACCGGCATTTATTTGAGCAGCTGGAGCAGGAAGAGCAGAGATTGAAGAAGCATGACGGCCGTTGGATGGACATCCAACAGTCACTGTTTGTGCGTCAACCTTCTTTTTAGGAAAGCCTCAAATCTGTGGAAAATAACATACAACCCATCAGCCATTATTTCTAATAATTTACAACCCATTTGCTAATTCTTAAGGTTTTATTTGGAGCCCATATTCTTTTTGTTAGCATTACAACCCATATTGTGGCCACGATTAAAAATTTATACGAAATTTTGCATATTTCGGTGCGGTCCAAACTGCTTTTAATCCCGAAATTTTGACTCACATTCAAACTGATTTTAAAAATAAATGTATATCAATATAAACCCAACAAATTCTCCACGCATAAAAATTAATGTAATTTAAAATCTCGAAATAAAAAAAGACATTTGAAACTAATTGTCGGTTTGATGTGTTTTAAAAATGTACAACCCATTTCTCATTACTGATGGTCCATTTTCTCGGCCAATCGACTGAAATCTCTCCTCGTCTTGAAAGATTTGCAGTCGAACAGGCCTGACAAAGCGACTTACTTGGCAAATCAAAAAAAAATGGGCTGTGGCTGTGGACCCAGCTGTCAGCCTCTCCATGTACAGTACTATTCCGATGGAATGTCATTGACCACATTGACCACGCCGCGCCGAGAGCACCAAGGCGGTGGACGACGGTGAGGCCTAGGAAGGGGACTACGCGGAGCTGGGGAAGACGCGACAGTGGATGCCCACATGGAGAGGAGTACGACTATACGAGGGTTTACTGGTTCGTCTGCTGTCGCCGGAGAATACCAGCAGGTGTGGGTCAGTAGAGGGATGGCTAGGCTAGCGATGGGAGTATAGTGGGGCGGTGAGGCCTGCGCGGCAGCACAGCCGGCCGCGGGGAGGAGGGAGCAGGCAGTCCCGCCGGCACTTGTTTGAGCGGCTGGAGCATGAAGAGCAAAGATTGAAGAAGCACGATAGCCGTTGGATGGACATCCAACATTCACTGCTCTCGTGTGTTGACTAAGTTGACAGGGCGTTGCGTGTGTGTCAAACTTTTTTTTATGAAAGCATACGCGTCAACCTGTAGTAGGCGCACAAGTCAGCCTCAAATCTATGGAAAACAGCAGACATCCCATCTGCCATTATTTCTAATAATGTACAACCCATTTGCTAATTCTTAAGATTTATTTTGGATCCCATCTTCTTTTTGTTAGCATTAGAACCCATATTGTGGCCACTGTTAAAAAGTATACGAAATTTTGCATATTTCGGTGCGGTCAACTGTTTTTAATCCTGAAATATCGATTCACATTCAAACTATTTTGAAAAATAATTTATGTAAATATAAAATCCAAATAATTGTCCACGCATAAAAATCAATGGAACTTAAAATCTTGTAATGAAAAAAATTGAAACTAATTCCCGGTTTGATGTGTTTAAAAAATGTACAGCCCATTTCTGGCAAACCGAATGAAACTCTCCTCGTCTTGAAAGATTTGCCGCCCAGCAAGGCCGATAAAGCAAGTAGGCCTTGTTTGGGTATTTCTTTTAAAAAAGTAGAACTAGGCTAGCCATTTTCAGCAAGAAAAAAACACAACTGGGCTCATGATGTGGTAAACATAAATAAAACCCTGGCTAGACGGTCCACAACCCCCGCACAGCCCCGTTGTTACGCTGATCCGTCGCTAAAACTAGTATAAATAACAACTGCTTGTTCCTAAAAAAAACTGCGTGACCTGCTGGATTCCTGGTGTCAGCCGCTCGTAGTGTAATTCTCTCGTTTATTGACTACATTGACAATGGTGTGAGCCCCAAATGTCCAACCATTAGGAGGAACCATATTTTTGGGCTTGTAATACAGAGGCAGTTGCTTGTGTACTGCCATGACGCTGGTGGGTCCCTATTGTCATCCTCTCCACGTACAGTCATCTCCTTGTTCGTTGACGACGTTGACAACGCAAGAGGGCGGCGCACCGTGCACGGCGAGCAAACTAAGGCCGCAAGGCGGAGGACGACGGAGAGGCCTCGGACGGAACAAACAGGAGCCGTGGTAGATGCGCCGGTCCAGTCGCCGGCGGAGGGGAGTACGAGGGTTGACTGGTTCGGGTGCGGGTGCGTGTTGGGGCTGACGTCGCTGGAGAATAACAGGACATGTGGGGGAATAGAGGGAGGTACTGGCCAACGTTAGAGGGTACGTACGGTAGGGCGGCGGAGGCGCAGCCAGCCATGGGATGCGGAAGCAGGCGGAGCCGACGGGGTGGTTTGGTTTGGGCGGCTAGAGGAAGAAGACAAGAGATAGAAGATACAGGACATATGTTGGATGTCAATCCAATGGCTGGTAGGCAGAATCGTTTGTTGACTGGCTAGGCTATTTCCTCGCGAGTCCCAAATGTCAGAATCCAAATCCGTCACGGTCATGCAGCCTTTCCTATGAAAATTTACAGCCCATTTGATGTGCTAGTTCAAAATAAGTTTGTGGGTGCTGGTGGGGGCTAATCACTTGGCTTCTGTAATGCACAGTGAGCTCAAGCAGCCAGCGAGAGTGACGTTATGTCCCTTGGTTATGATTTGTTACAATATTTCACTCTAAATTAAATGAATGGCAAGCCATGCCTTGTTTCAAAGAAAATATGACAGTCACAGCCGAGTTGAAAAGGGCAGGAACATCTAACTCCAGCTTACAAACTGTACAAAAGCACGAGGGTTAATTGTTCATCACGTTTACAAAAAAACCCAGGTTGAAAAGGGCAACAACATCTAACTCCAGCACTGTTTTTGGCAGTCACAGTCAAATGGATCGGTCCGGTCCATAGAATGAACATCCTGGGTCGTAAAATTTACTGGATTATGACCACAATATGTTGTAAATAGAAGCCCGGCACGTTCAGATGCTCTTTTGCACACCTAAAACACCTTTTTTTGCTCTTCGACATACCCATCCGTCAAAACCATGCTGCTGATAAACTTAAGCCTGATGGACAATAGTAACCTCGCATTCAGCAGGAAGAATGTGACAAACCTATTGTTTGCACGGTTGGCTACATATCGTTCTAGCGTTATTGTCTTTAATAGAATCTCATGAGAAGTGAGAAAATCCCGATGGTTACAAATCCACCGATTGGTTCTAACTTTCTTACTCCGTCCTGTTGCCTAAATAGACATGAAGATTGAAAATAGTTAAGGTCTCAAAAAAGAGTGTCAAAAGAGCAACAGCTGAACGGTTAATTCTAGTACACTATATGTGGGCTTCCAATGTGCGTGTGAAATTATCACCTTTATATACAACTTCTCCAAACATGGAAAGCATTGCAGCAAGCCAATAATCTTGTTCAGATCAAAACTAATCATTTGGATATATAAGATCTTGACAGAATCCAGCACCATTGATAGGCCATCCATGGAGAAACTCTTCATTGAGCATAGAACATAATATTAGTACAAAATATGTACTCCAAGATGATATATAACTTATGGGCAGAAATTTAAAATGCAGCTTATGGTTACAAGTGTAGATGATAATATAAAGTACCTGAAGAACTGTGGAGCCAAACACCATATTGAAATGAGCATAGAGATCATGTATTACACCCAAGGTCTCCAGTTTAGGCGTAGAGAGGACGGTTATTTGCAACGGTGAATAACTAGAATCAAGGATCAACCTTTGAAGTGAAGGGGCATCTTGGATGATGAGCTGCCTTCCGTCAAAAGAAATTCCAATTCTTACAAGGTTAGGCGACTTTATTTGGAGACAACCAATTCTAACTGTGAAAACAAGCACCAAGCACTCCAGGGCAGGGCAACTGGAGTGGATGATGCTGTGCAATGAGGCCTCCGATATACGAACCCGCACAAGTGAAAGTTTCTTGAGAAATGGGAGTCGAAGGTTTAGTACCAGATTGTCTGGTAGGTAGCACAACGCAAAGGTGGCGATGTGGAGAGAGGAGGAAAACCGCGAGATGGACATCGGTGCCGAGGGCACAAGTTCATGGCGTTCGGTATGTGGTATGTGATTTCCAGGGGAATAGTAGAACTCAAGCAGCTGTAGTTCTGTGAATTCAGGCGATTTTAGCCAGGCGTCCACCATGCAGGGCATGGTATGCTTGCTCCGGTAGCATGACGGGATGCAGAGGCTTTGAACGGAGCCCTGGTGGGAGGAGATGATGGCTCTAGGATTTCAAAATCATTGAAGAGAGATAGCTGACGACAATCGAGATTAAGGGCACGGCGCGCCATAGAGGGCGCCACCGAATTGAGAGGACTTGGGTGCGGTAGCAATCCTTGGTGGGGAGAAGCGAGATGATCTCCCCAAAGACGGCGTCCGGGAGATCGCTGATGCGGTCCACCCGAGATTCTACGGGTTCCTGTGATCCGGCGGGGGCGGGGTCGCCGCTTCTCCCCGCGCTACTGGGTGCGGGATCTACAACAGGCGTCGCCACTGGCGGGAGCCTCATCTTCTTGGCGTTGGGGTCAGCCGACTCCATTTTCCTCGAGGGCATCGCGTCGCGCTCATGGATTTGAGCAGAGTAACGAATGACGAGCCTAGTTGTAGTGCGAGTGAAGAAGAAGGGGAGCTGAGGTTTTTTCTGTAGTAGTGAGGATGAAGGGGAGCTGGGGTTTTCTGTAGGAGTGAGGTGAGGAATTTGGGGGTACGAGTGGAGCGAGCTGACGTGAGGTGGGTGGGAGCGAGGAGGAAGAAGAGCACCCATGTTTTTTTGGGGGGCGGTGTGTCATACGTCTCCAACGTATCTATAAATTTTGATTACTCCATGCTACTTTGTCTACTGTTTTGGACTATATTGGGCTTTATTTTCCACTTTTATATTATTTTTGGGACTAACCTATTAACTGGAGACGAACCCAGAATTGTCGTTTTTTTGCCTATTTCAGTGTTTCGAAGAAACAGAATATCAAACGGAGTCCAAACGGAATAAAACCTTCGGGAACGTAATTTTCCAACCGAACATGATCCAGGAGACTTGGACCCTACTCCAAGAAGTTTCCGAGGAGGCCACGAGGGTGGAGGGCGCCCCCTGGGTGCACCCTCCTACCTCGTGGGCCCCTCGGAGCTCCACCGACGTACTCCTTCCTCCTATATATACCTACGTACCCCCATCAGATCAGATACGGAGCCAAAAACCTAATTCCACCGCCACAACCTTCTGTATCCACGAGATCCCATCTTGGGGCCTGTTCTGGAGCTCCGCCGGAGAGGGCATCTACCACGGAGGGCTTCTACATCAATACCATAGCCTCTCCGATGAAGTGTGAGTAGTTTACTTCAGACCTTCGGGTCCATAGTTATTAGTTAGATGGCTTCTTCTCTCTTTTTGGATCTCAATACAATGTTCTCCCCCTCTCTTGTGGAGATCTATTTGATGTAATCTTCTTTTTGCGGTGCGTTTATTGAGACCAATGAATTGTGGGTTTATGATCCAGCTTATCTATGAACAATATTTGATTCTTCTGTGAATTCTTTTATGTATGATTGAGTTATCTTTGCAAGTCCCTTCGAATTATCTTTATGGTTTGTCCAACTAGATTGGTAGTTCTTGCAATGGGAGAAGTTCTTAGCTTTGGGTTCAATCTTCCGGTGTCCTTACTCAGTGACAGAAAGAGTTGCAAGGCACGTATTGTATTGTTGCCATCGAGGATAACAAGATGGGGTTTTTATCATATTGCATGAATTTATCCCTCTACATCATGTCATCTTGTTTACGGCGTTACTCTGTTTTTACTTAATACTCTAGATGCATGCTGGATAGCGGTTGATGAGTGGAGTAATAGTAGTAGATGCAGAATCGTTTCGATCTACTTGTTTTGGACGTGATGCCTATATACATGATCATACCTAGATAATCTCATAATTATTCACTTTTCTATCAATTTCTCAACATTAATTTGTTCACCCACCGTAGAATACTTATGCTCTTGAGAGAAGCCACTAGTGAAACCTATGGCCCCCGGGTCTATTCTCATCATATCAATCTCCATTACTTTATTTACTTGCTTTGTTTTACTTTGCCTTTTACTTTTTACTTTGCATCTATCTATCAAAAATACCAAAAATATTATCTCTATCAGATCTCACTCTCGTAAGTGACCGTGAAGGGATTGACAACCTCTAAGCGTTGGTTGCGAGTTGCTATCGTTTTGTGTAGGTACGAGGGACTTGTGTGTGATCTCCTACTGGATTGATACCTTGGTTCTCAAAAACTGAGGGAAATACTTACGCTACTTTACTGCATCATCCTCTCCTCTTCGGGGAAATCCAACGCAGTGCTCAAGAGGTAGCAAGAAGAATTTCTGGCCCCGTTGCTGGGGAGTTCGCGCAAAAGTCAACTATACCAAGTACCCATCACAATCCTTATCTCTCGCATTACATTATTTGCCTCTCATTTTCCTCTCCCCCACTTCACCCTTGCCGTTTTATTCGCCCTCTCTTCCCCAATCTCCTCCTCTCTTTCTCTTTTGCCTTTTTCTCGTTTGCCTTTGCTTGTGTGTTGGATTACTTGTTGCCATGGCAAAAGATAATACCAAATTGTGTGATTTCTCGAATACCAATAATAATGATTTCCTTAGTACTCCGATTGCTCCTCTTAATAATGATGAGTCTTGTGAAAATCAATACCGCTTTGTTGAATCTTGTTATGAAAGATCAATTCGCCGGCCTTCCTAGTGAAGATGTCGCTACTCATCTAAACAATTTTGTTGATTTGTGTGATATGCAAAAGAAGAAAGATACGGATAACAATATTGTCAAATTAAAGTTATTTTCATTTTCACATAGAGATCGTGCTAAAGTTTGGTTTTCATCTTTGCCTAAAAATAGTATTGATTCTTGGAACAAGTGCAAAGATGCTTTTATCTCTAAGTATTTTCCTCCCGCTAACATTATCACTCTTAGGAACGATATCATGAATTTTAAACAACTTGATCATGAGCATGTTGCCCAATCTTGGGAAAGAATGAAATTAATGCTTCAAAATTGCCCTACCCATGGTTTGAATTTATGGATGATCATACAAAACTTTTATGCCGGATTGAATTTTGCTTCTAGAAATATTTTAGATTCGGCCGCGGGAGGCACTTTTGTGGAAATTACGTTAGGAGATGCTACAAAATTTCTTGACAATATTATGGCTAATTATTCTCAATGTCATACCGAAAGAACTTCTAGTAAAAAGGTGCATGCTATAGAAAAAATCAATGTTTTGAGTGAAAAGATGGATGAACTTATGAATATGTTTGCTACTAAAAATACTTCTCTTGATCCCAATGATATGCCTTTATCTACTTTGATTGAGAATAATAATTAATCTATGGATGTGAATTTTGTTGGAAGGAATAGTTTTGGAAATAACGCGTATAGAGGGAATTTTAATCCTAGGCCTTATCCTAGTAATCCTTCTAATAATTATGGAAATTCCTACAACAAGTCTTATGGAATTTTTAATAAGATTCCCTCTGAATTTGAGAGTAGTGTTAAAGAGTTTATGAATTCACAAAAGAATTTTAATGCCTTGCTTGAAGAAAAATTTCTTAAAGTTGATGATTTGGCTAGGAACGTTGATAGAATTTCTCTTGAAATTGATTCTTTAAAGCTTAGATCTATTCCTCCTAAGCATGATATCAATGAGTCTCTCAAAGCTATGAGAATTTCCATTGAAGAGTGCAAGGAAAGAACCGCTAGGATGCGTGCTTCCAAAGATGCCTTTATTAAAGCGTGTTCTTCCGATTCCTATGAAAATCAAGATGAAGATCTAAAAGTTATTGATGTATCCCCTATTGACCTAGAAGGCGTCCTAAGAATTCTGAGTTTCTAGATCTTGATGATGAAATTGATGAAAGTGGGACTGAAATAAATAAAAACCGTGATGTTCCTAAACCCACTATTTTGGATCTCAAGGAATTTAATTATGAAAATTGCTCTTTGATTGGTTGTATTTCCTTGTTGCAATCCATGCTAGATTCTCCTCATGCTTATAGTCAAAATAAGGCCTTTACCGAACACATTATTGATGCCTTGATGTAATCTTATGAAGAAAAATTTGAGTTGAAAGTTTCTATCCCTAGAAAACTCTATGATGAGTGGGAACCTACTATCAAAATTAAAATTAAAGATTATGAGTTTCATGCCTTGTGTGATTTGGGTGCTAGTGTCTCCACTATTCCCACAACTTTGTGTGATTTGCTAGATTTCCGTGACTTTGAAGATTGCTCTCTAAATTTGCATCTTGCGGGGTCCACTATTAAAAATCTTATGGGAAGAATTAATGATGTTCTTATTGTTGCCAATAGGAATTATGTGCCCGTAGATTTTATCGTTCTTGATATAGATTGCAATCCTTCATGTCCTATTATTCTTGGTAGACCTTTCCTTAGAACGATTGGTGCGATTATTGATATGAAGGAAGGGAATATTAGATTCCAATTTCCCTTGAGAAAGGGTATGGAACACTTCCCTAGAAAGAAAATAAAACTACCATATGAATCTATCATGAGAGCCACCTATGGATTGCCTACCAAAGATGGCAAAACTTAGATCTATCTTCGCTTTTATGCCTAGCTAGGGGCGTTAAACGATAGCGCTTGTTGGGAGGCAACCCAATTTTATTTTGTGTTCTTTGTTTTTGTTCCTGTTTAGTGTTAATTTTTTTTATTTTCTGTTCAGATGTGGTTTTGTGTTTTAATTAGTGTTTGTCCCAAGTAGAACCTATAGGATAAGCTATGATGATAGTTGATTTGATTCTGCTGAAAAACAGAAACTTTGCGCTCACGAGAAAAAAATCAATAAATCACAGGAACGAGATTTTGCATTGATTCTTTTTGATTCTGATCAATAAACAAATTGTATAGTGCGTATTAGTTTGGTAGAAGTTTTTAGAGTTCCATAAGTTTGTGTTAGTTACAGATTTCTACAGACTGTTCTGTTTTTGACAGATTCTGTTTTTCGTGTGTTGTTTGCTTATTTCAATGCATCTATGGCTAATAAATTAGTTTATAAACCATAAGGAAGTTGGAATACAGTAGGTTTAACACCAATATAAATAAAGAATTAGTTCATTACAGTACCTTGAAGTAGTCTTTTGTTTTCTTTCACTAACGGAGCTCACGAGATTTCTACTGAGTTTTGTGTTGTGAAGTTTTCAAGTTTTGGGTGAATTCTTTTGATGGATTATGGAACAAAGAGTGGCAAGAGCCTAAGCTTGGGGATTCCCATGGTACCCCCAAGATAATCCAAGGACACCAAAAATTCAAAGCTTGGGGATGCCCCGTAAGGCATCCCCACTTTCGTCTACTTCCATCGGTAATTTACTTGGAGCTATATTTTTATTCACTACATGTCATGTGTTTTGCTTGGAGCGTCTTGTATTATTTGTGTCTTTTCTTTTTAGTTTGCCACAATCATCCTTTATGTACACACCTTTTGATAGAGCCATACATGATATGGAATTTGCTAGAATACTCTACGTGCTTCACTTATATCTTTTGAGCTTGATAGTTCTGCTCATAGTGCTTCACTTATATCTTTTGAGCATAATAAGTTTTGCTCTAGTGCTTCACTTAGATCTTTTAGAGCTCGGTGGTGGATTTGTTTTAAAGAAATTATTGATATCTCAGGCTTCACTTAGATTGTTTTGAGAGTTGTTAATAGCATGGTAATTTACTTAAAGTTAATATACTTGGTATTCAAGATTTGTGAAATTTCCTTTTGAGTGCATTGAATACTAAGATAAGTTTGATGCTTGATAATTGTTTTGAGATATGAAGGTGATAATATTAAAGCAATGCTAGTAGGGGTAATTTTGAATTTAAAGAATGCTTGCGTTGAAGTTTGTGATTCCCGTAGCATGCACGTATGGTGAACCGCTTGTGATGAAGTCGGAGCACAATTTTATTTATTGATTGTCTTCCTTATGAGTGGCAGTCGGGGACGAGCGATGGACTTTTCCTACCAATCTATCCCCCTAGGAGTATGCGAATGCTTTTGTTTTTGATGACTTCTAGTTTTTTGCAATAAGTGCATGAGTTCTTTTGATTAATATTGAGTCCATGGATTATACGCACTCTCACCCTTCCGCCATTGCTAGCCTCTCTAGTACCGTGCACTTTTCGCCGGTATCATACACCCACCATTTACCTTCCTCAAAACAGCCACCATACCTACCTATCATGGCATTTCCATAGCCATTCCGAGATATATTTCCATGCAACTCTCCACCGTTCCGCTCATATGACACAGATTACTTTTGTCATATTGCTTTTTGCATGAACATGTAGTTGACATTGTATTTGTGGCAAAGCCACCATTCATAATTCTTTCATACATGTCACTCTTGATTCATTGCATATCCTGGTACACCGCCGGAGGCATTCATATAGAGTCATATCTTGTTCTAAGTATCGAGTTGTAATTGTTGAGTTGTAAGAAAAAGAAAAGTGTGATGATCATCATTATTAGAGCATTGTCCCAGTGAGGAAAGGATGATGGAGACTATGATTCCCCCATAAGTCGGGATGAGACTCCGGACTTTATGAAAAATAAAAGAGGCCAAAGAAGCCCAAACAAAAAAGAGAGGCCAAAGAAGCCCACCAAAATAAAAATATATATATATAAAAAATGAGAGAAAAAGAGAGAAGGGACAATGCTACTATCCTTTTTCCACACTTGTGTTTCAAAATAAGCACCATGATCTTCATGATAGAGAGTCTCATATGTTGTCACTTCCATATACTAGTGGGAATTTTCCATTATAGAACTTGGCTTGTATATTCCAATGATGGGCTTCCTCAAAAGTGCCCTAGGTCTTCGTGAGCAAGCAAGTTGGATGCACACCCACTTAGTTTCTTTTGTTGAGCTTTCATATACTTATAGCTCTAGTGCATCCGTTGCATGGCAATCCCTACTCACTCACATTGATATCTATTGATGGGAATCTCCATAGCATGTTGATACGCCTAGTTGATGTGAGACTATCTTCTCCTTTTTTGTCTTCTCCACAACCACCATTCTATTCCACCTATAGTGTTATGTCCATGGCTCACGCTCATGTATTGCGTGAAAGTTGAAAAAGTTTGAGATTTCTAAAGTATGAAACAATTGCTTGGCTCGTCATCGGGGTTGTGCATGATTAAATACTTTGTGTGATGATGATAGAGCATAGCCAGACTATATGATTTTGTAGGGATAACTTTCTTTGACCATGCTATTTTGAGAAGACATGATTTCTTTGATTAGTATGCTTGAAGTATTATTACTTTTATGTTAATATGAACTTTTGTCTTGAATCTTTCAGATCTGAATATTCATGTCACAATTAAGAAGATTTACATTGAAATTATGCCAAAGTATCACTCCGCATAAAAAATTCTTTTTTATTATTTACCTACTCGAGGACGAGCAGGAATTAAGCATGGAGATGCTTGATACGTCTCCAATGTATCTATAATTTTTGATTACTCCATGCTACTTTGTCTACTGTTTTGGACTATATTGGGCTTTATTTTCCAATTTTATATTATTTTTGGGACTAACCTATTAACCGGAGGCCCAGCCCAGAATTGCTGTTTTTTTCCTATTTCAGTGTTTTGAAGAAACAGAATATCAAACGGAGTCCAAACGGAATAAAACCTTCGGGAACGTGATTTTCCAACCGAACGTGATCCAGGAGACTTGGACCCTACTCCAAGAAGTTTCCGAGGAGGCCACGAGGGTGGAGGGCGCGCCCCCCTACCTCATGGGCCCCTCGGAGCTCCACCGACGTACTCCTTCCTCCTATATATACCTACGTACCCCCGTTAGATCAGATACGGAGCCAAAAACCTAATTCCACCGTCGCAACCTTCTGTATCCGCGAGATCCCATCTTGGGGCCTGTTCCGGAGCTCCGCCGGAGAGGGCATCTACCACGGAGGGCTTCTACATCAACACCATAGCCTCTCCGATGAAGTGTGAGTAGTTTAATTCAGACCTTCGGGTCCATAGTTATTAACTAGATGGCTTCTTCTCTCTTTTTGGATTTCAATACAATGTTCTCCCCCTCTCTTGTGGAGATCTATTCGATGTAATCTTCTTTTTGTGGTGTGTTTGTTGAGACCGATGAATTGTGGGTTTATGATCCAGCTTATCTATGAACAATATTTGATTCTTCTCTGAATTCTTTTATGTATGATTGAGTTATCTTTGCAAGTCTCTTCGAATTATATCTATGGTTTGGCCAACTAGATTGGTAGTTCTTGCAATGGGAGAAGTTCTTAGCTTTGGGTTCAATCTTGCGGTGTCCTTACTCAGTGACAGAAAGAGTTGCAAGGCACGTATTGTATTGTTGACATCGAGGATAACAAGATGGGTTTTTTTATCATATTGCATGAATTTATCCGTCTACATCATGTCATCTTGCTTACGGCGTTACTCTGTTTTTACTTAATACTCTAGATGCATGCTGGATAGCGGTTGATGAGTGGAGTAATAGTAGTAGATGCAGAATCGTTTCGATCTACCTGTTTTGGACGTGATGCCTATATACATGATCATACCTAGATAATCTCATAATTATTCGCTTTTCTATCAATTGCTCAACAGTAATTTGTTCACCCACCGTAGAATACTTATGCTCTTGAGAGAAGCCACTAGTGAAACCTATGGCCCCCGGGTCTATTCTCATCATATCAATCTCCATTACTTTATTTAATTGCTTTGTTTTACTTTGCCTTTTACTTTTTACTTTGCATCTATCTATCAAAAATACCAAAAATATTATCTCTATCAGATCTCACTCTCGTAAGTGACCGTGAAGGGATTGACAACCCCTAAGCGTTGGTTGCGAGTTGCTATCGTTTTGTGTAGGTACGAGGGACTTGTGTGTGATCTCCTACTGGATTGATACCTTGGTTCTCAAAAACTGAGGGAAATACTTACGCTACTTTACTCATCATCCTCTCCTCTTCGGGGAAATCCAACGCAGTGCTCAAGAGGTAGCAGTGTGCTGGGTGTGGGTAGCGCCTCTCATTCAGTAAATATAGGGCCTTTGAATTGATTTTACTATTTACTAGTGTGGATGGGCTGTTTTGTCTTGGGCCCAGAGAAACAATTACTACTAGTACAGTGGAGACACTCTACAGCTACCCAGAAAAACAATTACTACTAGTACAGTGGAGACACTCTACCACTTCTGGCTCCTCCTAGGTCATTGAAACGTCTCCCTCTACTGAATGCCGTTATACTTTTGTTCACCGACATGCGGGCCATGCGGCGCGTGGGCCCAAATGCCATCCACCAAATTAGAAGGCAGTATGCAGGCAGAGAGTAACCCTGGTCGTAGCGCGGCAGTA
>NC_041385.1:647054389-647060763 GCF_002162155.2 Triticum dicoccoides | reverse complement strand
AAGTTTGACGGATGAAGCAACCATCATTTCACTCTTCGCTGAATCCCCTTCTCCCTCACTGTCTTCAAGAAAGGCAACACTCGCATCTGCCACTGTTCTTCTCTCCCAACAAAGGGAAGGTAAGAGGATCCGTGATGTTGGTATATTTTCGTTCAGAGAAAAAAAGAGCTTTTGCAAAGCAGTAACCGATCCTCACTCTCTTTTTTGTTTCATTGTCATTACGATTGTGTTTTCCTTTCAGTGGTCTCCTAGTATTTGTCAGTTTCATGATGGACCAAGGAGAACCAGGCAAAGATCTGCCGATATTGAAGCAGACGCGGGAGGCTGATCCCCACGAGACAGAGAGCTCCAAGAAGATGGAGGCAGCCACCGAGCCGACCCCAGATACGCTCACAGCCACTACTGAGATGGTCAACGCCCCGTTTGAGGTTACAACCCCCGTGGCACTGCAGGAGCAGTTTTCCCCCTTCGAGGATGTGTCCCCCCCGCTGAGCTGCCCAAGGTGATTTTCTTCTTTGCCGATCTCGATTATGGTTTTTCATCTAAGTATGTGGTGATTAATAATGCAAAATTTTATTAGCTTCGATGCCATGCTATACATAGTGGTTTAAATAACTTGTGTTTCCTATACTGAAAAGTAATTCATAATTTGTTTCTGTTTCAATTAGAACCCTGATGCAGACAAGGATTGTGTGGTTTTACATGTCACTCGCTATGTGGCGGATGACCTGAATATATGCACTGGGAAAACAGAGTTCTTAGGCTGTTGGATCCTGGAAGCCATTTGCGGTTATACCAATCAAGAGTTGTATTCCAGCCTCACTGTTGTCAGGCGTGTTGTCCAGGGTGTACTGAAGCACAAGAAGTTCAAAGCTACTCCTTCGTTTGTGAGGCATACTGTTCTTGTCAAGCTTACGCAAGAAGATGACGTGGCATGCCTCCACAAACAAGTTTATCAGTGGCAAGGCCACAAGGTTGTCTTCATGAAGGTTCACAGGATTGAGCTGCTGCGGGACGTCCTCGACGATGTTCATGGCAAGGTCCGTCTTGTGTCCAACCCAAATTAGATCCAGGCATGAAATAGTTTCCCCAACTAGTGTTTAATAGTTGTTTGGATTATGTCTAATTATCCGAACCTTGCCTGTTATTGACCCCTCTGGGGCTAGTACTCTGTTTAAATCCGTCTATGGGAACTGTTGCTACTTTTGTGTGCCCGTGAATCATGTGAGAACCATCGTAATTGTTGCCGAAACAGATGCGTCCTCACTAGTTTTTTCATGAATATGGCATGGTAAGACATAAGTTGTCATGGTTTATCATACGAGCAGTGTTTTTTTGATGAAATAGAGCACTCGTTCGAGAACTGTGCACCGACATATACATAAGTACTTGTAAACATTGTTGGTGCTACCCCACTTGTAAGAAGTTGTGCAAAACATGACACATTGGCTCAGCTCGCTTCAACACTAGGCTATCGACCAGCTAACAATCAACAATGTGATGTCTGACATGTAAGCAACTATGTATCTTGTTACAATGGTTCATGCTGTTAATTGAGGCCACAATTTAATAAATTGCAAACGTTCACACGCTAGTCCAACGCTCATGTGGAACAGTCACATTAAACTCGTCTTCATAAAAAACTTGAAAAGCATAAGTTAAGCAATTTTATACATCTCAATGATTCATAGAACATAACAAACATATACTAGTTCACTACAAAAGGCAAAGTTGTGAGAAGGTTGACAAATCAGGAAAAATCAAGCAAGGCTTCTCTGAGCAAAGGGCCTCCCGACATGCTTAAATTTCCTGGAGTTCACTCTGGTTTTTTCTTGTTGCCACCATCCAGGGTTAGGTTCTCTCATTCCAGAATAACCAATTATAATTGTGGTCTCAGCTAGAATGCTGAACTGAACCATGCAGTGTACTGACCAGTTGAAATGCTTGTGCATTCCACTAAATTTAAGCACCGTTATTTGCAGAAATAAGCAGACCACAATGCCTCTTGTCCGTGCACCTATCCAAAAAACCGCCGTGCAGCCGTGCCAGCTAGTCCTCGGTCCATGGAAGAACTGGCATAAAATGCATTCTGGACTAGGATGCAGTTGTTTTTGCTCATCCCTGCACTGCAATCAGGAAGTAAAACGTACAAATCAGCTTCTTTTAGATTGTGTTGGTCATTCTACCTTACTTACTACCAATGTAGGAATACCTTGAAGACTGGAGGTTATACGACGACAACGAGGGATAGCCATCTCATTTTGCGCAGTTGTACTAAAACTGAGGTGTGTGCTTTTGATTGCGCGGATAGAAACGATACGGAGACAGACATCCCGAAACGATATGGAGACAGACATCCCTGTTTGCGCAAATACGAAATACAGTTATTTAAACAGTGACAGATATTTACAGTGGCGTATGATTAACAGCATCATCTATTGTGTTATAATTGGCACTAGATTGATAGTATGAAGAGTCCTTAAGTAAGTAGCATCACATCACATCAACAATGCAACTAGATTAACATGCAGAACAATAGCATTAGTATTACTGTCATGAGAGTAGCACATGGTCAGTAAATGTGCAATCAAATTTGTGCAGTTCCACTGGGATGAAGCAATGTTAGCGGTGTGAGAGTTAAGTGTAACTGCAAAAATACAATTCATGGGAAATAAAGCAAGACGGAAGCACTTCATAAAATGTTGGTGGCATTGCTTCAATTTATCGACGACACTAGACCATTACTTATAGTGACATTAGGTGGCATTGCTTAATGCTTCATGTGATTTTACATTAACGGTAGCGATATGGGCGTAGGGACAACAGGGGCATAAAGTGGTGAGGCAGATGTGGCTGCCGAGAGCGGCAAACACTCAGGCAGCATGTCTGCATTTGTCCCATTTTTTATCTCCTCGGCGACATTTTCCTATGTGAGCATAGGAAATCTAGACCTGCTCATTCTCATTTGCGTTGTCCCCCAACACCCGTCACTTTCTTTCTGTTTTCAACCAAGAGATAGGTCCACTTCCCCCCACCCTTCGCCATCCACCAAGCTTTCTTCGTCTTTTCAACCAAGAGACCGGTTGGGTAGCCAGTATCTACTACTTTCCCCCGTTTCCTCCTACAACCAAGTCGTAGATTCATCCTACAGCTTTCCCACTTTCTTCCCTGTTTGAACCAGCTCTTAGAGTCGACTGTATCAACTAGCTTTACCTCTAATAATAGTAAAAGTCTAGGTGGCTTTGGAACAGCGGACGGAAGTAGAAAAAGATCCACACGAAGGGAGCTGGGTCAGTAGAGCAAGGCAGGTTTAGAAGGAATATATACCTGAGGGTCGTCGGCATGTGGCAAAGATGGCGTCAGGAGGCTGCATCTTGGCCACAATACCGCAGGGATGAAGAAGGGGTCGGAGGCACTCCCGAGCCGGCGCTCTCTCAGAGAGAACGGCACGGCCGCCGATCGGGACGCGTGGGCAGCCGTTGGTCTCCTCCCTCGCCGCCGATGACAACATGAATGATGCACCTACACCCTGCCCTGGTCGAGGTTGTCCGGTCGGATTTGTGACCAGCCATGAGCTGCGAGAGAGTGTGGCCACCTATGTCTTGCTTAGATCTGGAGAAAATGAGAGAGTGAACGAGAGGAACCCTAGTAAAGCAAGCACTAAGGCTACTGCTTATATATATAGTGGAGTGATTTTGTTGTACCAGCTTCAAAAAAATGCGCTCCTACATGTACCAGTGAGTGGGTGTGAGAGAACTAGTGCGTGCGTGCACCACTTCTCTTCGTGAGAGTACAATATTCTATGCCCAAAGAACGTTCGTTGCTAGAGTAATAGTATAAGTGTGTGACGTGTGAGCTAAAATAAAATGTGCGCCACATCTTTTGTTTTTTAGAAGTTTTGAGGGTAGGGTGTGAAGAGCACATATGTGCGTGACGTCTACCTGCAGATAGATGGTGGGTGCGACGTGCGAGTCTGCGAGAGGACTCGGGAGAGTCGTGACTCATGAGGGTGTGTGTGCGTGAGAGGGAGGGGGCACATATCAATGCAACGCATGTCTCCGTAAATCATTATCCGACAAACATTGGCCACAAGCCTTTTCCTGACGAACGCCGTAAGAACCATTAGATCGGCATCCGACAGTGTCAGTTTTGCCATGTCATTTAACAGAACAGACACTCCTCCTACACACAAATCTTCCATGTGAGTGTTAGCAACTGTCGTATGATCCCTCCGTTCCGAAATGCAGTGCATATAGCTTTATTGAAAAGTCAAACCTCGCAAACTTTTATCGAGTTTTCGTGTACCAAATTGCACATGTAGAATACCCTGTATATATCATTTCATTCATCTTCGAGAGGTAATTATAAATATGGGGGTGGAGTCTAAAAAATAAGACCATCGTATCACCCGCATAAATTTCAACCATCCTTTGGTGTCGAGGAATATCATAGGAACTCTATATGATATGATTTTTATAGGATTTTTTTCCTTTAGAGCCAATTGGTTCATGGGAATAGATTCATATACTCCACATTTCAAAGGAAATAAACACGATATCATTTCTATAGCTTTAGAGCCACTTGGTTCAAATGAATGGATTCCTATACTCCCTTAATTTCAAAGGAAAATAAACATTAGCGTATATTCAATAGAAAAGTTCCTATGATCTGAACCAAATTACATATCTTTTCTAATCCCTCCTCATAGGAATTGAGATACATGTCATCTCTAGATTCAATAGAAAAGTTCCTATGATGTGAACCAAATTACATCTCTTTTCCAATCCCTACTCATAGGAATTGAGATGCTCCATGTCATCTCTTTCCCTACAACTTCCATGTATACATCTTCTATTCCTAAATAGATAGTACAACCCACTAGTAGCTTTTTTTCCAAAACATGCAACTATGGCACAAGAACTATACAGTGTGCCAATAACTTTGAAAGATGGTCGCTGGATGAAGCTAATCCGACAGTGCAGAGATGGTGAATCCGAGTACTACTAGCCGTTGGATATCATCAACATTCCACCAGATCTGCCACATGTACAATTTAGAAGACTCCATGGTTGAACTTAAGCATAATGCACAAACCTCAAAACACAAGCACTTCTCCGTTGTTCTAGAATCTTCTGTATCATAATTATTTTTTTCTAAATGAATTGTCATTATTTGTTTTTTTACTTTATGCTTTACAATGCACAACCCCATGAATCTTAACATTTTTATAAAACTAATTGATTTTGAATGAGATGAACTATAAGAACTGAACGAACATCTACATCATGCATATATGACTCAAAGCTTTACATGCTATAGTGTGTATTTATTCATAATTTGGTTTCAAAATCTCATGCGTTCAATGCATCATTTGCCTTTCGGTCGAACCTACGTCCACAATTTTTTGTACGTACTATATCTCCACTCATCCCCGAACCCAAAATGTTGCCTCGCTCCCGTAAAACCAAGCGGCCCACACATGCGTCAACTCGAACCCGTTTACTACGACGTGGCCCCGCATGCCGTAGTACTCCTACAAACCCTACCACTGCACTCATCATCAGTTTTCTTCAAGAGGACGAGGGAGAAGCCGATTGTAGTGGAGGCGCTTTCAAAAAAAATATATGTAGTGGAGACCCCTACCCTAGGGTGCCCTAGGTAGCTGCCGCACGCATCATTGTTTTCTCTTTTCTTTATGCTCTTGCGCCCTAGAGTGAAATGATGGTTGCTTCGTCCGTCCAGTTTAATGCGGGCCCTAGAGTGAAATGATGGTTGCTTCATCCGTCCAGCTTAATGCGGGAAAGGTGGGGCTTTGTGATTTGACCCCTCGTCGCTCATTTTCTACTACTGCCACTACAAAAAAAGACACATCCATGACATTTTGGGCCGAACGAAATTTTTTTCTGTGATACATATGACACTTCTATGATGATAATTGTGACAAAACCCGGTATCCTCATAGATATGGTGGGCTCCTACTTCTATGACAAAAAATCATGACAGAAAATGGGCTTTTCGTCCTGGGTGGGCCGGAGACGCAGCTGCATGACATTCTTTGTGCCGTCCATGACGGAAAAAACCGTGGTAGAAGCGAGGGGGAGGAAAAATTCGGGGAGTTGCCGGTTACGGTGGGAGGTCGGGGGCCGAGCGACACGCGTTTCTCTCGTAAACGTACGCGCGTGTGTGCGAGGCGTTGGCTCTAACTTAACCCGAGCGAGGCGTTGGGCTCTAACTGAACCCGAGTGATTGCACTGTAGGCTACGCGTTACTAAACCCGAGCGATCGATCGATGGCTGTTAACTGAACCCGATGGAACGATTCCTTCGCTACTGCTGCTAACTGAAGCTGATCGATTGGATGAACAGTGAGCGTTG
>NC_041385.1:647052748-647053606 GCF_002162155.2 Triticum dicoccoides | reverse complement strand
TCCGTTTTGCGGTACGCCACACCCCTCCCGATGAACAGGACCCCCGCTTCGACCGTAGGAGGTCCGTTTCCTCCGTTTTGCGGTACGCCACACCCCTCCGGATCAACAGGACCCCTGTTTCGATCGTAGGAGGTCCGTTTTCTCCGTTTTGTGGTACGCCACACCCCTCTCGATCAACAGGACCCCCGTTTCGACCGTAGGAGGTCCGTTTCCTCCGTTCTGCGGTACGCCAGGCCTCGTTTCCATCGCCTGTTCCGTCCAAACCGGTTGGCTCCCACGCGTTCCGTTGCGTCCCGATGAACGCGACGCATTCCGTTGCTTCCCCATGAACACGACGCATTCCGTTGCCTCCCCATGAACACGACACATTCTGTTGCCTCCCCATGAACACGAGCCCTTGCCGTACATATCCGCGACTAAGCGTTCGAGACCCCGCCCGTATGTACGCATACGTGGCCGTATTTTCTTTCTTGCACCCTGGCCGTTGTACGTACATGTACATGCTACGTGCGCGCCTCTACTACGACACGTGCGCGCCTCTACTACGACACGTGCGCGCCTCTACATTGACCAGTATGTACGTACACGTTTGCACCAGGATGACAACGCTACGTACGCTTCGACCAGGTGGGTCCCGACTGTCACGCACTTCCTTGCCTGCGAAGATGTAGCTGGTGGGTCCCAGCAGTCAGGGGGCAAATCGTTTTTTTTTTGCCCGGACGCACTTCCTTGCGTGTGAAGGTGTAGCTGCTGGGTCCCAGCAGTTAGGGGGGCGAATCATTTTTTTTGCCCGGGCGCACTTCCTTGCGTGCGAAGGTGTAGCTGCTGGGTCACAGCAGTCAGGGGGGCGAATCGTTT
>NC_041385.1:646971255-647052305 GCF_002162155.2 Triticum dicoccoides | reverse complement strand
CGTTTTTTATTGACGCACTTCCTTGCGTGCGAAGATGTAGCTGGTGGGTCCCAGTAGTCAGGGGGCGAATCATTTTTGTTCCGGACGCACTTCCTTGCGTGCAAAGACGTAGCTCGTGGGTCCCAGCAGTCAGGGGGCGAATCATTTTTTTCACGAAATATGGTGGCTCGTCCAGTGGGTCCACGCTGTCAGGTGGAGGAATAATTATTTTGCATGTAATAAGGAGGCACTTCCTTGCGGCTGTCGTTGACCCAGCTGTCAGCCTCTCCACGTACAGTCCTCGTCCGATGGAAGTCATTCCTTGACCACGTTGACCACGCTGCGCCGAGAGCACCATGGCAGTGGACGACGGCGAGGCCTAGGAAGGGAATGACGCGGAGCCGGGGAAGACACGGCAGTGCATGCACACGCGGAGAGGAGTACGAGGGTTCACTGGTTCGGCTGCGCTCCCGTCGCCACATAATAACAGGGGGTGTGGGTGAGTGGAGGGATGGCCTGGCCAGCGGTGGGAGTAGTAGGGGGCGGTGAGGCCTTGACGGTAGCACAGCCGGCCACGGGAGGCAGGAGCAGGCGGCACGACCGGTGCTGCTTTGGGCGGCTGGAGCAAGAAGACCAGAGGTTGAAGAAGCACGACGGTCGTTGGATGGACATCGTACGGTCACTGCAGCTAGAATCGTTTATTATTGACTAAGTTGACAAAGCCCTTGGTACGTCAACTTAGTAGGCCCACAGGTCAGCTTCCAAAACGGTGCGCCCCAGATGTCAGGGGGAGGAATCATTTTTTGGGCAGGTGAAGCTAGAATATTCGAGATTGAAGAAGAAGCACGGCATCCGTTGGATGGACATCCAACGGCCACTGCTGCTAGAACCGTGTGTTGACTATAAGTTGACAAAGCCTTGCATACGCGTTAACTCTGTTTTTTAGGGGACGCGTCAACTTAGTAAGGCCAGAAGTGTGTGGCAGAGAACTTATAGCCCATTTGAGATTTGTAAGAATGTGTAGCCCATTTTTGAATTCGAATGGAATTTACTACAGCCCATTTACAGTTTGTTAAAAGTACAACCCATTTCAACCAACCGTTCAAAACAGAATTCAATAAAATTTCCCACATTTTGATGGGATCCGAATATTTTTATCCCGAAATTTCTAGTCAGATTAAATACAATTTCAATATAAATTTATATTACGTAAAAATCCAACGGAACATTGCACTTGCAACAATTAATGAAATTAAAATTTTCAATATTCCAAAAATATTATTTTATAAAGTAATCACTGTTTGGTGCATTTTTTTATAGTTACTACCCAGTTTTTATAATTACATCCCATTTATTATTTATTAAAGCCCATTTTCTCCTAGGAAAGATTTTCAGCCCAGCGGGGCGGAGAATAACAACTTGACCTTGCCTGGGTATTCCTAAAAAAAAGTATAGCTGGGCTAGCCATTTTCAGCTTGAAAAAAATTAATATCTCGGCTGGATATCTGGCCTGGGCTAGACGGGGCACAGCCCGCCCAGTTAATACCTGCAGCGATGTTTTCGTTGTTGTTCAGAGGAGAAAAATAATATCTGGGGTAAACATCGAAAAACTCTATAGTGCTCACACCTCAAAAACACAAATACTGCTCGAGCTGCTTGGTCCCAACTGTCGGCCGCTTCTTGTGCAATTCTCTCGTTTATTGACTACTCCCTCCTTTCCGGTTTATAATGCTCAATTCAAAAATCTCACCAGTCAAGGTAGATGGCGAGTGGTGGAATACTTTTTGTAGTTTTGCAAAAGAACCTAATTAATGCTCTTGTTATCCTCAAAAAATTATGTTTATCAATGCATTAATTGCAATGCATGCATGCATAAAGTACATGCATGGGTCAATTTTCTTTGCGTACGTGAGGCTATGGACCTGGTGAGTCCCCATTGTCATCCTATCCAAGTAAAGTCATCTCCTTGCCCGCACGTGCTTTCCGCCAGAAACAGTCAGCGCCTGCCGCCCCGCTTCCCGGTGCAGGCGATTGCTCCGCCTTCAAACGACACAAGTGCCATCCGTCCGTCCATCTGCCGCACACATTAATGATACGCGGTTGCCGAGGCGGCTACTCCGACGCCACACGTCCGTCCCTCCGCCCGCCCACCATTTCTATATAAACTGCTGTGCCGGCCATAGTCCCAGTCATCTGCAATGGTTCCCTTTCTCCTGTCCACACCACGACTGCCCACCATGGCTTCCTCGCGCTCCAACGCTCTTCGGGACAGGCAGACGACGGACCAAAAGGAGATGGCAGCCATTGCTGCCGACCGGCTGGCCGGCAGGCAGCCGGAGGACGACGACGTCCCAATGGAGAACATGGTAGTCGACGATCCGGCGCCAACCCCCTCCTCCGCGCCATCCTCGCTGGTGCATTGCACCATGACCATCGGCGAGGCCCGTGCCCAATATATGGAAAGGGTGAGGAAGATGCGTGAGGAGCAGTTTCGGGAGGCGCAGGCCGACGCCGCCTACAACCACCATCTCCTCCAGGAGCACCTGGAGACGGAGGAGTAGATCGCTGCGGAGCGGGCGGAGTAGGAGGCGCTGCTCAACTCGTACCGCTCCGCCCGGAAGGGCTGCCTCGAGCACTGGCGGTACTGCATGCGGGTGGCGGAGGCTGCGGCAGCCTACAAAGAGGCCAGCAAATAGGGAGATGAAGCGAGCGAGGCACTGTTTGGCGAGATCGAGGACGAGACAGAGGACAATGCCGACTCCGATGAGTCCCCGCTCCGCTGGTGTCGACGACGCCCTGCTCTGCCGAGGCCTCGCGGCGCCAACAACGAGGCATAGGACACTGCCGGCTCCGCCGAAGCCCCGCCCCGCCAACAACGATGCAGAGGACATCGCCGGCTCAGTCGAGGCCCCAGCCTGCCCGCAACGTGGGCGAGGATTTCCACCGCTCCACTGAGGCGCCACCTGCCGGCAACAAGACAGAGAACATCGCCGGCTCTGCCGAGGCCCCGCCCCGCTGCCAACGAGGCCGTGCCACACAGAAAACGAGGAAGAGTAGAACACGGTAGGTCACTGCCACTCGGGTCCAAGTAAGGCCATCGCTCCTACCCTCCGGTTGAAGCCAAGCTAGGCGGGTTGACCATTGATGGCCGGTTAGCTTATTGACGGCGACGTGGAGTCGGAGAGCTGCGCTGGAGAAGAACGCTACTTCTACTTAACTGCTGGTGCAGTTGGATGACTGACATGTGGGCCCAACATGCCACATGTCAGTTATGCAACTGCACCTGCAGTTAAGTCAGTGAAGCTTCTGTTCGGCTCAGCGGGACACAGGTGGGTAGCTTCGGTTAATTAATTATACCTCCAGCGCACCCCTTTTTAGTTTTTTTAGAAAAGGAGGATGACCCCCGGCCTCTACATCTGGGAGATGTATGCGGCCACAAACACCCCTTTTTATTTGAAGAATGTATGAAATGTAATTAAATCCGACATCTTTATATAAAATCCGACTGTGTATGAATGAATTTATTTCGATCAGTTTGAATTCCTGTATCACTGGTGTCGGTGTACTAGAATAGGGGTACCCTAGTACCCCGAACTTGTGCACGGGCAGTTGCAGCACCCCGCGGCAAGGCTTGCCGGGCGAATGCAAAGACCCTCCAAAGGATCCCTTGGAGCCATCCAAGAGCAAAGTATACAAGTAGAGGAGACAAGACCCCGGCAAGAGGAGCTTGCCGGGAAGGCCAACCAAAGCACACCGAGGAACTTGCCGCGATGCGCCACACGCTCCGGCAAGGCGACAAGGCCCCGGCAAGAGGAGCTTGCCGGGAAGAATAAACAAGGTACCTCGAAGCCTGGCGAGCGACAAGCCTCCGGGCCCGACAAGATAGCAGCAGCGGCAAGGCGCTTGCCGCGGCAGGCGGCATTCTGCGCCCACGCTCCAGCGCATCCACCAACGTGTCGCTCTGGGGGCCTCTCCGGGCGCGCGTGGCGGGAGGCTGTGCAGCCAGCGGTGCGCAGTGGCATGCGAAGCTGACAAGATCACCATCGTGGCGAACGATGGCGCCCCTAACGGTCCTTTTCTGCACTATTCGGGCGACTCAGACGGGCATTTAATGCCCTTGTCCCCTGCCGTCAGAGTTAGGTAGGGTGCACTGTACAAGCAACTGTACCAACTACCTTGCTTTTTACATTTTTACCCTCCTCTGCGTTGCCACCTGTCGGTGACCCCTTTAGCGTATAAAAGGAGGCCCATGTGCAACGTAGAGGAGGTTTGGACAGTTTTTGCTTCGATTCACTCGTAGCCCAGAGAACATCGTACTCTCGCTCGAGAGCAAGAACACCAGATAATACAACCAGACAAGCCGCAGTAGGAGTATTATCTCTCCGGAGAGCTCCGAAGCTGGGTAAACCGCTCGTGTGCTTCGCCTCGATCTGCTCTTCATGCAACCTCCGCCCCCCACCGAACCGAAAGGGGCCCGGTCAGCCGGTCCCATAGGTGTTCGTGGGTCAGTTTCCCGCGACAACTGGCATTGGATGAACATGCAAAAAAATACGTACTAGCATTATTCCCAGAGTGATCACCTCGTTTGCAGCAGTTTCACATGTACTCCCTCCGGTCCTTTCTATACAAGTTTTGTCTGCAGTCAAAGTATCTCTACTCTGACCAATCTTATACAAGAAAGTATGCACTTTCACAATGTGCGAAGTAAAAAGGAACAGAAGGAGTACAAAGAGTTTGATCAGGTTTTTAGCGTTTCTGTACATTGCAATCAAACACACAGGGCTGGCAATTCATAGAGAACATTCAAAACAATCGATGATTATGCATCTCAGCGACTCACATGTTAGAGGCAATATTTACTTCACAACTAAAGAATAAAGAAAAAATTGATCGACACTGCTGACAGCAAGGGCGTCCCATTCGAAAATATCAAATGCCTACGATTGTGGAATGGGCAGGGTTTGCCATCACTTCGGACATTGACATGGCACCTCATGCTAAATAAACCAACTGTTCTTTTTGTGCAGTTCCACCAAAATCAACCAAATTCACGCGTAGCTTGTATGATTTCGCCCTTATATGTTGCAACGCCTTGAACTTATCGGCACCTCCTTTCTTGTGGTGGAAATGAATGATTCGATGTATTCGTGAAGATTTTGTGCAGTTCTCATTGAAATCAAGCTGATCACCACTGTTTGCACAAATACAAAAAAAGTGATTAGTATAAAGCAAAATGTACTATGAATTGATAATTTATACAGGCACCTACATGGTCCATGTAGAGCACACTTTTAGAAAAATGGAACTCACCAGAAAGAATCCTAGAACAACATTGTACTCGCGCATCATAGCAAAAAAATGGAGATTTGTCAGTCCTTCTGAGCTGAAGTTAGTTTGGTCTTGTGGGGAGTAATGTAACCATCCTTCAACTGCTCCTTCTGATGAGAATCCTAGAACAACATTGTACTCGCGCATCGCAGCAAAAAAATGGAGATTTGTCAGTCCATCTGAGCTGAAGTTAGTTTGGTCTTGTGGGGAGTAATGTAACCATCCTTCAACTGCTCCTTCTGATGAGAAGATAGACAAGGCTTCTTCATCCTCGCATAATCGGAACTAGTCACTTCACGTACTCCATATTCTTCTTCAGAGGAAGGTGATCCTATTGTGCAAAGACAACAGGACAACTAAATGCTAGCATCCCTATTTGCTCGAAAAAAAGGAAAAGAAATATTTAAAACAGCATAGATGAAGCACTTCTCAAGGACAATACCACTTTTTCATGACATTATCTAAACAGTAGCACAACACCAATAGAGATGACAAAGCTCAATCATATGGATGAATTAGTGGGCGAGTACCAACCTTTGTCAGGAGGCTTATTGTGTAGAGCATACAGATCAAGCACTTCTTTGGAACCATCTGTTGCTATCTACTATGGTGGCCATGCTTACTATATACTCCTAGATTAGTTTAATGTTTCCAACATCTTTTTGTGCAGTTCCACTAAAATATATGGTATCTTCAAAGAAGATCCCTGTTTGCACAAGTAGAGATAATTACCTATGGCATCAAATCAGTGGCAAAATAATTGCTCGTTCCAGCCATAGCAATAAAATAAGATGCAAAACTATATCATTACTTGTGTTATCACAGTTCTAGTGCTTCATTACAGCACCGGGAGTTGATTTTTGTTGTCTTCCGCTTGTTCTTCCCCTTCATCACTTGGTTCAATAACAGACAAGCTTCGCCTTCAATGTAAGATTTGGCATGTCAATTAGGGAGCACAAGTATAGTACTAAACTTAATTTTCTGATGAAAGTGGAAAAATATAGGCCATCAGTTGTGAAATATCCTTATCTTACCTCAATGGGATATTACGGTGCACATACAGATTGGAAGTCTTGTCTCCATTTGTGCAGTTCACTAAACTCAAGCAACATTATCGTACAAGTAGCACAAAATATGAAAGCACACTGCAGAATCATGTGAAAGAAGGCTAGTACTGACCTCTCATGATGCAGAATTCAACAACTCATAAGAAGAAGATCTGAACCAAATTCGCC
Organism: Triticum dicoccoides; assembly: GCF_002162155.2. Classification (NCBI taxonomy): domain Eukaryota; kingdom Viridiplantae; phylum Streptophyta; class Magnoliopsida; order Poales; family Poaceae; genus Triticum; species Triticum dicoccoides. The sequence continues at coordinate 647,045,763 of NC_041385.1, read as the reverse complement.
TTAATGGATAGGAAGTAAGATCTCCTCTTGTGCAGTTCCACTAAGATCAAGCAATCAAGCAACATTGTCGGTGTGACATTTTGGTTGAACTGCACAAAACACTCTTAAAACAAAAGTGTTTTGTGCAGTGCAACAAAAGGTCACAATGGCAACGAGGTGAACTAGATAACCCTTTTTACACAGAGGTGCAAAGGAAACAATTAGTGGTCAATAACGATGGATGACACAGAAGCCAACAAAAATAAGCATCTACCTTATCTAAATGGGAAAGAAAGCAAGACAGTAGCATTTCTCAAATGGTGGCATTGATTAATATTAACATAGAGATTATATTAACAATAAAATTCGTTAAACATGTAATTTGCTTTTAACTGTGGCATTGCATCAATTTTCCAGCGGCATTATTAGAGGGTGTTTGTTTATAGGGACATTTTGGTGCACGGACTAAAAAAACTCCATGTCAGTCACATCTAAACCAAACAGGAGGGACTTTTCGGGACTAAAAGTGGGCATTTGGGACTAAAGAAAGAAGACCCCGAGGGAGTCTTTTTGGGACTTTTTCCAACAGTTGCCCCTGCCACGCATCGCACCTTGTTTCTATTAGTTCATTACTAGGGGTAACATGGTCTTTTATCATGTCATTTAATAACCTCTAGTCCATGTTTAGTCCCTGGAACCAAGCAGGTAGGGACTAGGGAGTTTTTAACCAAAGAGGGCCTTAGATTAACAACAGCTAATGAGTTGCACGGGACAGTGGACGCACCAACACCATGTGCATCTACCGATGTACTGTGGTCATGCGCAGTCTGTTGCCACAAAGAACAAACAACCAAGGAGCATATTTGTGTTGGTCCCAGTTTTGTTATCTTTAGACACCTTTCCCTATGTGAGCACAGCAAATCTAGTCCTGCTCAATCTCTACAGCCTTGTCCCTTCCTTTCCTTTTTGAACTAGTACTTTCGCCCCTTCCTTTCCTCTTTGAACCATGTCCTAGATTTATGCGATACAACTTTCCCCAATACTTTCCCCCATTCCTTTCCTCTTTGAACCACGTGCTAGATTCATGCTATACAACTTTCCCCCTTCATTTCCTCTTTGAACCACGTCCTAGATTCATGCTATATACAACTTTTCCCACTCCTTTCCTCTTAGAACCACGTCCTAGATTCATGGTATACATGCAGCTAGAGAAATGCATGTGGAGTAAGTAAAATATACCTTAAGGTTCTTGGGGCATGGTTCGGTGGGCGAAGGGACAACGGCGAAGAAGAAGGGGTCGGAGGCCCTCCCGTGCCGCCGCTGGGTGGAAAGTGAACAGTAGCGCCGGTAGTGGATTCCCTCCCTCGCCGACGGCGACAGCGTTAAGCCTCCTTCCCTTCCCAGCGGACGGATCCTGCTGGCTCTTTGAGCAGCAGTGAGGGGAGAGAGAGAGGCCAACGAAGTCTTGTTTAGATCTGGAGAGGGCGAGAGAGTGTGAAGAGAGAAACTACAAGCGCTGAGGCTCCAGCGTGTATATATATACTAGTTATCGAACCCGAGACCTCAAGTTTGACGAGCGAACAGGCTAGCCAGCTACAGAACCCTCCCGTTATGTTCAACAAGAGGCAAATAACCTTTTATACATTCCTGCATTCGTGTGACAGGCATGCCGTATTTTTTTTTGTGTGTGTGGGAGTCATTCGGATTTCAGTCATAATCGTGTCATGTGGCTTTGGTGGTAAGACTATCCACAGTGGTGCAGAAATAATGCAGCCTTAGTCACCTTACCTCTCTCCACGTAGTACGTTGGGTCCCACTAGTAAGAGGGTGAAACAAACAAATTAATAAGAAAAACTAAAAGCGCCAACGGTGTATCTTACTACCTCACACATCTCGCTACTGCTCGGTAACACTGTCCAATTGATCCCTCTGTTCGCTCACGTACTATTTTAAGTGAATCCTTATTATAACATGCACATAAATTTTGGGCACTTGTATTTGACTTAAGTTAGTGTGCCACCGTATCTCGTATAGTTACTACTCCCTCCGTCTAGGTGTAATAAGTCACGTTAGAAGGTGCAACGGGACCAAGGTGCGCGCGTGTGCGTGTGTGTGTTTAACAGCATGTGTGTGTTAGAGAGTGCGATAGATCGACCTACTCCTACAGAGATATGGTGTGTAGTGTACAATTTTAGCTGCGAGAGTCGGTGCATCCTCTCATTTCTGGGCGTGTCTGGTAGGGACATGCGGACAGCTGCCACGCTCGCTCCTGACCAGCCTGGCCCACCCAAAGCCCCTCCATCGCTCGCGCGCGCTTCCCGCCTGAAACGGTCAGCGCCGCTCCAAAGAATCGGTGCCGCATTCATGCCCGGGCAGAGTAGACGCGACCTCTCACTGGCGCAAGAGTGATGTTTGCTTCGTCCATCCAACTTACTACTGGGTCTATGTGATTTGATGGCTCGTTGGTCTTTATTACTGAGGTGGTAGGACTGCTGGATGTCCCATGCTTTCGGCGAAAGGAGGTAGTAGATTACAATTTTCTCCATTCTTACAGCAAAAGAGTGTAAGAGCAGTGAAAACACGCAGGCTCAGTGATTACATGGCCCACCTCACACTATCACCGTGCGACACCTAACTCTTTACATAGTACTCCCTCTGTTCCTAAATATTACTAGATGAGTCCCCGCGCATTGCCGCGGAACAGCGGTATATCTCTCTGCGCAAAATTATCGATTTCATAGAACTAAAAAAATCTATAACCGCATGACAAATGTGGTAGCCAAACTAAATAAACTCCCATCATCATTTAGATTATCCCACGTAAGGATTATATTTTTCTTTTTGACATGTTAATGGGACTTAAAAGCTCACTTACATGCATGCCATCGGTGCATGCTTGCATGCAGAAATGTTGATGTGATTTAAAACCCACTCACATGCATGTGCCACGGTATTTCTGCATGCTTGCATGTGGCTTAGTGCGGAGCCTCTCAACGTCTAGATCAGACGGCTATTATGATTGATTTACTTCATCTAATGGCTACGTCAATTTTGATGATGTGGCTCAAGGAGAGGATAGAGAATTCCTAGTAGTGGGGGCTAGCTATTACTAGTAGATAAGTCTTTGTAGAGATTCCACTAGGTGAACTACATATGGAACAAAATGAATGAATCTACACTTAAAATGCATCTATATACATCCGCATGTGGTTAATGGTGAAATCTCTACAAAGACTTATATTTAGGAACGGAGGAAGTACTAGTATAGTACTAGTATGTACTGTAATTTATCAGCGAGATAAATTTGTACAATGCTATGAAGCTTCCAGCTCCTATTACATGTATCTTGCGTCCAAGGTTGCCCGTTGCAACATTTCATCAAATACAAGGAGACTAACATGCATGCTATTGCATCTCAATGATTGACAGATCATAGCAAATATGTACTCCCTCCATTCCAAAATAAGTGTCTCAACTTTGTGGAAACTTTAGTACAAAGTTGTACTACTACTAAAGTTGACACTTATTTTGGAACAGAGGCAGCTAAATTAAAAAATGATCCATGCAGTCCCTAGCCCTTGAACCATGAACCCTGACCAGGCTTCAATTTGCTGGCAACGTTCGAGCTTCCTAATAAATGAAGTTTGCAACCTTTTGACCATCGGTTCATTTTGTGCAGTTTCACCAAAATTGAGATGAGCATCCCTGTGGCAAAGAAATTGAAGAAGCGTGATTAGAATAATATTACTAGGACTAGTTGATGAGACATAAACTCATCAAAAATACAGTACGTAGAAGCCAGTAGAGGTATCCGGTATGTGCGGGGCAAAGAAGTAGAGAAATATCCACAGGGAGTGATGTGGGCAGCTGGAGCAGTGGTGCAAGCCGGTTGTAAAGGGAGTTGTACTTGAGGGACGTAGCTCAACCTTGAGGAGGGTGACGGGAGGCGGCAACTGCCTACGTCGTGGCAGTGAGCAAGGGACAAAGGCAACCTCACTGGCTTTGTGAGAGAGAACGGCGGGGACCCCTGCTTGGGACGTGCCAACAGTGGGTTTTCACCGTCGGCGACGGCCACCGCATCTACACTAAGCATCCACCACTTCCCCAAGCGGATGTGATCTGCCGGGATGTTAGAGATGTGTCCACAGTCGTTTTGTGCGAGAGAGTGTGAAGAGAGCAACCCCAGCAAGCAACCGTGTAGGCTGGCCCGTCTTGACTATGTATATAGTGGAGCGGTTTCCTTTTCTCTCCATATGAACCTATCATATTGCGTACGTGCCATTGAAGAAAAAAATTATTTATAAATGACGCGGCACATACTACTCGTTCTCCTATAACCTTGCGCTTGGCATCTCCAAAATATTAACCTTGCGATTGGCTCTTCGCCTCTTCGGGAAGTTGAGCAATAATGGTAGTGCAATATATATCATTCTGGCTATATGAGACCGAATGAATTGCTGCACGTCCACCATGTGGGCGAGGGTCGAGGGGCGAGGGAGAGTGCTACTACATACGGAGCAAAATGAGTGAATGTACACTCTAAAATACGTCTATATACATCAGTGTTTGGAGTATGTACTAGTAGTTCATATTGAAATCTACTAAAGGACATATATATTCCAAACAATTTGATATAATCTCTATAACCAAGGTAGTACTACCTCTGTCCTAGTTTATTAGTCCCCTATGAAGTTTGTGCTAAATTTTGACCAAAGATTTAACTAATAAAATGTTAGTGCATGTTAACAAAAATTATAATGCTGGGTTCATATTCGAACATAGTTTTCAAATATATAATTTTTTGTGACATGCATGAGCATTTTGTTAGTTAAATTTATGGTCAAAATTTGGCACAGATTACAATGAGGACCAATAAACCAGGACAGAGGTAGTAGGGACGAGGAGTAAATGGAGGGAGTAGTAAATTTTTCTCCTCATCCTGCGAGCCACCGCGCGCATGGGCGAGGGAGGAGCAAGCTTCACCTCATCCTGCGAGCCACCGCGCCCGTGGGCGGGTGAGACGGCGTACTAAGCAAGCTTCTCCTCGTTCTGCGAGTTGATGGGACACATCAAAAGTACTCCAGTGTATAGAGCCTTGCCTCTAAGGTAGGCCCCACATGGTTTGCCTCTTTTTTTAATTTAACATAACGCGTCAAGTCGCAATTTGTTTGTTCACCCGTGGTAGATGATCCTCCCTCCACCAAGTGGACAACCAGTACACGTGCCAAATTACCACATGGGCTGCCTTTTTCATATAGAAATGAGCTCCACCGTGTACCCGCGCGGGTGTGGGTGGGAAAGAGACGGGAGTACGTGCGCCGTGCATGCACCTCTTCTCTTCGTGCACGTCCCCCACCTACGTGGGTGTGTGAGAGAGATACAAACCGCGTTCGTGAGTGTTTTTTGTTTTGTGGTGGGGGGTGGGGGTTGATTTCGTGAATTATTTGTGGGAATATGTGTCGATGACATCTCAAACAAAATTTTGCATGCAATGTGTGTGAAATGGAGGCCTATCCATATCATACATAGAGGGTCGGGCAATCCACGAGAAGAGAGGGAGGGGTCATAGCTATCGATAGAGTCGAAGAGAGGATCAAGTGGGTGGGTGCGAGATCGATGAAGAGAGCCATTGAAATTGTGTGTGTGTGTGTGTGCAAGTGAAAGATATAGGGCGACTGGCCTACCGGAACGTTAGAGGGCACATGTCAAGTTTGTGTGTGGCAGGGAGACATGACTAGAGCGCTTGATGTATCGGTGTGTGTGGGGGGAGGGAGTGGGGGAGGGGTAGGCAGAGGCCTAACTATAGAGGTAGAACGACTCGTATATGTGTTGAGAAGGAGAGACCCAGCTATGTCTTGAGGGAGATCGGTCGACATCCATACATAACCGAAGGACGGGAAATATGACGGGACGGAGAGAGAGAGAGGAGAGAGAGAGGGAGGGAGAGGGAGGGAGAGGGGTAGAGTCCTAGATGGGTGATGGAGTTGCTTCTCGGAGATGTTGGGAGAGGCCTACTAGACAAACTGAGGGTGGAACTACAATGTTATCAATAAGAGTGGGGATGTGTTTCTGTGTGTGCCTGTGCGTGATAGATCTGTCGGGACGCATCCATGGATGATGAAGGGGAACCATGTGTTTGGTAAGCAAACCTAACTAGATCGGTAGATCAATTGTTGTTTGTCGGAGGAAGGGAGATACACAACTAATGAGGTAGATCGATCGATGTGTGGGTAAAAACGAGTTATAAGGACCTAGCTGGCTATATGTATAGCGAGAGATCGGTCGGTGTACGTCCATTTGTTAGAGGCAAATAAGGCCCAGCGAGACGGATAGAAGAGAGAATGGAGCTAGGAGGTTGTGCGAGAGGCCCAACTACTAGCTATATAGGGGGAGGAGTGTGCGGTTGTGAGATCGATGAAAAGAGGGGCGAGAGTTTACACGTGTGTCTGACCATATGAGAGACACGAGGCAAGGACACATAAAGGAGGAGATTGAAGCTGTGTGTGTATGTTGTAGGCAGGCATCGCTGGAGAGGTTTATCGATTGGTGTGTGTCGGAAAGGAGTTGTGGAGACTCTGGGAGAACGACCTAAAGAAAAAAATGAATGTTCCCGGTGGATAGAATGTCGAGGGAGGGGGAGAGCGAGGAGGGCATGTGCATGCACGAGAGAAAGTTAGTGGTAGCTACAAAGGTTAGAGGATTGTGTGGGTGTAAGAGACTAACAAAGATCATAATTTGATATGAAAGCGGATTCATATATTTGAATAGGAGATCATAGTGTTTTAAACATTGCATGCATGAATATAGCGGTGATACACATGTTGTGCACATGTTATACCATAATGTGATAATGCATGGTGTTTGCAACTCACAGCTAAATGCCGAACAATCTAAACCATACTATACATCAAACAATCTCACATTTTATTTGAATTTGTGATAATGTGCGGCATTTGCAGCTTACAACTAAATATCGAGCAATCTAAACAATACTATATATCGAACATTCTCACATTTTATTTGAATTTGTGGTAATGTGTGGTGTTTGCAAGTCACATCTAAATACTTGTAGGCGTAAGGGGCGGGGCACCATACATAATGTGATAAACACATTATACATATGAGACATGGTTTAGATTATGAAGATCTAGCTAGAGCTAGAAATGTAATGTGATTTGAAATCAAAATAAAGTGGATTCAAAAAATCTAGTTCGAGTTCATATAGTACACATAGTTCATATGTAACTCGAGACTAATCATGTGGTGTGCCGTGAAGATAATACACAAATGATGGTTTAACTTGACAATAATGATGATTGTAGATCTTATTAAAACAGAGAAACGAATTCAAATGCTTTGACTTCACAACAATCATTACTGTAGATCTTATTTGAATTTAGTTCATATTGAAGCGGTAGTATATATGTATGGAATGCACTAAAACGTTCATTTGAGTAGTAGGTTGCATGCATTATACACATAGCGAAATATTTTAATTGAACATAACATGAATTCAAAGTTTTGAATGACATTTGTAGTGCACATTGATTTGGTACAGTACACGTTAGGCTTGTCCGGAAATTTCAACCCGCACCTTGTTAGCCTGAAATATTTAAGATATATCTTTGTCTCGTTGTTCTCCGACAACTCCCTCCATCTCAACCCGCACCTTGCTATTCCGAAATTAAAACACGCACGAAAACTCGCACCTCCTGTGAAATCTCGACACGCGAAATGCCCGTGGTACCCCTGAACCAAAAGAACCGCCTCAAATCGGTGGGGGGTACTTTCGTAACTTACCCCACATTTTGGACAAGCGCATCTCTAAGCCATGGTTTCCCACTGCCATCCCATCCGCCCAGCCATTCGTACACCGAGGCCGCGAAAACCTGCGAAGAAACCCCATACCTTGCTCCGTCCGCCACCCAGCCGGAGCCTCTTCCCCGATGACGTCGTCCACAACAACACCTCGACGTCCCTCATCCACCGTACCAGATGAGGATCCGTCATCGATCTCATCGTCCCACCGGTTCAGCCACCCCATCCTCCACCTCCAAGGAGCTGCCCCGATGTTCCCCTCGTCTTTCGCGCCACCTCCATTCCCACACCGCCGTCTTCACCTGCACCACCGGAAGAGCATCATCATCACTGTTTCCTCGGATGAAGTTGTGGCCTAATCGGCGCCACCAAAGAGGTTGTACACTAATCGCCGCATTTTCTTCTTGAGTCGATCACACGGTGCTGCCGGCGCTCGGTCCCGAGCAGACACGGCACGGCTCCATCCACGGCGGCGTCATCGGTCACTTCCTCCACGGTGTCGCTCCCTCGGCGGCGACGTCCACATCAGTAGGAGCTGCTGCTGCTTTAGTTCTCGCTCGCGCTGCTGCTCTACTCTTGCTCTCGGTCCCCTGCCTGGTCTTCTCTTTCTATTGCTCTTGCTCGTGCTGCTGCTCTCGCTCTTGCTCTTGCTTGCGATGCTGCTCCGATTTGGCTACACTTCAGTCGACTGAATCGACTTTTGGGTCAGTCGATTTTCAAGGGGTGGGCACGCCGGGGTGAAGGAAGAACCAGCCACAGTGGGGAGGGGGGCTCGCCAGAGAGGTACCCCACTATCTATCTTAGGGTTCAGGATGGGGGCGGTGGTCGCCGGCGGTGGCGGGGCGGTGGCGTGGGGATTGCCGGAGAAAAAGCTCGGCACGGGGGGGCCTAGAGGGATGGCCGGGGCGGTGGCGGTCCGGCGGCGGGGAGTGTTTTTGGGGCGGGCGGCGCGGGGCTGCTGTTTGGTCGATGGTGGCTGGCAGCTCAGGGGGGTGGAGGTTGAAGATGAACCGCAGACCCTTGATTTCATATCCAACGACTGCAAAATCGACTGACCAGAGATGAAAAAGTCAGGCGACCGACGTGTAGCCTCACCTTGCTAGTGCGTTCAGTTTCGACAGCAAAATTCAGTTTCGACAGCAAAATTCAGTTTCGACAGTTAGGTTCAGTTTCGACAGTTAAGTTCAGTTTCGACAGTTAAGTTCAAAGATGAGAGGCTGATGTATTTTACATCTAGCACTTTGTGGTTATGTATTTTACGTCATGTATTGGAGATGCTATTAGAATTCCACTCAGGTTAACGTTGTTCGTTGTCTCTCTTGTCCTGCTTCAGCCTCGGCGTCGTACAATTCACCGGAGCTGCTCCAACGACGAAACCCTCCATCACAGCGGAGCAGTACCTCGGGCTCCATCTCCAGACACCTAAGATCTTCTTCCCCTCCTCCGACAGCAAAGTCAGCCGGAGCATCCTCACTGGCCAACCCAATCACGCTGAGATCGACATGGCTTCGCCAAAGAGGTTGTACACTTGTTGCATCTCTTTTTTACTCTACATGTTATATATATTGTCCACTGAGCACACGGATTTGTTCCTTTAGTGTCTCCTTGAAAGAAAAAACGTAGGAATTTTAATTTTCACTTGTCCTCCTTTTCAAATTCCTATTCATGAAGCACAAGACTAAGAGATAGTAGCATAATAGCATTATAACCGTACATTTTCTTGTGGTTTGAATTAATCTCACCATGCTTCTTTGCATCCTGTGATCTTCCAATTGTTGTGAATCAAACACCCAGATTGGCAGAAATCATGTGTTTTTAAATTCTCTGTTTTGCACGTGCATTCCTATCCTATTCCTGTCTATTTCCTATCCCTGCATTGTTGGAATCCTCCAATTCAAACGAGCCCTTACAGAATTACTTCTCTTACAGATAGTTGTCAAATAAAACCTTGCGTGGTTTTTCCCGCTCCTGCTGTGCCATCGTCCACCCCAGCTAAGCTGCTCCAACGACAGAAGGGTCTAGCACAACAGGGATCCGGCCTCCAGATTGTCTTTCGGCGCATCAGATCTTCTTCCTCGCCGCTGGCAGCTATGAAAACTGCATTACCATCATCAACCGAGCAGATGACCTCGAGGACTACACGGGTCCGCAAGAGAGGTCGCACTCATTCGTGTCTGCTTACGTTATGCATCGCTTAATATTACATGCTACTTTATCGTCCTGTTCACCGATTAGACTCTGAGTCAGCTCCAAACTAATGGTCAAACTTGAGTTTTTAAATGGTTGTGGGGTACATATCGGGGCCGCTATCAATAGTATCTATCTACTATCTGGTTAATCTCCGGTGTCTACTATGAGTTTCATGTTGGGTGGGAAACAAACAGTAAAGAAGCCATTATCTGTATTTATTAACTGAAGCCATTATTATCTGGCTGCTATTATTGGTTTTGGGTCTATCCACAGGTTGCTACCATCACTCTGGATTTCTGCATGCACTCCTTACATAATCTCACTATGTTTTATTCCTATGCATGACAATTATTGTAAACAATGAAACTGAACATGTAGAGCAAAAGAGACGAGCCTTGCGTGGCAATATAATTTCATGCAAACGTCGCTCCATGGTAGGCGCAAAGGCAGCCCCCCCTCCACGCATTTCGGATTGTAATCGAGAGGAAGATATCTGTTCTGAGGGGGATTCAGAAGGAGAAGATAACTCCTATTTACCCCCTGAGGTCTTCGCTCTAACTTGGCATGCTGATGTTGGTTATATCATGCATATGGTGTCTTGCATTGCTTACTTTATACATCAAATATGTCACCTGCTTAGTTTAGACATCCTTTGTGCGAATGCCATCTATTTAGTTTATTCATCATTTATGTGAATTATGCAACGCCACCTTGTTTAGCCAGGCATCATATATGTGAATTTTGCAATGCCATCCTGCTTAGCCAGTCATCTTATATGTAAATTATATCAGGCCATCCTTTTTTTCCGTTACATATTACATTTGTCAACAATGTTAGTACATTCAACTGCTCTTCGTGTGCATCAGCCATTTGACACGGTGATGGCAAATTCTGGAGTGAAAACAAGGTCTTCTGAGCAGACTATGCTATCTGACGAAGCGCATATCTCGCTGGTTACGGATAGCTCCTCAGAGGAGGATTCAGAGACAGATGACCAGTCCTATTCCCCCCCCCCGAGGTGTATGCTCTAACTTGGCAGGGTTATGTTGCTCATATCGTGCGTATGGTGTGTCGCATTGCTATGCCATTTGATTAGTTTAGACATGCTTTGTGTGAATGCCACCTGTTCAGTGTGTAATTACCATATATGTGAATTATGCATTGCCATCTTGTTGCAAGACATTATATATGTGAATTATACAATGCTATCTTGTTGCAAAGGCATTATATATGTGAATTATGCAATGCCATGTTGTTTAGCCAATCATCATGTATGTGAACTATATCATGCTATCATTTTTTTGTATTACGTGTTCCATTTGTCGACAACGTTTGTATATTCAACTACACTTCCTGTGCATCAGCCATTTGAAGCGGTGATGGAAGTATCTGGAGTGAAAACAAGGTATTCAGAGCAGACAATGCTACCTGCTGAAGCAGATATCTTGCTGGCTACAGAGAGCTCCTCAGAGGAGGCTTCAGAGACTGGTGACCAGTCCTATTTCCCCCCGAGGTCTATGCTCAAACTTGGCAGGGTTATTACCCATGTCATGCATGTTGTCTTGCATTGCTTAGTTTTTACATCATATATAGATTGCCATATGCTTACTTGCTTACTATATAAATCATATATTTGAATTATATCATGCCATCATGTTTACATAGTACATACACATCATCTATCTGAATTATGGCATGGCAACCCATTTAATAAAGACATCATATAGTTATATCATCTCATCTTGTTTAGTGTTTACAGTCATCATATTTAGAATTATGGCATTCTATCCATGAATGTATGTGAATTATGGCATGCCAACCTATTTAATAAACACATTATATAGTCATGTCATGTCATCCTGTTTACATAATCTCATATTTTGAACTATGTCTTTCCATCTTTTTTAGTTAGCCATCATAATGTGAAATAGTGTCATGCTATCCTGTTTAGTTAGCCATCATATATGTGTAATTGTGTCATGCTATCATGTTTGGTTAGACAACATAAATATGAATTATTTCATGCCCTCTTTTATTCCCCACTATCCATTGCACCTGTCTATCATACAATGTCTATACTTTCAATTACTTTTCTTGTTTATCAGCTATTTGAATTGGAGAGAGTGATGGCAGTATCTAAGGGAGTAACAACACGGTCTTCAGAAAAGATAGTGCTACCAGTTTGATGCTGATAGAACCACGGTTGTACTTGCCCAAGGACCAGATCCACCACACATAACCCAGACTCTCGCAGATTGTACCCCTACCCAGTTGGATAGAGAACCAGCTACACCCCTTCTAACCCCAACCCCGGCAGATAGTAACCCAGTTCCAGTTAACACAACACCGTCTCCACCAGAGAGCACCCAAACACGAGCGGTTAGTAAGGGAACTGCAGTGCCCAAAGCACGAGGACCACCACTCCGAATCCCAACTCAACGCTTAAAGGAGAAGAAGATTTGTTCTCAGGTCAGGTTCTGTAGCTATGGTTCATACTCCTTTGCTCTTGAATTACTGTATTTACTCATACCAACTATTTTCAAATTTGAAGGATGGAATTGGAACTCCAATGGCACAACAGGTATGTTCTAAACCTGTTTCTTTAACTGGTTTGCTGTTGTAACCTGCTCTATGTTGATTTCAGTTTCAATTCAATAAACAGTTATGTTCTCATGTCATGCACATTACAAGTGTTGTTATTGCTCTATAGTTACCCACATTTATATTCTGTCTATTCTGCTTTGTCTTGAACAAATATTATTTGAACTGTGTCTCTATCTTGATTTGGCAACAAAAACTAGAATGATATAGACCATAAAGTGACCATGGTACATAGATTTATGTTTGTTTCATGCTGTTATCCTGTCCACTTTACTACTGAACTCATTTACAAAAATGAGTTTCATATATAACATGGTAAACATGTGATGTGTCTGTTTGTTTCTCTTTTAGAATGCGAACAAAATATTGGAGAACAGTACCGCGTTATCCAATGGTAAAGGAAGTAATGCAGATAAGGTTCAAGATAGTGAGACATCCCTGTTGGTCTCCAAGAAAGCTGATAAAAACTATCTTGACGACAGTGAGGGAACCCAAAAGTCCTGTCTTGATGTAGTGTTTGAGTTACTGGCCACTACTGCTGGCACAAGCTCTTCGAACTCGCTGTCTGAATCAGTTCATCTTCTTGAATCTCAGCTTCAAGTTGAAAGACATCGATCAGATGTGCTGTGACAGGAAGTTGAATGACTGAGGAAGTCCCTGTAGAATTCAGATGCATATTTTCTGGTGCAATAGCAAGCACTGGAGGATTTAAGCGCCAAACAAGAGAAAGTTAATAAGCTTGCTAAGCATCTTGCCAGCATTATAGGTACCCAGGATATTGTTTCTTGAGATCTTCTGAAGTGGTTTCAGTTCTGGATTTGTTTTGCTGCGGTGTTTATTTGCGTTGGTCGCCAACTTTGACAACCAGTGTATATGATATGCTGCTTTGTTCCCTATATTTGCACTGGTGGCGAACTTTGATGCCCAGTGGATGTAATATGTGTGACAGCCGTGATAGCCTAGCATAAGTTGCTTGCTTATTTATTTCCTTGTTGTCTTGTTTATTTGTTTGCTTGTAGTCAGTGCAGTTCTTTTTAAAACTAGGCCACAATAACCATGGGCTAATATTTACTGTAGTGACACTGGGCCTCCTACAGGCCGTAGAAACAGTGGGCCTTCTATGGGCCGTAGAAACAATAGGCCTTCTATGGGCCGTAGAAACAATGGGCCTTCTACGGGCCGTAGAAACAATGGGCCTTCTATGGGCCGTATCATCAATGGGCCTTATACGGGCCGTATGACCATAACGGGTCATCATTAATAGGCCGTATTTGATGACGCTATGAAAACGGCCCAACGTATTAACGGACCACAAACGTGCCGATGTAACCACAGGCTGAATTTGGCCCACAAGCAGAAAATGAGAGTAACGGTCATAAGTAAACGAATGCTGGAAATGAGCCCAAGAATAAATGGGCTTTGAGAAGGCCGAAAGATAACATTTGCTAGAAACGGCCGAACTGAATAACGGGCCCTTAATGGGTATAAAGTGAAATACTGTTCATTACGGGCCAGTTTCACTCGGGTTGTTAATGGGTGTAAAGTGATACACTATTCATTGCGGGCCAGTTTCACCACGGGCCGTTAATAGGACAAGAGTTACATAGGGCCTCATATGGGCCGAAAGACGTCACGGGCCATACATGGGCCAGCCGTGAAAACGGGCTGGAATCATATTGGATGGTCCAGATGATGCTAATGGGCTTAATTCGGATAGGGCGTAATGGGCCTTGGGTTAGCGGGCTGTAAATGGGCTATATGCGAACAGGCCGTTAACAGGCTTTCCATGGGCCGGCCCGCCACCTTTTGAACAAGTCAAATGGGCCGGCCTTTTCACAGGAATGGGCCTCTATTGGGCCGTGCCACGTGTCGACTATCATAGGCGCCTTTTGTCCAATGAGTGGATGCCATCTGGCCCAACGGTGAGCCGACACGTGTACCTCCAGCCAATGATGATTTTACACGTGGAAAATCCCCATTGGTCGGGGCTGTTAACGGGTTATCGGATCCAAAACCCGACCCGATAGCTTAACGGTGTTCCGTTACGGTGGATGCCACGTGTCGGTCACCCTTGACGAAAGCACTTCTGTGACGCGCGATTTATTGTCATGGAAGTGGACACTTCCATGATGATAATTTTGGTAATGTCATGGAACACTTCTACAACAGCACATGTATGACTATCTTGATTCTATCATAAATTTGTCATGGATGTACATGCATGACAAAAAACGCGACCTACTGTGACAAACACGTATCATCACGGAAGTGTATTTTTTTGTAGTGTGTGGCGCTACGACCAGGGTGCCTCCAGTTCCAACCGCTGCTCCAAACTGTAATTTGGTGCATCACACGTGGAACAAGACGGTGGATGAGCCACATGTCGGCCAAAGGGGTCCTGTTAAGTGTGTCGTCATTTCGTGTGCGGACTGACCCTGCTTGATTTGCTACGCCAACACGACAGGAGCAGCCTACCACTTGGTTTTGCTCCTTGGTGAATCCCGACTATATTGATCTAAAAATATACATGCTGAACTACCCTCTCCGTCTCGGTTTTTTATTTTTAGGCGTCTCGGTTTATAGGGCGTGCACGTAGTTCTAGGTCATCCATTTGACTAACTAAATATGAGTTACTAGTATGTCACAAAAAGTACTATACTATATCATTGGATTCTTAAGCGGATGTAGTTGTATTTAGAAGTCGAGGGCGGGGCTTTTCCTGCATGGTAGGCGGGGCAGTTCCGCCTAGCCGGTTCGACAGAGACGCGAGAAGACGAGGGAGCAGGCTGCTGCAAACGTAGGGTTGTGTGATTTGACAGTGAGCTACTGCTGGACAGGTGGGGCCTCGTGATTTGACTTGCCATTATCATTTTAACTGCGGCGCTACGACCGGCGTGAGTCTCCCAATTCCTGACCACCTCCATACAGGTGCCTTTCCCAATGCTCCACCATGTAGTTGAGGCTGGCTCTTGCATGAGAGCCCACTTCTCCACTTTTTCCTTGCCTCTTTCCTCCACACATGCAAAAATGCCATGTAAAGCAGGCTTATAGCCCACTATTGTAGTACTTACTTACTCCTACAGGTGCTAAGCTTGCCACATCGGCATAAAGTCTGATGTGGCAAGTTTTGTGACCCAAGGAAAAAATGGTGCTAAGCGCGTGTACCTAGGTGAAAATACAATTTTGAGTCTATAGCTAATTAAATGAAGCAAACTTAGCAACACCATTTCATTGGAAGACGTCACTCCTTGGCAAATGCAATAAATACTAGTACTCCCTGTGTCCTAGTGTCAAAAACGTTCTTATATTATGGGACGGAGGGAGTATGAAGAAAGAGATAGAGAGGAGTAAAAAAATACACTTATAGCCAACCTTATAGCTAACCTTGTTGTAGTATGAGTGACTAAGTGATGACTCTGTATGACATGCCAACATCAGATAGCCTAACACACCGCGTTAAATCTCCAACGGGGTGACCGCGCGAGCGACGCGACGGTCGTGGTAGGCGCGACCATGATACGGGCTGCTGGCAGCCCTTGGATCTAAGATCAAACGGTCGCATGCTAAGTTGCTGAAAATTTGCAGAATAACCCTCCAGGATAGGATATTCACCCATAGGTCTAGAATCACGCCATGCAACCATTCGTTCTCAGATCCAAGGGCTCTCGGAAGCCCGTATCATGGGAGAATGGAAAGCCACTACCCTGCCGTTCGCACGCTGGCAGTTTGCTCCTACTCGTCCCTGCATGTCCTTCAATACTACGGCGGTTCGCTCCTAGTCGTCCCGTCCATTCACATTACGGCAGTTCCACTAATCCTAACCCTCCTCCCAAATCCATGGCGTCCCAAATCTCCACGATCGGCGGTGAGTACAAGGTTGGAACCATCACCGGCGATGAGTTCGACGTCATCTACACCCGTTCTTCCACGACGGTGAAAGGGTGCCTTTCTCGCTTCAGACGCATGCTCGAAGACTCAGATGATGAGTGGGTCGCTGGGCTAGATGTTGAGTACACCACAGTCCTGGGACGAGAGAAGGATCTAAAGGACGAAGAGAGGAAGAAGTCCGCCGTGATCCAGGTTTGCGTGCATGACTTATGCTTGGTCTACCACATATGCCATGCCGACGTTGAATGCCTGGATTTTAAGGACTTCCTCGAGAGCAACCTAGTCAAATTCATTACTGTAGACTTTGGTAACGACAAAGAAGTCCTGGGTCGGATAGACCTCGTTGTAGGCAACACCTTCGACCTCCAGAAGAATCGGCTGGTGTCCTCTCGTCATCCTTCAATGCTGACCCTGGCAGGAGCCATGGTTCATCCTTCGTACGGTAAACTGGAGAAACCTCATTACACATTTCATTGTTATGCATGGCAGCAGAATGTACTAGATATAGACCACATCCACTACGCTGCAATGGATGGCTACCTTTGTTTCAATATCTACAAGGGTTGGATGAAGAGCAAGAGCCAAGTGTGCGGTTCAAGCAAAGAAGTATTGGCCAAGAGGAAGAGGGACAAGGACGAAGTCGAGGACGTGGACGAGGAGTCCTCCGAGTGAGTAAGGTGTCAGTATCGTTGCTCATGGTGGTTCTAATGCAATGTCTATAGTATTAGTTGCATAGTTTAATTTCAGGTGTGCTTAGTTGAATTTGAGGGGTGTGTTGTGCTGAGCCCGAGGAGAACTATGTTATGTTTCTTCTTGTTACTTTAACTCCTCAGTTTCATACATACTACTAGTATTTCTTTAATAGAATTTAGCACCCCAATTAAGCACGTACTAGCTTTTTTAATAGTACTATATGCATAATTTGGCGACGAGCGCTCTCTATATGTACCACCTTTTTTTTAATTTCAATTTTTGCTCCACGGCGCAATCCATCGATAGTACTACTGTACAAAAGTATACATTTTTTAAAAGGCTGGAGTATTGTTCATCACATATATAGCCAGTTAAATTCTCAACCTAGAACGACGTGCATGCCATGTAGTAAACCGATACAGAGGAAGTATAGTAAAAATGAGGTGATTTTACCGAGCGATCAGCGGCGGAGCATGGCATGTCATGTAGTCCCACGTGTCATGATGTACCAAGGCGATGCGCGTGTCCCTCTTGAGGCAGAAGAAATACTACGTGGTTTGAGATGATGGCGAACGGAAGTGTGAAATAATGGTTGCTTCATCCGTCTGGGAATGTGCGGCATTGTGATTTGACGTCTCATTCCTCATTACTACTACTGGGCCGGTACGAGTGGGGTGCGTCCCCCCTGCTGTTCTGTACTGTTATTTGGTGCTTGACACGTCGACCCGGTTGCTATATGTCCCACATGTCGGCAACAGGAAGTACATAATTCATGAAAGGGAGCGTCGACGGAGGAGTATACTACAGAATTCATGAAAGGGAGCGACTTAGTTTTTGAAAATCTGTTTTTACGGAGTACGTACCCACTAGGGTTTATAGGGCTCTGTCGGCGTTCTGGGAACGGGGGTCCCTAGACTTGCCTGCCTGCGGCCTGCGGCGTGGCTCAAGGGACGGCCCAGCGCGGCCCATCTTCATCAGCACAAGCTCAAGACCCTCGCGAGGGGTAAGCCTCGCGGGGCGGACGACAGGAAGCTTCCTCAGGCACGGCCTCGTCAGGCAGGCTCGCGAGGAGGCGGAGAGATCAAGCGGGGTACCTCACGAGGTGCCCATGACGCAAGCCATGACGACCAAGGCTAGGCGGGAGCCAGGCGGGCGCCGGCCTGCGCAGAGTCCATGTTTCCTCTTTGGTGCTAAGGGAGCAAGTGCAGGCAAGAGCATCTAGCAAAGGCATCCATTTCGGTGCAACAAGACCAAGACCAGCAGAACGGCAGGATGGAGGTCATCGTGGAGCGCAAGCCGGCGTCACCGCCAGAGTCTTTGGCAGGCGAGGACTGACTTTAGTCAGGATAAGTGTACTAGATGTTCGCCTTCAAAATGGCCAATTGTTGGCGCCCTTCCCGCTCAATATTTGGGAAGAGGCCTAGGGTCTTTGCCTATAAATAGGACTAGACACCCACAAGGTAGAGGCATCTAGAAATCGATCGGATTATCATCTGGGAGAGCGACTGAACTCCCTCTAGCAGTTCATCGCACCAGCCAAGAACAGACCCTCGCGAGGCTGTTCTTCCTTGTACTGTTCGTCATCAGCCCAAGAGGCAATCCACCACACCACAAACTAGAGTAGGGTATTACACCACAATGGTGGCCCGAACTAGTATAAACCCTGTGTCTCTTGTGTTGCACTTTTCATAGCTTAGATCCATAGTGAGGCAGTGAGGCACAGGTAGGTAGAGGGCGAAATCTCTGCGCGCACCCCAGTGTTCGAATCTAGAGGGTCTGCCGGAACCCGAAATCCGACAGGCTCATCTAAAAAACATTCGTTTTTCCATTTGATAAGTCTCAGTTCTACTATACTAGTAGTAGTACCATTACATGTTCTATTTCGAGGTGCGTTAGATCACCCGACGCAAGCAGTGTCAAGAGGAAACTAACCAATGCATGTACAGGTTCATGGAGATTTAGTGGTCATTCATGCATTCGTTCTAATTAATGCCTCGGTAAACATAACTTCTTGAGAAAAACGAGCGTACTAATTACTTGTGCAAACTACAAAATTAATTCGACCACTCACCGTCTACCTTGGTTGGAGAGATTTTGAAATTGAGCCATAAACTGGAAAGGAGGGAGTAGTAACTTTTGTTTCGATTACTATTTGTGGACTTGTATAGATGCAAAATGTATTTTTTTATAGTGGCCTTGTATAAGTAAATGGAGGGAGTACTAACCAAGGTACGTACTCCCTCCGTCTAGGTGTGTGGTCATTTTACGAAAACCAAATAATCCCAAAACACTTAGTCGCGGTGCATTAAATTCTACCTCGTTCTTGTTTCTTGACATATCAACCAATAAGAGATGTGGGGTGTGCATGCTTTTAATGACTTGAGACTACCAAACACGACATGAAGTGGTTAGTTCATTGCATGCAATGCTATTAATTAGCAAATGAACATTAAGTTCTCTTGTTTTCTCCTCCTCCTTGGTCACAGTGCACAACCTAAGATGACTTACTCACCTAGACGGAGGGAGTAAAATTTTCTCCTCGTGCTGCAAGCCACCGCGCGCGTGGGCGAGGGAGCGAGCGTAAGGCATACAGTAGTAGGAGTACTACTACTACTACTACTCGTAAGCAAGCTTTGCCTCATCCTACGAGCCACCGCGCCCGTGGGCGGGGGATACGGCGTACTAAGCAAGCTTCTCCTCGTTCTGCGAGTCGACGGGAGACATCAAAAGTACTCCAGTGTATAGAGCCTTGCCTCTAAGGTAGGCCCCACATGGTTTGTCTCTTTTTTTAACATAACACGTCAAGTTGCAATTTGTTTGTTCACCTGTGGTAGACGATCCTCCCTCCACCAAGTGGACAATCAGTACACGTGCCAAATTACCACGTGGGCTGCCTTTTTCGTACAGAAATGAGCTCCACCATGTACGCGCGCGGGTGTGGTTGGGAAAGAGACGGGAGTACGTGCGCCGTGCGTGCACCTCTTCTCTTCGTGCACGTCCCCCACCTATGTAGTGTGTGTGAGAGAGATACAAACCTAGACATAATGCGACGTCCATCCCCATGCCTCCGCCCAGTCCGACCACCAGTCACCACCACGCCTCACCACGCCTCACCCCTCCTCGCCTTATCTCTCATCTTTCTCCCTCCATTTTTATATACAAGGGGCCACTATCAAAATTACAATTTGCAGATATACAAGGCCACTAACACTAATTGATGCAATATTAATGGTGTTTGCCTCGCGGTACTAGCAAAGCAGGACATTAATTATCCCTTGCATGCATGCGGGAGTTTGTAAAAAAAATGCATCTTGATGTTCCGTGCAATGCACAGGCATCTTGCTAGTCCATGAAAACAACACATGGCAAAATTCCACGGCGAACAAGGGATTTGAATCTGTTGGGAGGGGCTGTTTGGATCTTGCCCAGGGTAGCCAAACTATTGGCGACCCTTTTGTCCACCGGTGCCTTTGCCACCGATGAACGAGGAATGGCTCGGGTGCTCATGCTGTCATGCATCCTCCAGCGCGCACGTTGGAGAGGAGCTCGCATGAGCTGTGTTTTTTCCTCCCACAACGCCGCCCGAGCCGCCCGCAGACCGACCGGCGACCCGCAAATTACGACATCCAACCGGACGAAATTCACGCAAACATGTAGACAAACTGATATTTCATATAAACAACAACGGAAATCATATAAACTACCGGATTTTCATACAAACATGATGGATTTCATTACATTCAAATGAATTACGCGGTGCTAGTTCTGGACAGCACAGGTATATAATACCTGACCTAAATGGTCGCCTGCCAATCGATTTGTGTTCCCCATGTCCGGCAGCACGATCACCGGACTGCCGGGAGCCCCGGAGGTATATGCTTCAGCGCAAAGGACGGCTCGCTTCCCCACTGCCCAACTGATATCATTGGCTGGTGCCGAAGATGATGGTGGCCGGCACCGGTTCGAGTTCATCACCGGCCACTACTTCATCATGGCCGACATCGGCTCGAGTTCATCCTAACATTCCCCTCTTCCGTGGAGCCCATGCGGGGTCGACGAAGGTCCTCACAACAAAAGGATCCGGCAAGACACCTGCTATGTACGCCGGTGTCGCCTTCGTGGTGGCCTTCATGGGACTCAAGCAGCGGTGGCCTCCCGTGTTCTACTTCTCCTCGATGATGGCGGCGGATGCGGAGGCGCTGGCCACCGACTCGTCGCTCTCCGTGCACCCGGCTTCTGTCACTGCTTGCATGGCGCGGCTGCCGCCATGGGAGTCTCGGCCACAGAAACGGGAGACGCGGTACGAGGCGGCGGCGTGGACGACAGCAACGACGCCCGTGCGCTGCTCCTCATCGAGCTAGCCTGGAGCGGCGAGTTGCTGAAGTGCGCGCCAGCTTGGGGCGGCAACTGGCTCCATCGGGCGAGGGGAGGGAGGTGGATCAGCGAGCTGCATAGCTCGTATCTGGCGAGCTACCCAGCCGGCTTGGATGCGGAATAACTACTCTATGTAAGCCATTGTAAGAGTGGAAAAAATGGTGGAGGAGATAGGGGAGCGGCGGAGGTGTGCAATTCTTGGTCGGCGTTTGGCCTCGTTTAAATAGGAGATTAAATAGAAGGCGGACGGGAGGAGCTCGACCGGCGTTGCATTTAACGCCGGCCCGGTCATGAACGGACGTGTGTCCAGAGTGGGTTTCTCGGCTTCCACACGGGCGGGTTTCATGGAGGCGTTTGAATGCGGCACGGAGGCGTGTTCAGCCGAGCATGCAGCGAGTGGCACCCTCGACTCTGACCTAGGACACTGCACTGTTCTTCAACTGACGTGTGGGCTCTTTGGGTGCATGTCCTGCATGTCAGTGACCCAACACAGGCAGCGCACAGCAGAGGAACCTTTGATGGGCCAGGGCAGTCAGAAGCGGGCATTTCATAAACTGATGATTGTTCATTGAGTGTGATGTCATCTTTTTCATGTAGATAAGCCTACTATGTTCATAGCCCGTTCGATACATTGTGATTCATAAAGACCGCTGCAAACATTAATACCCGTAACAATCCATGTCCTTAACAAAGGGTGCATGCACGTATAGGTTGAGCGTGTGTCTTGCGTCGTGTTCTGTGTGCATGCAGGCGTGCGAGTGTTGCATGCGTGCATGGGTACGTTTCAGTGTTGCATGCGTGCATGGGTACGTTTCAGTGTTGCATGCATGGGTGCGTACGTGCGTGTGTTCATGAGTGCATGTGTACGTGTCAGTGTTGCACGCCAACATGTGTGCGTGTGTACGTGTCAGTGTTGCACGCCTGCATGTGTGCGTGTCTTGCGTGCGTGCATGTGTACATTATGTGTACGTGTAAGTGTTGCACGCTTGCATGCGTCGTGTCTTGTGTGCGTGCATGTGGTGTGGGGTGAGGCTACACGTCAGCCGACTGACTTTTTCATCTTTGGTCATTAGATTTTCCGGCCATTGGATACGAAATCAAGGGCCTCTAGTTTATCATCAAACTCCACCCCCCTGAGCCACCAGCCCCCGCCGCCCGTGGCCGGCCCGCCCTCCCCGAAACCACTCCCCACCGCCGGTCCGCCGCCGCACCGGCCATCCCTCTAGCACCCCCCCGCGCCGAGCTTTTTCTCCGGCGATCCCCACCCCACCGCCCAATGAACGCCCCCCAACCGCCGGTGACTGCCAACCAGAGGTCTCACGACTTCGAATACCCACCGACCACTAATTTATTACCATTTCTGTCCTTCATATACGCGCTGATGGGTGGGCCCTATGGTAATGTGCGCTGCTGAATGTGGACGGTTTGACTGGTTAATTGATCGTGTTATCAACAAATTACAGAGCTGTATTGTGAGCGAGTGACCGTATGATCACCCTAAAATGTACTCCTATTTTATTAACATAGTACAGACTCAAACTACCATTTATTTCTTTCATATACGGGCTGACAGGTGGGCCCCACGGTTACGCGCCCTGATGGTGCAACACTAGTTGCGCCGCGTGGAACGTTTGACTAGTCAATTGATTGTGCCATCAACAAAATACGGAGTTGTATGGGTGAGCCAGTGACCGTATAATCATGACATGTATTTGTTTAACACGGTACAGACGCAAGGGCTCATATATACGCGCAAGCACTCACCGCTATAAGCGCACACACACGAACCCTACCCCTATGAGCACCTTCGAGAGGGTGGGCCAGCATATATGATCTTGAGATTTTAGGAAGTCACCATAGGTGCCTCGTAGTCGAGTGGAACGTCTCCTCCCACTGAACGTGCATCGCCGGAAAATACTGAAATTAACACAAGATAAATGCGAGCACCGGGACTTTAACCTTGGTGGGCTCGAGAAACCACTGTCCTCCTAACCATCCAACCACATGTTGGTTAGCCCGACAAAATGTATGTGGTGACCGTGAAGAGCTTATTCTGAAGTCCAGTGACCATATCGTGCTTTCGCTTCAAATACAATGACCGTCAGTGTCGTCAACAAAATACGGAGCATGCATCAAATGCAAAGTCCGTCAGTGTCATCAACAAAATATGGAGACGTATCGTGAGAAAGATACCGTTGTACTGTTGTATATGCTTATTTTCTTAGTGGCCGATTGCATGTGTGGTGTGGTGGGCACATCATTTCTAGTTGTGGTGGGTCAACATGAAGACTCATGGGTCAGTTCCATCCCGCACCACATATAGGTTGGACCGAGACGTGTTATACGAAGACCCATGTGGAGGACTCGGCGTAGAACACGAAGCTACCAGAGTCGCGGAGGATTCTATCCCCACTGGTGATAAGCCGACTATATATGATTAGTAACCGTAGGCCCTTAGTATGTTATACAAGCTTGGGGGCTAGTTTGTTGATAGTATACACACACACGCACAATGCCTGGTATTCATGTGTACTTTGTACACACCCCTATCACTAATATACAGTAACAGGAGTAGGCTCTTTCTTCAACTGCAAGGGTCCGATCCAAACTAGGGTAAAACTTTGCCTCGTATTACCATCCTGCCTAACAGCCAGGGATATCCTTCCAAATGATATGATGAAATCATATCTGCCAACTACTAAGAGAGAGGTGTGTCGGGGGGGGTGGGCAATGTGTGCGAGAGAGGCCTAAAGATAATGTGCGTGCGGGAGACACGTAGGCACATATATGTGCACATAGAGGGCTAGTAGAGACCGTGCGTGTGTATATATGCATGCGAGAGAAATAGTGTTTTCCAACTGAGATTAGTGAAAAGAGTGGTACATAGTAGTCAGAAAGAGAGAGAGAGAAACAGAGAGAGCGTGTGCGTGAGACACCTCGACACCCTGAGAGAGATTGTGAGCATGTGTGAAAGAGAAATGCCGATGCATATAAAGTGTGTGAGAACGGGGCGAGGCATAGTGCATCTACGTGTAAAAGGCGGTTCTACGCATTAAATTAAAATATAAATGGCATTATTATTTTTGGATGAGATCATGAATTTTGCAAATTGCGTATGGACGAAAATCGGTCTATCATACACCCATACTCTATTGAATTCAAGCATGTGCATGTGCTTATTTCATATTATCGATCCATAGAGTGAGAGCGGTTTGAAATACAGGCAATGGATGCTTTTGCAATTCATATATAAACATTAATTAGTGCACTCCATGTTGTTAGTGTGAAGCACTTTATACATTTGTCACTTGCATGGATACATTCCAAATTGCTAGCTACGAAATAGAATACATGTCGAATTCAACATAAAGGGGGTTTCGAAGATTCGAATTCATAGGAAGTGCATTTATCTATTTGAACCAGAGATAATGGCAGTTGTAAATCAGATGTAAAAGGGGGCATAAATCTTTGTTGTGAGTTTGAACATGCTATATATATTCATACGCATATCTAACTTTTTATTTTTTGCAACCAAGGAGATTATATCTGGAACCATGCATGAACTGAGGTAAGTTGCATATTTTTTAATATATACCCGTCTACAATGTATATTCAAATGTACCCCCTCCATTCCAAAATAATCGTAGCTTCAGGATTTTCAAGAGTAAAGATTTGTGAAGTTTGACAAATCCTGAAAGTTCAATTCAAGAGAACCGAAAACGTTAATGCTTCTGCTCCCAAATATTGAACGAAGCGCCAAATAGGCCTCTGGTCACCCAAAACCGCGCGAGACTAATGTTTTGTGGTAGGAAATTACTGTCCTGATTCTGGCCCGTGTAGCCTATCGGCCCGATGTCCAAAGGTCTAAACCGGGGTAGGTTTGTAACTTCACCAAGACGCCAGTCTCAGCCGCCTCCGAGAAGCATTCATACACCATGGGCGCCTAAAAACCCATGCGCTCGGCCAAAATCTATCCCGCCCACATTTGGGACACCTGACATGACTGTCCTACCCCCAACCCGCAATATGTCTGAAATTTTAGATGGGGGCAAAGTTTGTAACTTTCCCCAAATTTCAAACAAGCGCCTCTCAAACCGAAACATTGTTCCCCCTTAGTTCCCCGCCTCCCACCGTTTCCCCATTCATACTCCGTGGGTGCGAAAATGCCCTCTCCACCAGCCGCAAAACCCCAGCCTCCTCCGTCCTCCACCCCATAGCGGCCAATCCACCGCTGCCCTCCTCCATCATGCCGGAGCCGGTACCCCGACGTTGTCGTCCAATGCAACCGCAACCGCAACGCCCTCAAGGACTTAACAGCTGAAGCCGAGGCAGAGGTGCCTCCACGATGCCGACACCGACGCGCGCCGTACCAGAACCACTCTGACCACAGCGTCTTGCGCCTCACTACTTCGGCTCTACTATCGCAAACGTCCACCGCACCGGAGCTGTTTCCCCGCCGCCGACAAACGGCCACCGCACCACACTCAATAACTTGGCCATGGGTTCGTCCAAGGCTGCACCGTCCTCCACAACTTCTGGTTCCGGTGAACAACAAGAAGATCGTCGGAAAAACAGAAGGAGGACACAACACTACCAGCAGAAAGAGGTACTCCTCTTCCCTTATTCGTGCAAATCGTACGTGTCTGCTCACACCATATTCATCCCACGAAAGAAACTAGTTGAGCGCTTCTTACTGCATCTTCTTCGTGATACTAAATTCACAAGATTTCCTCCCTTTTACTATTTCACCTTTGCTAGAGGTCAATAGCCCGCCTAGATTTCAATTCAGGGTCAGTCGAACCGCAATTAAAAGAAGCAGCACCCGCTTCGGCGCGTGGAGCACCTAGTCCGCCTGTTCCCCGGGGAAGGGGCGCATCAGTGTCTATCATAGGGGTGTGGGGTGCAGGAGCTGCTTGCGCTCGATCTGGAGGTCGGCGGGGCTTGAATGGATGGCCGGGGGGCGGTGCCAAGCACGGCGGTGCGGTGAGGTCGAGGGGAGGGCGCAGGCAGGGGAGGCATACTGGGCCGGTGGTTGCTGGCGTTTCGAGGAAGATCGTCAACACTGACTGGCTGGAGGTAGATGAAGGCGATCTGCCTGTTCTTTGTACATCGGACGGTGCAAAAAAAATGGACTGGCCTATTTTCTTTTAGTCGACTATTATTTTCATAGAATCCTGTGGTAATTTAGTGTGTCGTGCATGTTGTAGAGATATCATATGTCTCCCGTCATTTATTTCTCACCGACCTACTATCAGCTACCTTTACACTGTACTAATTGTGCACACACTTCACCCATACTCACACTATTGTTTTTTTATGCATGGGTATTTCAGACTCTAATGCAGTGTTGATGAATGCAGAAAAGAAAAGACAGAAGTTGCTCCAGTGTAATTCGAAGATAAGCACTAAGCGTTTCAGCGCTCTAATGGGTGCAGTGTCAGCAGTTGGAGACAGTAAACGTAGCTCTGCAGTTGATGATCTCAATTGCCACAACAATCCTAGGTGCTTCCTTTAACTTCGCGCTGTCAAATGTGGTTGCATGTTGCATATGGTGTCTAGCTTGTATTGCTTCCAATTTGGTTAAATTGCATCTGCTTACTTTACACATTATACCTTTCATAATGACATGCCTTCCTATTTTTGATACATACTACATATGTCTATTAACCATGTTCGTACATCAAACTAATGCTCTTTTGTATCCCTAGTCAATCACTTATGATGAGACAGTCACCCGGGTGGGTTACTGTGAGACGCCCTACTCGTTTAAAGAGTGCAGTGTCATCCTCCCCACATGATTCTCAAGAAACAACAAGGCTAAATGAAGATAGTCAACGTAGTTCTCTAGTTGATCACTGCAATTCCCCCACACCACCATTGCAGGTGCCTGCTCTTACTTGGCAGTGTGATATGTGGTTGCATGTTGCATATGTTGTCTACCTTGTAATGCTTCTAATTAGGGTAAATTGCATCTGCTTAGTTAACACATTATACTTGTGAATATGACATGCCTTCTTGTTTTTGGTACATACTACGTCTTTCTATTAACCATGTTCTTACATCAAACTACTTTTCTTGTGTATCCCTCATCAATGCCCCTAATTTGTTAAATTGCATCTCCTTAGCTTACACATTATACATGTGAATATGACATGCCTTCCTGTTTTTGGTACATACTACATCTGCCTATCACACCATGTTCTTACATCAAACTACTATTCTTGTGTATCCTGCATCTATCGCTTATGATGAGACAGTCACGCGCGTGGGTTAATATGAGACGCAATACTCTTATAAAGAATGCAATTTCATCCTCTCCACATGATTCTCAAGAAACAACAAGCGTAAATGAACATAGCTCTGTACCTAAAGACCGCACTTCCCCTACACCACCATCATAGGTGCTTGCTCTAACTTCACAGTGTGATATGTGGTTGCATGTTGCATACAGTGTCTAGCTTGTGATGCTTCTAATTAGGGAAAATTGCATCTGCTTAGTTTACACACTATACCTGTGAATATGACATGCCTTCCTATTTTTGGTACACACTGCATCTATGTGTTAACCTTGTTCTTACATGAAACTACCTCTCTTCTGTATTCTGCACCAATCACTTATGATGAGTCACCTTTATTCGTTGCATATTGCATATTATTTCTAGCCTGTTGCCATGTATTGCTTCTAATTTGGTCAAATACATTTGTTAGGGCACCCTTTTAATTTGGCAGAGTGATATTGGTTTCATCTTTCATATGGTTTCTAGCTTGCATCGATTCTAACAAGTTCAAGCACCTTGTGCTTAGTTTACACTTTATACATCATACATGTCAATATGTCACGCCGTCCTGTTTTTCATACATATTCCATCCTCCTATCATGCGGCTGCCTTACATGAAAGTAGTGTTCGTCAGTATCATGCATCAATGAGTTCTGAAGAGCAAATTTTATTCCTTTTCCTTGTGGGTTTGACTTGACAAGGAAAAATCAAGAAAGAGGAAGGAAAAGAGTAAGGAAGGCGATGATGGTGGTCCTCTGCAGCAACATAAACGGAGCATCTGTACCGATTCTCCTTGTACTGATAGTGCATTACAAGGTCCAAGTCTCTGCTCCCCTACTCCACCATCCAAGGTGCTTGCTCTAACTTGGCAGTGTGATATCTGGTTGCATGTTGCCTATGGTGTCTAGCTCGTATTGCTCCTAATTAGTGTGAACTACATCTGCTTAGCTTACACATGATACATGTGAATATGACACGCTTTCCTGTTTTTGGTACATACTATATATGTCTATCACACCATGTTCTTACATGAAACTACTCTTCTTGTGTATCCTGCATCAGTCACTTATGATGGGACACCTTTAAGTTGGCAGTGTGATATTCGTTTGTTTCTTGAATATGATTTCTAGCATGTATTGCTTCTAGTTTGATGAACACCACCTATGACGAGACAATTTTAACTTGGCAGAGTGATATTGATTGAACCTTCCATATGGTGTCTTGCAGTGTTTCTAATTTTTTGAAGTGCCTTCTTCTTAGTTACCACATCATAGGTGTGAATATGTCAAGCCGTCCATTTTTTCGTACATATTCCATCCTTGTATCATGACTTTGCCTTTCATCAGAGTAGTGTTTGTCAGTATCATGCATGAATGAGTTCTGAAGAGTGAATGATATTCCTTTTTTCTTCTCGGTATGACCTCACAATGCAAAATCAATAAAGCTGAAGGAAATTGGCAAGGCATTGGATGATGGTGGTCCTTCCGAGCAACTGAAATGGAGGTTCTCTACAGATTCTACTCCGCCATCCTCCCAATAAGATTCGCAAGACAACGCAAGGCTAGACAGTCAACGTAGTTGTGTAGATGATGAGCACATCTCCCCTGCTCCACCATCACAGGTGCTTGCTCTAACTTGGCACTATTATATGTGGTTGCATGTTGCGTATGATGTCTAGCTTGTATTGCTTCTAACTTGAATTACATCTGCTTACTTTACACATAATGCCTGTGAATATGACATGTGTTCCTGTTTCTAGAACATGCATGTACATGATGAGCACATCTCCCCTACTCCACCATCATAGGTGCTTGCTCTTACTTGGAACTGTTATATGTGGTTGTGTTTTCCGTATGATGTCTAGTTTGTATTGCTTCTGATTATGTTGAATTGCATATGCGTAGCTTACTACTTGTACCTGCAACGATCACTTACCCATAAGACACATTTAACTTGGGACTGTGATGTAGGTTGCATCTTGCATTGTCTTCTAGCTTGTACTGCTTCTAATTTCTTGAAATGGCACTGACGACGAGACACTTTTTACCTGATAGAGTGATATTGGTTGCGTGTTCATATGGTGCCTAGCTTTCATTTCTTCTAATTTTGTTGAAATGCCTTCAGCTTACTGTTTTTTCATACATATTCCATCCCCCTATCATACGTGTGAATATGAAACTCTGTCTTTTTTTGTATATATTCCATCCTCCTATCCTGTGCTTGCCTTACATCAAAGTAGTGTTCGTCTGTATCATGCATCAACCAGTTATGCAGAGCTAATTTTATTCATCTTCTTGTGGTTTTGACTTCATAAGGCAATATCAGAAAATAGGAAGGAAAAGAGTAAGTTAGGGGATGTTGGTGGTTCTCAGCACCGACGCAAACAGACTCTCTCTAGATTTGCCACTGCTACTGCTAATGAAGTTGAAGTCCCAAGTCTAAATGATGAGTTCATCTCCCGTACTCCACCATTGCAGGTGCTTGATCTAAGTTGACAGTGTGATAACTGGTTTCATGTTACCTATGTTGTCTAGCCTGTATTTCTTCTATTTTGATAAAATTGCACCTGCCGAGTTTATACGTTATACATGTGCATATGACATGGCTTTCTGTGTCTAGAATACACTACATCTGTCTATCATACCATGTTCTTACATCAAAGTACTGCTGTTGTGTATCCCGCATCAGTCACTCATGATTGGAAGCTTTTAACATGGCAGTTTGATAGTGGTTGCATCTTTCATTGATTTCTACGTTGTACTGCTTCTAATTTTTCGAATTGCCACTTATGACAAGACACTTTTAACTTGGCAGAGTAATATTGGTTGCATCTTTCATATGGTGTCTAGATTGCATTACTTCTATTTTGTTGAAAATCCTTCTGCTTAGTTTGCACATCGTAGCTGTGAATATGTCATGTCGTCCTATTTTTCCTACATATTCCATCCTCATACAGTTGTCTTACATCAAAGTATTGCTTGTCTGTATCATGCATCAATGAGTTCTGAAGAGTGATTTTATTCTTTTGTGTTGCGGGTACAACTTGACATGGCAAAGTCAAAAAAGAGCAAGGAAAATAATATAGTAGGGAGTGCTGTTACTCGTCGGGTGAAACGGAAAAGGATCTGCCGTCGAGATTCTGCTGGTACTTATAGTGCAGTACAAGGTCCAAGTCCACCGGCTAAATCTACAAACAAAGTATCACCTGCTCCACCAGCTGCAGCATCCGCTTCAATTGTACTAGCACCTCAACCAGTTACTCGTTCGTTTGCTCCAGAACTGGCCAGTTCCCAAGCTGCCTTCACACCTAACACTACTTCTGAAGCACTGCTGACACAACAGGAGTTGGCAAGATCAGATGAACCTCATGAGCATCAACACCAAGACAGTACCTGACCGAGTCAATTTGCAGTTGCATGCTCCTTTATATGTACTCTCAGAGTTTGATGTACACTAACACTTTCCATATTCATTGTTGAACTAGCACCACTGCACAAGCGGAAACAGACATCAGGGATAATGCTTGACAGATTAACAAAATCTAAAGGAGGAAGAATGGAGATCCATTTTGAGGCAGGTTTAAAAAGGCCACGTGATGCTATAGAGTCAGCCAAGTTAGTATCAGAGGCAGCCGTTGTCGTTAGGTGTCATCCACGTATCCTCCCAACGTGGATCCAGTACAGGAATGAGAAAGACAATACCCTGTTTAACACCTTCCTTGACCATTTATCCGTAAGTAATGTTATTCATCACAATTAGTAATATTGTCTTGCTCAGTCCCATACTTTCTAGCTTCCTCCTAATAAGACTCACATTCTTTTTTCAACATATGATGTTCAAGTTGGATCCGAAAGATGATGCAACTAAACAAGCATGCACTCATGTTTTTCAGTCTGCTCTGTGACAGTATCGGTACCACCTTAGAAAATCTCACTTTGAAGGCAAGGCTAACAATGAAATCGCCCAAACATCTCTAGTGGAATATATTACAGATGAAGACTGGACATCCCTCGTTAAACACTGGTCTGATCCAAAGTATCAGGTAGGCTATATGTATTTGATCAGACCACATATTGAACTTGTATTTATGTATGTGCCTTACAAGTGTATCTTGTTCTAGGCTAACTGTTTGAAGAACAAAACCAACCATTCTAAAGTGAAATTCCAACAGACAACAGGATCTCGTAGCTATATTGCACACTGCGAGGCTCTTGTAAATAGCTGCTACTTCCTTCTTTTTTGTGTGCCACATTATCGTATCTATACTGACTTGTTCCAAATACAGAGGAAAGCCCGTGCGTACCAAAAAGAACCTGAACCGAATGAAGTGCAAATCTTCAAGGATTGCCACACCAGCAAGATGAAGGGCATGAGCACACCAGTTCAAGCCGCTATTGTAAGTCCTTACTCCTCCTGCCTTGAACTGATTGGTACTGCGATGTGTTCATTTAACTACTTGGTTTGCAGCCAATGTCAGTTACTCTGTTCACTTTTATACACAGTTGTCTTAACGTATCATTTCACCTTACATGGTTTAAAAGAGATGAAGGATATTCTTTTGGTCTTGATCTTTAATCTAGTTGTTATGTTCATGTGCGCACACAATGATAAAATAGCCTGTTTGTTTTATATCTGTTTGCCCATGATATGAATACTATGTTCATCCTACTTTAAACCATGTCTCTTTATCCTTAGATGTCAATGAATGTGAGGAAATAGACAATATAGTAGGCATGCTACATGGACATATGTTCCGAAAGTGATTTTATTATGTAGTTGGCACTATAATACATGCTAATGTATTACACTAGTTCACCAAAATAAGTTATGTATAAACGTTTAACCTACTTTGTTTGTTTTTTTTCTCATTAGTAAATTATCCGGTACACTAATATACAAGTTCAAACTTTCAGGAAGCTATGGAACAAATGATTGAACAACCACAACCACCTGAAGGTGACGAGGCTACGACAGGCACAATGTCACCTCTTGCTGCAGTGCGTCAGTATCTCTCCACTAACAGTGCAAAAAGCACCTTCCTGCGTAATTCTGGGTTGGTTGTCAAGGTAACCTCGTCCATATCGCCTTCTGAACAAAATCTTCCTGCTAGACAGAGTGATATATCTGTGCTCCAGACACAAGTCCAATCCCTAATGGACGTTGTTTCGGAAACAAGAATAGTGGGTGAGAAATGTCGTCAAGATATGAATGGTTTTGAAACCAGACTATCAGACATTCGCTTCGTTGTTCAAGAGCAATGGCGGAAAAAAGGTGGAGATCATGCTGCTCCATCAGATTCTACAGCCTGAAACATTAGCACTCAGATCAAACGATATGTGCTTCTATACATGTGATGGTGCTTTTATCTGGAAGGACTGTAAACTTTATGCCAACAGGCCTTTTGTTGTATGGTTGGAATTTATTTTGTTGTGATACAACATTTACGATGCTGCCACAGGCTGCAGTAATTACTATGCAATTTTGGTATAGTGTAGGTTTATCTTAGTAATGTATTTGACCGAAAGCTTCGTAGGAGCCCAACATGCCAACATTCGTCGGGCCCATTCCAATTGGGCTAAAAACGATTACGGGCCGAAATTGGCATGTAGCCCAATAAAAATATCTGGGCCTAAATCAGCATAAGCTTTCATATTTTTCTGGTAAGCCTGTGCCCATAGTGGGCCTTTAACAGGCCTAAACATAATTTGGGCCCTTAGTAAAATTAGGCCTTTTACAGGTGTAAATATCTCGAGCCCATAAAGAACATGGGCCTTTAATAGACCGAAAGTGAGATTGGGCCCTGATTGTGCCAAATAACCCACTGGACTTAGCAGGCCGAAATGGTGGCCCATTTACGATGCGGATCCTTGACAGGCCGTAAATGCACCGACCTAATACACGGGCCTTTAACGGGCTGGAACTTCGGTCGGGCTAGATTATCGCCATTTTTATATGGGTCGTTAATGGGCCCGATATGACGTTGGGCCGCATATGGCCCATGGTTTACGTCCGGCATTAACAGGCCGGAAATGACAATAGGCCAAAAGTGGCCCAAATCTATAGTGGGCCTCTAACAAGCCGAATGTCAGACATGGCCGAATATGACCCAAATCCTTTATGGTCGTTTATGGGCTGAAAGTTTTGATGGCCTGTAAATGGGCCCAAATGAAGTCGGACCTTTAACAGGCCGGAAATACACTGGGCCGTAATTCGGCCCAATTACTTAGCAGACAGTTAACGGGCTAGAAGTGACCATGGGCCGCATTGATGACAAGTTTAGGGCAGGCCGTTGACGGGCCGATTTGACAGAGAATGTTGGGCCTTTAGCTGGGCCGGCCCATTATGGTCTGCAGAATCTATTGGAAATATGCCCTAGAGGCAATAATAAAAGGATTATTACTATATTTCTTTGTTCATGATAGTTGTCTTTTATTCATGCTATAATTGTATTATCCGGAAATCGTAATACACGTGTGAATACTTAGACCACAACATGTCCCTAGTGAGCCTCTAGTTGACTAGCTCGTTGATCAATAGATAGTCATGGTTTCCTGACTATGGACATTGGATGTCGTTGATAATGGGATCACATCATTAGGAGAATGATGTGATGGACAAGACCCAATCCTAAGCATAGCACAAAGATCGTGTAGTTCGTTTGCTAGAGCTTTTCCAATGTCAAGTATCTTTTCCTTAGACCATGAGATCGTGTAACTCCCGGATACCGTAGGAGTGCTTTGGGTGTACCAAACGTCACAACGTAACTGGGTGACTATAAAGGTGCACTACAGGTATCTCCGAAAGTGTCTGTTGGGTTGACACGGATCGAGACTGGGATTTGTCATCCGTATAACGGAGAGGTATCACTGGGCCCACTCGATAGTGCATCATCATAATGAGCTCATAGTGACCAAGTGTCTGGTCACGGGATCATGCATTACGGTATGAGTAAAGTGACTTGCCGGCAACGAGATTGAACGAGGTATTGGGATACCGACGATCGAATCTCGGGCAAGTAACATACCGTCTGACAAAGGGAATAGTATACAGGGTTGCTTGCATTCTCGACATCGTGGTTCATCCGATGAGATCATCGAGGAGTATGTGGGAGCCAACATGGGTATCCAGATCCTGCTGTTGCTTATTGACCGGAGAGCCATCTCGGTCATGTCTGCATGTCTCCCGAACCCGTAGGGTCTACACACTTAAGATTCGGTGACTCTAGGGTTGTATGAATATGAGTATGAAGCAAACCGAATGTTGTTCGGAGTCCTGGATGAGATCCTGGACGTCACGAGGAGTCCCGGAATGGTCCGGAGGTAAAGAATTATATGTAGGAAGTGATGTTTCGGCCATCGAGAAAGTTTCGGGGTCACCCGATATTGTACCCGGACCACCGGAAGGGTCCCAGGGGTCCACCGGGTGGGGCCACCTATCCCGGAGGACCCCGTGGGCTGAAGTGGGAAGGGAACCAGCCCCTAGTGGGCTGGTGCGCCCCACCCTTGGACCCCCTGCGCCTAGGGTTGAAAACCCTAGGGTGGGGGGCGCACCCCACTTGCCTTGGGGGGCACTCCACCCCCCTCGCCGCCGCCCCCTTGGAGATCTGATCTCCAGGGCTGGCCCCCCCAGGGGGCCTATATAAAGGAGGGGGGGAGGGATGGCAACCGGACCTAAGTCTTGGCGCCTCCCTCCCCCTGCTACACCTCTTCCTCCTCCCGCAGTTGTTTGGCGAAGCCCTGCCGGAGTCCTGCTGCATCCACCACCACGCCGTCGTGCTGCTGGATCTTCATCAACCTCTCCTCCCCCCTTGCTGGATCAAGACGGAGGAAACGTCATGCTGACCGTACGTGTGTTAAACGCAGAGGTGCCGTTCGTTCGGCACTAGGATCTCCGGTGATAGGATCACGACGAGAACGACTACCTCAACCCCATTCTCTTAAACGCTTCCGCCCGCGATCTACAAGGGTATGTAGATGCATCTCTCTCTCTCGTTGCTAGATGAACTCATAGATGGATCTTGGTGAACGTAGGAAAATTTTATTTTATGCAACGTTCCCCAATAGTGGCATCATGAGCTAGGTCTATGCGTAGTTCTCTATTGCATGAGTAGAACACAAATCTGTTGTGGGCGTAGATCTTGTCAACTTGCTTGCCACTACTAGTCTTTTCTTGCTTCAGCGGTATTGTGGGATGAAGCGGCCCGGACCAACCTTACACGTACGCTTATGTGAGACAGGATCCACCGACTGACATGCACTAGTTGCATAAGGTGGCTAGCGGGTGTCTGTCTCTCCTACTTTAGTTGGAGCGGATTCGATGAAAAGGGCCCTTATGAAGGGTAAATAGAAGTTGACAAAATCACATTGTGGTTATTCGTAGGTAAGAAAACTTTCTTGCTAGAACCCAATTGCAGCCACATAAAAGATGCAACAACAATTAGAGGACGTCTAACTTGTTTTTGCAGCAATTGTCATGTGATGTGATATGGCCAGAAGTTGTGATGAATGATGAATGATATATTGTGATGTATGAGATCATGTTCTTGTAATAGGAATCATGAATTTCATGTCGATGAGCATGACAACCGGCAGGAGCCATAGGAGTTGTCTTAATTATTGTATGACCTGTGTGTCAATGATTTAACGCCATGTAATTACTTTACTCTATTGCTAAACCGTTAGCTATAGTAATAGAAGTAATAGTTGGCGAGCAACTTCATGGAGGCACGATGATGGAGATCATGATGATGGAGATCATGGTGTCATGCCGGTGACGAAGATGATCATGGAGCCCCAAAGATGGAGATCGAAGGAGCTATATGATAATGGCCATATCATGTCACTACTTTATATAATTGCAAGTGATGTTTATTATGTTTTATGCATCTTGTTTACTTAGAACGGCGGTAGAAAATAAGATGATCCCTTATAATAATTTCAAGAAAGTGTTCCCCCTAACTATGCGCCATTGCTAAAGTTCGTCGTTTCGAAGCACCACGTGATGATCGGGTGCGATAGATCCTTACGTTCACATACGACGGGTGTAAGACAGTTTTACACATGCATAAACACTTAGGGTTAACTTGACGAGCCTAGCATGTACAGACATGGCCTCTGAACACAAGAGACCGAAAGGTCGAACATGAGTCATATGGAAGATACGATCAACATGGAGATGTTCACCAATGATGACTAGTCCGTCTCACGTGATGATCGGACATGGCCTAGTCGACTCGGATCGTGTAACACTTAGATGACTAGAGGGATGTCAAATCTGAGTGGGAGGTCATTAAATAATTTGATTAGATGAACTTA
Organism: Triticum dicoccoides; assembly: GCF_002162155.2. Lineage (NCBI taxonomy): Eukaryota > Viridiplantae > Streptophyta > Magnoliopsida > Poales > Poaceae > Triticum > Triticum dicoccoides. Next base: position 647,008,628 of record NC_041385.1, on the reverse strand, counting down.
ATTATCATGAACTTAGTCTAAAATCTTTGCAAAATATGTCTTGTAGATCAAATGGCCAAAGCTCATGTCAACATGAACTTCAACGCGTTCCTAGAGAAAACCAAGCTGAAAGATGATGGCAACAACTATTCGGACTGGGTCCGGAACCTGAGGATCATCCTCATAGCAGCCAAGAAAGCATATGTCCTAGAAGGACCGCTAGGTGAAGCACCCATCCCAGAGAACCAACGTTATGAATGCTTGGCAGTCACGTGCTGATGATTACTCCCCCGTTCAGTGCGGCATGCTTTACAGCTTAGAACCGGGGCTCCAAAAGCGTTTTGAGCAACACGGAGCATATGAGATGTTCGAGGAGCTGAAAATGGTTTTTCAAGCTCATGCCCGGGTCGAGAGATATGAAGTCTCCGACAAGTTCTATAGTTGTAAGATGGAGGAAAACAGTTCTGTCAGTGAGCACATACTCAAAATGTCTGGGTTGCACAACCACCTGTCTCAGCTGGAGATCAACCTCCCGGACGAGGTGGTCATTGACAGAATCCTTTAGTCGCTCCCATCGAGCTACAAGAGCTTTGTGATGAACTACAATATGCAGGGGATGGTAAAAACCATTCCTGAAGTATTTTCAATGCTGAAGTCAGCAGAGGTTGAAATCAAGAAAGAACATCAAGTGTTGATGGTCAATAAGACCACTAAGTTCAAGAAGGGCAAGGGTAATAAGAACTTCAAGAAGGACGGAAAAGATGTTGCTGTGCCCGGTAAGCCAGTTGCCGGGAAGAAGTCAAAGAATGGACCCAAGCCTGAGACTGAGTGCTTTTATTGCAAAAGGAAGGGTCACTGGAAGCGGAACTACCCCAAATACTTAGCGGACAAGAAGGCTGGCAACACTAAAGGTATATGTGATATACATGTAATTGATGTGTACCTTACCAGTACTCGTAGTAACTCCTGGGTATTTGATACCGGTGCTGTTGCTCATATTTATAACTCACAGTAGGAGCTGCGGAATAAGCGGAGACTGGCGAAGGACGAGGTGACGATGCGCGTCGGGAATGGTTCCAAGGTCGATGTGATCGCCGTCGGCACGCTACCTCTACATTTACCTACGGGATTAGTTTTAAACATCAATAATTGTTATTTAGTGCCAAGTTTGAGCATGAACATTGTATCTGGATCCCGTTTAATACGAGATGGCTACTCATTTAAATACGAGAATAATGGTTGTTCTATTTATATGAGAGATATGTTTTATGGTCATGCCCCGATGGTCAATGGTTTATTCTTAATGAATCTCGAACGTAATGTTACACATATTCATAGTGTGAATACCAAAAGATGTAAAGTTGATAACGATAGTCCCACATACTTGTGGCACTGCCGCCTTGGTCACATTGGTGTCAAGCGCATGAAGAAGCTCCATGCTCATGGACTTTTAGAGTCTCTCGATTATGAATCATTTGACACATGCGAACCATGCCTTATGGGCAAAATGACCAAGACTCCGTTCTCCGGAACTATGGAGCGAGCAACCAACTTATTGGAAATCATACATACTGATGTGTGTGGTCCAATGAGTGTTGAGGCTCGCGGAGGATATCGTTATGTTCTCACTCTCACTGATGACTTAAGTAGATATGGGTATGTCTACTTGATGAAACACAAGTCTGAGACCTTTGAAAATTTCAAGGAATTTCAGAATGAAGTAGAGAATCAACGTGACCAAAAGATAAAATTCTTACGATCAGATCGTGGAGGAGAATATTTGAGTCATGAATTTGGTACACACTTAAGAAAATGTGGAATCATTTCACAACTCACGCCGCCTGGAACACCTCAGCATAATGGTGTGTCCGAACGTCATAATCGCACTCTATTGGATATGGTGCGATCTATGATGTCTCTTACCGATTTACTGCTATCATTTTGGGGATATGGTCTAGAGACAGCTACATTCACTTTAAATAGGGCACCGTCTAAATCCGTTGAGACGACACCGTATGAATTATGGTTTGGGAAGAAACCTAAGCTGTCGTTTCTAAAAGTTTGGGGATGCGATGCTTATGTCAAGAAACTTCAACTTGAAAAGCTCGAACCCAAGTCAGAAAAATGCGTCTTCATAGGATACCCCAAGGAAACCATTGGGTATACGTTCTACCTTAGATCCGAAGGCAAGATCTTTGTTGCCAAGAACGGATCCTTTCTAGAAAAAGAGTTTCTCTCGAAAGGAGTAAGTGGGAGGAAAGTAGAACTCGATGAAGTACTACCTCTTGAACCGGAAAGTAGTGCAGCTCAGGAAAATGTTCCTGTGGTGCCTACACCGACTGGAGAGGAAATTAATGATGATGATCAAGGTACTTCGGATCAAGTTGCTACTGAACTTCGTAGGTCCACGAGGACACGTTCCACACCAGAGTGGTATGGCAACCCTGTCCTGGAAATCATGTTGTTAGACAACGATGAACCTTCAAACTATGAAGAAGCGATGGCGGGCCCAGATTCCAATAAATGGCTGGAAGCCATGCAATCCGAGATAGAATCCATGTATGAAAACAAAGTATGGACTGTGACTGACTTTCCTGATGATCGGCGAGTGATAGAAAACAAATGGATCTTTAAGAAGAAGACAGACGCGGATGGTAATGTCACCATCTATAAAGCTCGACTTGTCGCTAAGGGTTATCGACAAGTTCAAGGGGTTGACTACGATGAGACTTTCTCTCCCATAGCGAAGCTTAAGTCCGTCTGAATCATGTTAGCAATTGCCGCATATTATGATTATGACATATGGCAGATGGACGTCAAAACGGCATTCCTTAACGGTTATCTTAAGGAAGAGATGTATATGATGCAGCCAGAAGGTTTTGTCGATCCTAAGAATGCTAACAAAGTATGCAAGCTCTAGCGATCCATTTATGGGCTGGTGCAAGCATCTCGGAGTTGGAACATTCGCTTTGATGAGATGATCAAAGCGTTTGGGTTTATGCAGACTTATGGAGAAGCCTGCGTTTACAAGAAAGTGAGTGGGAGCTCTGTAGCATTTCTCATATTATATGTAGATGACATACTTTTCATGGGAAATGATATAGAATTCTTGGACAACATTAAGGCCTACCTGAATAAGTGTTTTTCAATGAAGGACCTTGGAGAAGCTGCTTACATATTAGGCATCAAGATCTATAGGGATAGATCCAGACGCCTCATAGGTCTTTCACAAAGCACATACCTTGATAAGATTTTGAAGAAGTTCAAAATGGATCAGTCCAAGAAAGGGTTCTTGCCTGTATTGCAAGGTGTGAGATTGAGCTGGGCTCAATGCCCGACCACGACAAAAGATAAAGAAGAGATGAGTGTCATCCGCTATGCCTCAGCCATAGGATCTATTATGTATGCCATCTGTGTACCAGACCAGATGTAAACCTTGCCGTAAGTTTGGTAGGAAGGTACCAAAGTAATCCCGGCAAGGAACACTGGATAGCGGTCAAGAATATCCTGAAGTACCTGAAAAGGACAAAGGACATGTTTCTCATTTATGGAGGTGACGAAGAGCTCGTCGTAAAGGGTTACATCGACGCTAGTTTCGACACAGATCTGGATGACTCTAAGTCACAAACCGGATACGTGTATATGTTGAATCATGGAGCAGTAAGCTGGTGCAGTTGCAAGCAGAGCGTCGTGGAGGGATCTACATGTGAAGCGGAGTACATGGCGGCCTCAGAGGCAGTGCATGAAGCAATATGGATGAAGGAGTTGATCACCGACCTAGGAGTCATACCCAATGCGTCGGGGCCAATCACTCTCTTCTGTGACAACACTGGAGCTATTGCCCTTGCCAAGGAGCCCGGGTTTCACAAGAAGACCAGGCACATCAAGCGTCGTTTCAACTCCATCCGTGAAAACGTTCAAGATGGAGACATAGATATTTGCAAAGTACATACGGATCTGAATGTCGCAGATCCGTTGACTAAACCTCTTCCGCGAGCAAAACATGATCAACACCAGAACTCTGTGGGTGTACGATTCATCACAATGTAACTAGATTATTGACTCTAGTGCAAGTGGGAGACTGTTGGAAATATGGCCTAGAGGCAATAATAAAAGGATTATTATTATATTTCTTTGTTCATGATAGTTGTCTTTTATTCATGCTATAATTGTATTATCCGGAAATCGTAATACACGTGTGAATACTTAGACCACAACATGTCCCTAGTGAGCCTCTAGTTGACTAGCTCGTTGATCAACAGATAGTCATGGTTTCCTGACTATGGACATTGGATGTCGTTGATAACGGGATCACATCATTAGGAGAATGATGTGATGGACAAGAGCCAATCCTAAGCATAGCACAAAGATCGTGTAGTTCGTTTGCTAGAGCTTTTCCAATGTCAAGTATCTTTTCCTTAGACCATGAGATCGTGTAACTCCTAGATACCGTAGGAGTGCTTTGGGTGTACCAAACGTCACAACGTAACTGGGTGACTATAAAGGTGCACTACAGGTATCTCCAAAATTGTCTGTTGGGTTGACACGGATTGAGACTGGGATTTGTCACTCCGTAGAACGGAGAGGTATCACTGGGCCCACTCGGTAGTGCATCATCATAATGAGCTCAAAGTGACCAAGTGTCTAGTCACGGGATCATGCATTACGGTACGAGTAAAGTGACTTGCCGGCAAAGAGATTGAACGAGGTATTGGGATACCAACGATCGAATCTCGGGCAAGTAACATACCGTTTGTCAAAGGGAATAGTATACGGGGTTGCTTGAATCCTCGACATCGTGGTTCATCCGATGAGATCATCGAGGAGTATGTGGGAGCCAACATGGGTATCCAGATCCCGATGTTATTTATTGACCGGAGAGCCGTCTCGGTCATTTCTGCATGTCTCCCGAACCCGTAGGGTCTACACACTTAAGGTTCAGTGACGCTAGGGTTGTATGAATATGAGTATGCAGCAAACCGAATGTTGTTCGGAGTCCCGGATGAGATCCCGGACGTCACGAGGAGTTCCGGAATGGTTCGGAGGTAAAGAATTATATATAGGAAGTGATGTTTCGGCCATCGGGAAAGTTTCGGGGTCACCTGGTATTGTACCGGGACCACCGGAAGGATCCCGGGGGTCCACCGGGTGGGGCCACCTATCCCGGAGGGCCCCGTGGGCTGAAGTGGGAGGGGAACCATTCCCTAGTGGGCTGGTGCGCCCCCCTTGGCCCCCCCTGCGCCTAGGGTTGAAAACCCTAGCGTGGGGGGCGCACCCCACTTGCCTTGGGGGACACTCCACCCCCCTGGCCGCCCCCCTTGGAGATCTGATCTCCAGGGCCGGAGCCCCCCAGGGGGCCTATATAAAGGAGGGGGGAGGGAAAGCAGCTGGACCTAAGTCTTGGCGCCTCCCTCCCCCTGCTACACCTCTTCCTCCTCCCGTAGTTGCTTGGTGAAGCCCTGCCGGAGTCCTGCTGCATCCACCACCACGCCGTCGTGTTGCTGGATCTTCATCAACCTCTCCTCCCCCCTTGCTGGATCAAGACGGAGGAGACGTCACGCTGACCGTACATGTGTTGAACGCGGAGGTGCCATCTGTTCGGCGCTAGGATCTCCGGTGATAGGATCACGACGAGAACGACTACCTCAACCCCGTTCTCTTGAACGCTTCCGCACGCGATCTACAAGGGTATGTAGATGCATCTCTCTCTCTCGTTGCTAGATGAACTCATAGATGGATCTTGGTGAACGTAGGAAAAATTTATTTTATGCTACGTTCCCCAACAGAATCTTGTGGGCCTTTAGCTGGGCCGGCCCATTGTGGTCTGCAAAATCTTTTGCGACTTTAGCTGGGCCGGCCCATTATGGTCTGCAAATTTGTGTGGGCCTTTAGCTGGGCCGGCCTATTATGGTCCGCTAAATTTTGTGGGTCTTTAGCTGGGCCGGCCCATTATGGCCCGCTAAATCCTATGGGCCTTCGGTTGGGCCGGCCAATTTAAAATTTGTGGGCCACTTTTGGGCCGGTCCATGTGTCAACATATCATAGGTCATCTCGACCGTTGGATGAGTGACACTTGTGCCAATGCGGAGCTGACGCGTGGATCTGTCAGCCAATGAGATTTTACATGTGGAAAATCGGCATTGGTCGTGGCTGTTAACGGGTTATCGGATCCAAAATCCGACCCGATAGCTTAACGGCGTTCCATTACGGTGGATGCCACGTGTCGGTCACCCTTGCCGAAAGCACTTCTGTGACGCGCGATTTATCATCATGGAAGTGGACACTTCCGTGATGATAATTTTGGTAATGTCATGGAACACTTCTACGACAGCACAGGTATGACTATCTTGATTCTGTCAGAAATTTGTCATGGATGTACATACATGACAGAAAACGCGACCTACTGTGACAAACACGTATCATCACGGAAGTGTATTTTTTTGTAGTGGAGGCCTCAGAGGTCGGCGTTAATGATTTAGGAGATGGTGGGGCGGCGATGCGTGCGCTGAGGCGCAGCCAGCCGTGGGAGGCGGAAGCAGGCGACCCCGCCGGTGCTGGTTTGGTTTTGGCGGCTGGAGGAAGACAGGACTAAAGAAACACGACAGACTATAAAAGTAGCAGGAGTACTTAACAACCTTAACTGAAACCAGCATGGGCACTTAACAACCATACCTGAAAGCAGTATGAGTACTTATATAGGTTCAACCGTACAAAGCACGCCTTGAACAGTGCTACTTTGCCTACAGTTAACCAAGAGTGAGGCGCCATGCCCCAGGACAAGGCCCAGGCGCCACCCCGTGCATCCACAACCTTATGAAAGCGGCTTCATCTCGCAATGTGGTCAATAAACAGGATATTCACTTTAGAGCCATGGAAAAGCATGAACATAATCTTCTGTCCTATTCTCCAAGATGAACGGGCCTTCATTATTTGAGACCACCCATGAATAAGTATTTTTCACCTCCAAGGGGAATGGAGTAGGTCGACATAAACATCACGTTGTGACCAAGGGCAAGTCTGACCCGACCATGGCCAGGCATCTGTATAGGAACAATAGAACTGGGCAGTTTCTGTTTCAAGAAGATCACATCTATAAAACTGTGTAGAAGCAATAGTTTATGAACAACATATATAACAGAAAACAGCTCGTACCATAAGTTTCTCGACACAGTTGGACCTGTTCAACGAGTGCAGCAGTGGCACACATATCCCACGTGGCCTTCCACCATTGAAACGCCCCACAAGGACCTCACTACGATCAATAAAGTGTAGGAACTTGTGGATGTCGTCCCAGTCAACTTCAGTGCCATCAGTAACAGCCGAGTTATTACAGAATAACAAATGAGCCGCCTGCTTAACTCTTAAAAAACCTACACGTGCCACCAATTATATGAAAATATTAGTTAGAAGTAGCATCTTCGTGAGAGATTTGTTGCTACTTCTAAAGTTAAATTGTTATTAGTTAGACAGAATAGGTGGATTAAGAAGTAATCGAGGCAACAAGCAAGAACCAGATACAAAACTAACATGGATGAACAATTGGAACAACGTCGGGGTGGAAGATTGCAGTGAAGATGAGACCAGGTTCAGCTATTTCCATCAACATTCGTGCGCCAACTTTTAGTCCGTAACACTTGAGAAAGTTTATCCATGTTCGGCCATAAAAAAAGCAGCGATCTTCTTGGTTCATGAACCCAACTCGGAACCTATATCCATGGCTTGTCTTCACTGTGACCATTAAACTAGTGTATTAAGTTATGGCAAGGCCGAGCATCTTGAGTACATGTGTTCTGGCAGAGCAAATAATGCACTGCAGGAAAAATAATATGAGAACACAATGTATTCCCTATCCAAATCTAGAAATAATTTCCTCCTTCACGTCAGTGTTGACCATCATACTAGTAGTACTTTTATCCAAATATAGCAATCCAAATTTCCATATTAGTCGACAGCATGTTAAAAAAAAAGACCACCCTCCCGGATAGAAAAGAGGATTCTAGGAACATACTATGCGTGTTTTAAAATTCTGTGTTAGGATGAGAAGGAACAAGTGTGGCATCTCACCGAGGGCGTAGAAACCTGTAGGGTCCTCGCACTTTGGGCACTCCAAATGAAACACACTAGATTTAGTAGGAAGAAAAATGCATCAACGGCGGCGACAACCATCCTAGGATTACCTGCGACCAAGGGACTTGGATTTATCGGGGATGTATGAAGAATTCGTACCTGGTTCTCCATGAGAAAACCCTATGCAATCGCTGAGAGGGGTTTTTCTCTGAACAAGCAGACGAAGCTGGAAAGGGGGGGTTTGTGATTTGACGGCTCATTGGGTATTACTGCGGCGCTACGACCGGGGTGTGTCTACCGTGCAGTTGTGCACTCTAATTTGTGCATATGGCACGTGGACCCCATTGCCGGATGCCCCACATATCTATGAAAGGAAGTAGAAAGACAGGAGTAACTAGTTACACATAAATATATTTTTGACAGAGAGATACCCCCTCTGTAAAGAAATATACAAATCTTTTATATCATAACTTTATACATAAGAAAAATCAAGGGGAATATATATAACATATATAATTATAAAAAACAGAGTTGTTTTTAATACAGTATAGACGAGTTGGTGATGATGGTGTGCCTGCCATCCTGCAATATAGGTCGTCCGATTTATATCTGACGGATAGGAAGGGAACTATGGTAATTTTGCAAAAAGGTACCCACACACCTCTCCACATTTGCAAATAAGGCCTTCCTTCGTTCATCCTTTTCTCTCACAAGATAAAATACTCATACAAATGCATCTTGATGTTACGTGCAACGCACGGGCATTATGGGGGTTGAGCTGAGAATATAATACTCAGACAAGCTCACGACTCTGGACTTTGGGCTGCAGGCCCACCCTGCATGTTTGGGGGCCCATGTGTTCTACCTCAGCGCTTTTCATATTGCAAGTGATCGGTACGGCGCTGGTTTTAGATGTTATCGGAAGGCGAATACACAAAATTGAATAAAGCACAACAGCTGTTGGAATGAAATTGAATGACAGTTCCTAACCAGCAATTTGCAATTCTATCAACAATATACCATGTGATAAATAATACTGTCATACTACTTATACACACATGACACTTGTTTGACCATGCCAGATTATTACATCAAAATTCTCGGAGGATAGATCAGTTCGGCAGTTGCGTGCTGCTACTGAAGAATTTCAAAGTGTATTTGGACCAGCTGTCCTTGCCGAGAAAGTTCGATTTTGACATAATCCCCTACCGCAAGATATGATTTAGATTTGAACCTCGACCACCCTTTAGCATCAGTCATCATGCGACCATCCCTTGTACTTACGGTATATTGAGCAGGTTCATTCACACCAAGGTTGCGCATGGTAAGAGAAACTTGGCCGCGGTCACCCGGATTGTTAAACGACTCCCTCATTGCTCTAGGAATTCTCTGTTTGCAAACAAGCAGACATACCCAAACAGTTAGATCAACATAGTGAATCATGTAAAACAACATGGAAATAAAAAAGAACGAAGCACTTGGGCGGCCAATGCTTACCAAGAAGGTGGACATGTCAGTTTTTGTAAGGACTTTGGTATATGAAGTGCGAACTGCAGGCCAGTCTATTGCCGGTGCAACTGCTCGTTCGGTTGCCGCTGCACGGGCCGGAGCAGATGCAAGTGCAAGTGTTGGTGCAGGTGCTGAAGCCGCTGCTACTGCCAGAGATGGTGCTCCTTGTAGAGCTGCTGCCGGTGTCGGAGTAGGTGCCGGTGTCGATGCCCGATCCTCCGGTAGATCAGCCTGATCCGCTGACATGGTCGGTTCCTAATCCTCAGCTGGATCAGACTGAGCTGCCGCCGCTGTCAGTGCTAGAGCAACTGCCGGTGCTCGATCTGTTGCTGAAGGTGGTACCGATGTGTGAGACAGCGGCGATCGTGTTAGGTCTACTATGATCAGCTTTCTAACTTGACTATGATCTGTGACCGTGATCCAGTTTTTTTCTTCATTTCTTTTAAATGCGAGAAGGACTAATTGTGGCATTTTTGTTAAACCAAACTGTTGTTCATCATAGGGATTCAGCTTGTACTCAGACAATAGACTGATCCAATTTTTTCCAGTAAAATAAGTGATGGACAGTGCCTTTGTTATTGACACGACATAAGAAGTGAAACCTGCAAAAATAGCCATCGTAGAGCAAACCAAACGGTTCATTCTGTGATGAATGTCACATGGCAAAACCTGCATCGTAAAATTGAAGGAAAAGAAAGAAAACATGACATTAAATCAATAAGATTTAGACAGTAAATCAATAAGATTTAATTGATGTGACATGAGTGAATCCTTACGAGGAAATCACTATGTTGAAGTACTAAACAGAAGATTGATCGTCCAACTACCAGTGGCATGAAGGGGCCCCACCTACTCCCACAAGCAGGACAATCCAAAGGTCGTGAGAAATCGTATGGACCGAACATCCATGGGACTCGAAATCCTGGTGGGTGCGATAAACCCTACAATGCATACAGATATTGGAGTCTAACCATAATTAATAAACTGTCCTCACAAAAAAGATGATCTGGATACTTGAAAATATACAGACTGAATTGAGTGGCAAGACATTAACATATACCATTCTCAGGACTGACCACACACCAAAAGCGGCAGTACTAATAAACAATACAGGGTTCACAAACACAAATCAAGTACTAAACAATAGTACTTACTATAGACAAGCAAAGTTGCACTAATTAAACTCTGCAGACTATTTCTTGCCACCGACCTACATGATGAACCCCTCATACCCTACTAGGCCACGGACTTCGTGAGAGATGTCTACATGCACCATCACCATCTCGTCAACCTTGGAGAACCTAACAAAGTGGTCTTTCCACTCATAAACATGATGATGAAGACATGCTGCATCAGATTTGTTGGGAAGCTTTACAAGAACCACACCCTTCATAATCGAAGGCACAACCAGGAAATTGTTGTGGTCAAGTACAACCTCGAGAACATGCCTGACAACAATGCTACATGAAAACACTAGTTCAGGACACGTGGCGACAAGGACACAACAACTGGATAGTTTAGCAGTAGAACTCATCCTTAGGTCTTCCAGTTCACACGACATGACTTTGAGAACTTCATCTCCACCACAGACCTGGTTCTAATTCAAACAGAAACCATATTTTATTACTACCTCCGTTTAGAAATATAAGATGATTTTCGATATTGTACTCCATATATGACTACATATACGCACAGAAATGAGTGAACAAAGACACTAGAACATGTATTCAAAGGCATGAGAGCAGAGGGATTACTTGTAATATCCATTACAGAAGTTACTGAGGCAAATATACCCTCTTCAAAGGTAGCATTGATGTTCATAAAGTACTCCCTCCGTCCCAAAATTCTTGTCTTAGATTTGTCTAGATATGGATGTATCAAGTATTAGATACATTCGTATCTAGAAAAATCTAAGACAAGAAATTTGGGACAGAGGGAGTAGTTGAAAGTAATCTATAAGAAATCAGTGTCAACCTCTCGCATGTTTTGGTCAAAAGTGGAATTTAGAACCGTCATTTGGCACACAAAAATCACATGCAAGATCACCCAGAAAGTTGTACTACTAGTACTAGTACTGCGTGTTAGATGAAAAAACATGATCAAGATCGAGAAAAAGATCGTCAAGAAGAGATATTACCTGGACTTCCTTAACGAGGGTTCCCGGAGAGGGGGGCTTGTACAGGGCTATGGCTTTGAGCTTGTTTGCGGTAGTCTCGGCCGGGTGCTTGGGCTTCTTTGTACCATGAGCCTTGACGGTTTTGGCCAGAGCCATAGACATCACGTCAGCCGGTGCTCCAGCGTCCATCCAAGAGAGGAAGCTGAGAGAGAAGAGTGAAATGAGGAACAAGGTGAGGGAGAAGTGAAGCGAGTGGGGGTTTTCTTCAAGAGAGGAAGATGAGAGAGAAGAGTGAAATGATGATTGCTTCGTCCGTCCAACTTACTGCTAGAAAGGAGGGGGTTTTGTGATTTGACGGCTCATTGGGCATTACTGCGGCGTTTCGATCGGGGTAGTCTACTGTCACTCTACTACGGAGTAATTTAGTGCATGGTTGGTGGAATCAGATGCTGGCTGTCCCACATGTTGTCGAAAGTGAGTAATTTAGTGCATGGCTGGAGGAGGATCCGCACGGTAGATCGTGTCCATTGTTTTTCTGAAGAAGAAAATGATTACAGCAAGCGTTTCCACTCTTACGACGGGGAGTGCGAAACACGGCAGCCACTTGAACATACACAGTGAACCTACTACTAGGCATGTGCAGAGGTTCATACGTCAGTACTACATAATCTTGTTGCTAGTGTAGTAAGATATGACGATAACAAATGATGTTGTGCGCATGTCAACTATATGAACAGTAATGTAGTAACATAGTACCACTTTTTTGACTATCTGGTCGAGAATGAACAGTGAGATCAATGTTAACAGAACTAGGTCTACAGCGCACGGAGAGTACGGTGCTACAGTACTCCATGAAACATGAACCATATGAAGCACGAATAGTGTTAGGCAGGGTGTATGAAGGGTTCATGGGATGGGAGCAAAAGTTCCCTTCTCGACCGACTTTTGGGTGTTTGGCAGAGTGCATGAAGGGTGCATGAGTCCACACTAGTAGGTTAACACAAATACACGAAGAGGAAACAACTATATTGAGATGAGAATGCAACCAAACACACCCACATGCTTTGTGCTATAGTGACTGATCTGCACCGTCTGAGTTCGATCCAACGGTCATGTTGTGCCGAGACATGGACATGCCCATGCAGAGGGCGCCTAAACACCACCGAAGTCCCTCTACTTCTCGAGGCACACGACGTTGGTGATGCAGGGTGCAACCACCCGCAGAGCCCGCTCCCGGTCGACGGGAGCCAGCTCATCGAAGACGGCGTCCAATGGCACGAATGGATTCCGGTGACGGAGCCCTGAAAGGATTCGCCCGGTAACGACGACGGCAGCATGCAACCCCTCCTTGTCCAGCTCCGCCCCCACCATCACACGGAGATGGCTCATCTGCTCAGGGATATAGGTGAAGAAGGAGACCATGTCAGGAAGCCGCATCTCGTTGAAGTTGACCGGGTGGTCGAACGGGTTTAGCCCGCCAGCCGGCATGGTCACGCTGGCACGATGCTACCTCTTGAGCATGCGTTGGCTTTTTCCTTGAAGAGGAAAGGGTGATGCAGCAAAGTAGTGTAAGTATTTCCCTCAGTTTTTGAGAACCAAGGTATCAATCCAGTAGGAGGCTCCTCAAAAGTCCCACGCACCTACACAAACAAACGAGAACCTCGCAACCAACGCGATAAAGGGGTTGTCAATCCTTTCACGGTAACTTGCAAAAGTGAGATCTGATAGAGATAATAAGATAAGATAAATATTTTTGGTATTTTATGATATAGATTGGAAAATAAAAGATGCAAATAAAAGTAGATGGAAAACTTGTATGATAAAAGATAGACCCGGGGACCATAGGTTTCACTAGTGGCTTCTCTCAAGATAGCATAAGTATTACGGTGGGTGAACAAATTACTGTCGAGCAATTGATAGAAAAGTGCATAGTTATGAGATTATCTAGGCATGATCATGTATATAGGCATCACGTCCGCAACAAGTAGATCGAAACAATTTTGCATCTACTATTATTACTCCACACATTGACCGACTCCTGCCTGCATCTAGAGTATTAAGTTCATAAGAATAGAGTAACGCATTAAGCAAGATGACATGATGTAGAGGGATAAACTCATGCAATATGATATAAACCCCATCTTTTTATCCTTGATGGCAACAATAAAATACGTGCCTTGCTGCCCCTGCTGTCACTAGGAAAGGACACCGCAAGATTGAACCCAAAGCTAAGCACTTCTCCTATTTGAAGAAAGATCAATCTAGTAGGCCAAAGCGAACTGATAATTTGAAGAGACTTGCAAAGATAACTTAATCACACATAAAAGAATTCAGAGAAGATTTAAATATTTCTCAAAGATTAACTTGATCATAAACCCACAATTCACCGAATCTCGACAAACGCACCGCAAAAAGAGTTACATTGGATCTCCAAGAAGATCGAGGAGAACTTTGTATTGAGATTCAAAGAGAGAGAAGAAGCCATCTATCTAATAACTATGGACCCAAAGGTCTGTGGTAAACTACTCACAACTCATTGGAGAGGCCTTGGAGATGATGTAGAGGCCCTCTGTGGTCGATTTCCCCTCCGACGGAGCACCGACGAAGGCTCCAAGATGGGATCTCGCGGATACAGAAGGTTGCGGCGGTGGAAATAGTTTCCCGTGGTGCTCCTGGATGTTTTCGGGGTCCGTGGATATATATAGGAGGAAGAAGTATGTCGATTGACGCTCGAGGGGCCCACGAGGGTGGGGGGGCGCCCACCCCCTTAGGGCGCATTTGGCACCCTCGTGGCCGCCTCATTCGCTTCTTGAAGTCCACTCCAAGTCTCCTGGATGCGTTTGTTCCAAAAAGATCGTTCCCAAAGGTTTCATTCCGTTTGGACTCCGTTTGATATTCCTTTCCATTGAAACACTGGAATAGGCAAAAAACAGCAATTCGGGCCGGGCCTCCGGTTAGTAGGTTAGTCTCAAAAATGATATAAAAGTGTAGAGTAAAGCACATAAACATCCAAAATAGGTAATATAATAGCATGGAACAATAAAAAATTATAGATACGTTGGAGACATATCAAGCATCCCCAAGCTTAATTCATGCTCGTCCTCGAGTAGGTAAATGATAAAAACAGAATTTTTGATGTGGAATGCTACCTAGCATAATTCTCAATGTAATTTTCTTTATTCCTGCATGATTGTTCAGATCCAAATGATTCAAGATAAAAGCTTATAAAACATAAAAATAATAATACTTGAAGCATACTAACAAATAATCATGTCTTATCAAAATAGCATAGCCAAAGAAAGCTTATCCCTACAAAATCATATAGTTAGGCCATGCTTCATTTTCATCACACAAAATACTCCCATCATGCACAACCCCGATGACAAGCCGAGCAATTGGTTCATACTTTTTAACACGCTTCAGCCTTTTTAACTCGTACGCAATACATGAGCGCAAGCCATGGACATAGCACTATATGTGGTATATGGTGGTGGTTTTGAATACAAAAAAGGGATAAGATAGTCTCACATCAACTAGGCGTATCAACGGGCTATGGAGATGCCCATTAATAGATATTAATGTGAGTGAGTAGGGATTGCCATGCAACGGATGCACTAGAGCTATAAATATATGAAAGCTCAACAAAAGAAACTAAGTGGGTGTGCATCAAACTTGCTTGCTCACGAAGGCCTAGGGCGTTTTGAGGAAGCCCATCATTGGAATATACAATCCAAGTTCTATAATTAAAAAATTCCCACTAATATATGAAAGTGACAACATAGGGGACTCTCTATCATGAAGATCATGGTGCTACTTTGAAGCACATGTGTGGAAAAGAGATAGTAGCATTGTCCCTTATCTCTTTTCTCTCATTTCATTTTTTTTATTTTTTTATTTGGTGGGCTTCTTTGGCCTCTTTTTTTGTATGAGCTTCTTTGGCCTCTTTTATTTTATAAAGTCCAAAGTATCATCCCGACTTGTGGGGGAATCATAGTCTTCATCATCCTTTCCTCACTTGGGACAATGCTCTAATAATGAAGATAATCACACTTTTATTGATTTACAACTCAAGAATTACAACCTAATACTTAGAACAAAATATGACTCTATGTGAATGCCTCTGGCGGTGTACCGGGATATGCAATGAATCAAGACTGACATGTATGAAAAATTATGAAAGTGGCTTTACCACAAATACGATGTCAACTGCATGATCATGCAAAGAGCAATATGACAATGATGGAGCGTGTCATAATAAACGGAACGGTGGAAAGTTGCATGGCAATATATCTCAGAATGGCTATGGGAATGCCATAATAGGTAGGTATGGTGGGTGTTTTGAGGAAGGTAAATAATGGGTGCATGATACCTGCGAAGGTTGCGCGGCATAATAAAGGCTAGCAAAGTGGAAGGGTAAGTGTGCGTATATCCCTGGACTCACATTAGTCATAAAGAACTCATATACTTATTGCAAAAGTTTATTAGCCCTCGAAGCAAAGTACTACTACGCATGCCCCTAGAGGGATATATTGGTAGGACAATACCATCGCTCGTCCCTGACCGCCACTCATAAGGAAGACAATTAAAAGAGCACCCCATGCAACAAATTTGTCACACAACTTTTACCATACGTGCATGCTACAGGACTTGCCAACTTCAACACAAGTATTTCTCAATTTAATAATTACCCAACTAGCATGACTCTAACATTACCACCTTTATATCTCAAAACAATTATCAAGCACCAAGTTGATCATAGTTTTTAATGCACTTTCTATGATAGTTTTTATTATACCCAACTTGGATGCTCATCATTCTAGGACCAAATTTATAACCATAGCAAATACCATGATGTTATAAAAGACTCTCAAAATCATATAAGTGAAGCATGATAGATCAACAATTTCTTCAAAATAAATCCACCGCCGTGCTCTAGAAAATATAAGTGAAGCACATAGAGCAAAACTATCTAGCTCAAAAGATATAAGTGAAGCACATAGAGTATTCTAATAAATTCCAAATCATGTGTATCTCTCTCAAAAGGTGTGTACAGCAAGGATGATTGTGGTAAACTAAAAGGCAAAGACTCATATCATACAAGACGCTCCAAGCAAAACCCATATAATGTGGCGAATAAAAATATAGCTCCAAGTAAAGTTACTGATAGACGAAGACGAAAGAGGGGATGCCTTCCGGGAAATCCCCAAGCTTAGGCTTTTGGTTGTCCTTGAATATATTGGGGTGCCATGGGCATCCCCAATCTTAGGATTTTGC
Organism: Triticum dicoccoides; assembly: GCF_002162155.2. Taxonomy (NCBI): domain Eukaryota; kingdom Viridiplantae; phylum Streptophyta; class Magnoliopsida; order Poales; family Poaceae; genus Triticum; species Triticum dicoccoides. Next base: position 646,991,683 of record NC_041385.1, on the reverse strand, counting down.
CACTCCTTATTCCATAGTCCATCAAATCTTTACGCAAAACTTGAAAACTTCACAACACAAAACTCAACAGGAAATCTCATAAGCTCTGTTGGTGCAAGAAAGAAAAACCACCACATAAGGTACTGTAATGAACTCATTCTTTATTTATATTGGTGTTAAACCTACTGTATTCCAACTTCTCTATGGTTCATACCCCCCGATACTAGCCATAGATGCATGAAAATAAGCAAACAACACACCAAAAACAGAATCTGTCAAAAACAGAACAGTCTATAGAAATCTGTAAGTTTAGAATACTTCTGGAACTTTAAAAATCCTACAAAATAGGACGTCCTAGGAAATTTGTCTATTTATCTACAGCAAAAATAATCAACGCAAAAGCACGCTTTTGTGATTTATTGAATTGTTTCTCATGAGCGCAAAGTTTCTGTTTTTCAGCAGAATCAAATTAACTATCACCGTAGGTTATCCTATAGGTTTTACTTGGCACAAACACTAATTAAAACATGAAAACACATCTAAAAATAAGCTAGATGAAATATTTATTACTAAACAGAAGCAAAAAGCAAGAAACAAAAATAAAATTGGGTTGCCTCCCAACTAGCGCTATCGTTTAACGCCCCTAGCTAGGCATAAAAAGCGAGGATAGATTTAAGTATTGCCATCTTTGGTATTTGATTCATAAGTGGCTCGCATAATAGATTCATAAGGTAATTTGACTTTCTTTCTAGGGAAGTGTTCCATGCCTATCCTCAATGGAAATTGGAATCTAACATTCCCTTCCTTCATATCAATAATTGCACCAATCGTTCTAAGGAAAGTCTACCAAGAATAATAGGACATGAAAGATTGCAGTCTATATCAAGAACGATAAAATCTACGGGCACATAATTCCTATTTGCAACAATAAGAACATCTTTGATCCTTCCCAAAGGTTTCTTAATGGTGGAATCCGCAAGGTGCAAGTTTAAAGAGCAATCATCAAAATGATGGAAACCTAGCACATCACATAAAATTTTCGGAATCGTGGAAACACTAGCACCCAAATCACACAAAGCATAGAATTCATGATCTTTAATTTTAATCTTTATAGTAGGTACCCACTCATCATAAAGTTTTCTAGGTATAGAAACTTCCAAATTAAGTTTTTCCTCATAAGATTGCATCAAGGCATCAACAATATGTTTGGTAAAAGCTTTATTTTCACTATAAGTATGCGGAGAATTCAACATGGATTGCAACAAGGAAATACAATCTATTAAAGAACAATTATCATAATTAAATTCCTTGAAATCCATAATAGTGGGTTCAATGCTATTCAAAGTGTTGACCTCTCCAATCCCACTTTTACCAAATTTAGCATCAAGATCTAAAAACTCCGAATCATTGGGATGCCTTTTAACTAAAGTTGACTCATTGCCAGTCCAATCACTATCAAGATTCATATTGGAAAACAAATATTTAATAGGGGACACATCAATAACTTTTAGATCTTCATCATTATTTTCATGGAAACTAGAGGAACATGCTTTTACAAAGCAATCTTTCTTAGCACGCAACCTAGCGGTTCTTTCTTTGCACTCATCAGTGGAAATTCTCATGGATTTGAGAGACTCATTGATATCATGCTTAGGTGGAATAGATCTAAGTTTCAAAGAATCAACATCAAGCGAAAGTCTATCAACGTTCCTAGCCAATTCATCAACTTTAAGCAATTTTTCTTCAAGCAAAGCATTCAAATTCTTTTGAGAGATCATAAATTCTTTAACACTATTCTCAAAATCAGAGGGTATCTTATCAAAATTTCCATAAGAGTTGTTGTAGGAATTTCCATAATTACTAGAGGAATTATTAGGAAACGGTCTAGGATTAAAGTTTCCTCTATAAGCATTGTTACCAAAATTATTCCTACCAACAAAATTCGCATCCATAGATTCATTATTATTCTCAATCAAAGTAGACAAAGGCATATCATTAGGATCAATAGGATCACTCTTAGTAGCAAACAATTTCATAATTTCATCCATCTTTCCACTAAAAACATTAACTTCTTCTATAGCATGCACTTTTTTACTAGTAGATCTTTCGGTGTGCCATTGAGAATAATTAGCCATAATGTTATCAAGGAGTTTAGTAGCTTCTCCTAAGGTGATTTCCATAAAAGTGCCTCCCGCGGCTGAATCTAAAATATTTCTAGAAGCAAAATTCAATTTGGCATAAAAATTTTGTATGATCATCCATAAGTTCAAACCATGAGTAGGGCAATTGCAAATCATTAATTTCATTATTTCCCAAGATTGGGAAACATGCTCATGATCAAGTTGTTTAAAATTCATAATATCGTTCCTAAGAGAGATGATCTTAGCGGGAGGAAAATAATTAGAATAAAAGCATCTTTGCACTTATTCCATGAATCAATACTATTCTTAGGCAAAGACGAAAACCAAGTTTTAGCACGATCTCTAAGTGAAAACGGAAATAACTTCAAATTAACAATATCATTATCCATATCTTTCTTCTTTTGCATATCACACAAATCAACAAAGTTGTTTAGATGAGTAGCAGCATCATCACTAGGAAGGCCGGAGAATTGATCTTTCCTAACAAGATTCAACAAAGCAGCATTGATTTCACAAGATTCAACATCATTAAGAGGAGCAATCGGAGTGCTAAGGAAATCATTATTATTAGTATTGGAAAAGTCACACAATTTGGTATTATCTTGCGCAATAGTGACAAACAATCCAACACACAAGCACACAAAAAGGCAAGCAAAAGAGAAGGGAGATTGGAAAAGAGAGGGCGAATAAAACAACAAGGGTGAAGTGGGGGAGAGGAAAATGAGAGGCAAATGGCAAATAATGTAATGCGAGGGAGATGAGTTTGTGATGGGTACTTGGTTTGTCTTGACTTGAGCGAAGACCTCTCCGGCAACGGCGCCAGAAATCCTTCTTGCTACCTCTTGAGCATGTGTTGGTTTTTCCCTTGAAGAGGAAAGGGTGATGCAGCAAAGTAGCGTAAGTATTTCCATCAGTTTTTGAGAACCAAGGTATCAATCCAGTGGGAGGCTCCTCAAAAGTCCCACGCACCTACACAAACAAACAAGAACCTCGCAGCCAACGCGATAAAGGGGTTGTCAATCCTTTCACGGTAACTTGCGAAAGTGAGATCTGATAGAGATAATAAGATAAGATAAATATTTTTGGTATTTTTATGATATAGATTGGAAAATAAAAGATGCAAATAAAAGTAGATGGAAAACTTGTGTGATAAAAGATAGACCCGGGGACCATAGGTTTCACTAGTGGTTTCTCTCAAGATAGCATCAGTATTACGGTGGGTGAACAAATTACTGTCGAGCAATTGATAGAAAAGTGCATAGTTATGAGATTATCTAGGCATGATCATGTATATAGGCATCACGTCCGCAACAAGTAGATCGAAACGATTCTGCATCTACTACTATTACTCCACACATCGACCAACTCCTGCCTGCATCTAGAGTATTAAGTTCATAAGAATAGAGTAATGCATTAAGCAAGATGACATGATGTAGAGGGATAAACTCATACAATATGATATAAACACAATCTTTTAATCCTTGATGGCATACAATATGTGCCTTGCTGCCCCTGCTGTCACTGGGAAAGGACACCGCAAGATTGAACCCGAAGCTAAGCACTTCTCCCATTGCAAGAAAGATCAATCTAGTAGGCCAAACCAAACTGATAATTCGAATAGCCTTGCAAAGATAACTTAATCACACATAAAAGAATTCAGAGAAGATTCAAATATTTCTCAAAGATAAACTTGATCATAAACCCACAATTCATCGAATCTTGACAAACACACCGCAAAAAGAGTTACATCGAATAGATCTCCAAGAAGATCAAGGAGAACCTTGTATTGAGATTCAAAGAGAGAGAAGAAGCCATCTAGCTAATAACTATGGACCCGAAGGTCTATGGTAAACTACTCACAACTCATTAGAGAGGCCTTGGAGATGATGTAGAGGCCCTCCATGGTCGATTCCCCCTCCAGCGGAGCGCCCGCGAAGGCTCCAAGATGGGATCTCGCGGATACAGTAGGTTGCGTTGGTGGAAATAGTTTCTCGTGCTGCTCCTGGATGTTTTCACGGTCCATGGATATATATAGGAGGAACAAGTATGTCGGTTGATGCTCGAGGGGCCCACGAGGGTGGGGGCGCGCCCACCCCCTTAGGGTGCACCGGGAACCCTCATGTCCGCCTTGTTCGCTTCTTGACGTCCACTCCAAGTCTCCTGGATTGCGTTTGTTCCAAAAAGATCGCTCCCGAAGGTTTCATTCTGTTTGGACTCCGTTTGATATTCCTTTTCTTTCAAAACACGGAAATAGGCGAAAAACAGCAATTCGGGCTGGGCCTCCGGTTAGTAGGTTAGTCCCAAAAATAATATCAAAGTGTAGAGTAAAGCCCATAAACATCCAAAACAGGTAATATAAAAGCATGGAACAATAAAAAATTATAGATACGTTGGAGACATATCACACGACGGTAGGCATCGCGCAGCCGCAACACGTGCGTGGCAACTTGGTTCACCAAGTGGCTGAGGCGATCCTGGACCTCGTCACGATTGGCCCGCTCGCGCTCCAGTCGGCTCCCCAGGGGCCTATCGTATCTCCCGCTTTCTGCAGCAATGCTGCCGACGACTTGTGCATCTTTGTGGTGGACGCCTGCCGCTTTTGAAACATAATGGAGGAGCATGGTACTCCTCTCCTCCTTGAGCTCACGGAGCTCCATGTCCTTGGCCCTGAGCTCCGCATCCTTGGCCTAGAGCTCCTGTGTTAGGTGATACGTCTCCAACATATCTATAATTTATGAAGCATTCATGCTATTTTATTATCTGTTTTGAATGATTATGGGCTTTATTATACACTTTTATACTACTTTTGGGACTAACCTATTAACCGGAGGCCCAGCCCATATTGTTGTTTTATTGCCTGTTTCAGTATTTCAAAGAAAAGGAATATGAAACCTTCGGCATCGCGATTTTATGGAAGAATATCATCCTGGAGGCTTGGAGATCAAGGCAGAAGACCCTCGAGGAGCCCAGGAGATAGGGGGGCGCCCCCCCCCCCACAGGGCATAGCCCCCTGTCTCGTCGACCCCTCGAGCACCCCCCGACCGACTTCTTTCGCCTATATATGCCTACTTACCCTAAAACCATCGAATAAAAAGATAGATCGGGAGTTCCGCCACCGCAAGCCTCTGTAGCCACCAAAAACCTCTCGGGAGCCCTTCCCGGGACCCTGCCGGAGGCCCATCACCGGTGGCCATCTTCATCATCCCGGCGCTCTCCATGACGAGGAGGGAGTAGTTCACCCTCGGGGCTGAGGGTATGTACCAGTAGCTATGTGTTTGATCTCTCTCTCTCTCTCTCTCTCTCTCTCTCGTGTTCTCTCTCATGTTCCCTCTATGGCACGATTTTGATGTATCCCGAACTTTGCTATTGTAGTTGGATCTTATGATGTTTCTCCCCCTCTACTCTCTTGTGATGAATTGAGTTTTCCCCTTTGAAGTTATCTTATCGGATTGAGTCTTTTATGAGAACACTTGATGTATGTCTTGCCGTGCTTATCTGTGGTGACAATGGGATTTCATGTGCCTCTTGATGTATGTTTTGGTGACCAAATTGCGGGTTCCGCCCATGAACCTATGCATAGGGGTTGGCACACGTTCTTGACTCTCCGGTAGAAACTTTGGGGAACTCTTTGAAGTACTTTGTGTTGGTTGAATAGATGAATCTGAGATTGTGTGATGCATATTGTATAATCATGCCCACGGATACTTGAGGTGACAATGGAGTATCTAGGTGACATTAGGGTTTTGGTTGATTTGTGTCTTAAGGTGTTATTCTAGTACGAACTCTTTTATAGATCGATCCAAAAGAATAACTTTGAGGTGGTTTCGTACCCTACCATAATCTCTACGTTTGTTCTCTGATATTAGTGGCTTTGCAGTGACTCTTTGTTGCATGTTGAGGGATTGTTATATGATCTATCTATGTTATTATTGTTGAGAGAACTTGCACTAGTGAAAGTATGGACCCTAGGCCTTGTTTCCTATCATTGCAATACCGTTTACGCTCACTTTTATCGCTCGTTACCTTGCTGTTTTTATTATTTCAGATTACAAAAACCTTTATCTACTATCTATTTTGCACTTGTATCACCATCTCTTCGCCGAACTAGTGTACCTATACAATTTACCATTGTATTGGGTGTGTTGGGGACACAAGAGACTCTTTGTTATTTGGTTGCAGGGTTGTTTGAGAGAGACCGTCTTCATCCTATGCCTCCTACGGATTGATAAACCTTAGGTCATCCCCTTGAGGGAAATTTGCTACTGTCCTACAAACCTGTGCACTTGCAGGCCCAACAACGTCTACAAGAAGAAGGTTGTGTAGTAGACATCAAGCTCATTTCTGGCGCCGTTGCCGGGGAGGTTAGCGCTTGAAGGTATATCTTTAGATCTCGCAATCAAATCTTTTTGTTTGTTGTTTTATCACTAGTTTAGTCTATAAAAGAAAACTACAAAAAAATGGAGTTAAGTTTGTCTCGTAAGCTTCATCTTTTTAATATCTTTCGTGAGTTTGATGGAAAGAAAAATTGTGCTCAAGTGCTAGAAGAAGAATGCATTAGAATGCTTGATACTAAATCTTTGAATGATGAGCATGATTGCAATGTTGTTAGTATGAACTCCTTGAATATCCATAGTATTAATGATGATTGCTCTAGTCATGATGAAAATATCTGTTATGAGCATGTCAACTTTGGTGGAGTGCATGTTTGCATGAACACACCTTATAGAGAAGATATTTATTGCAAGAGGCATAAGCATTTAGAAACTAAGTGGTTGCTAGAAAGGCTAGATGTGAGTGCTGAAAATTTAGAATTCCTTTGCCGTACTTGTGAACTTTGCAATGAACATGGTCATTTACATCTCCAATGCAAATTGTTTCATGATCGAATCGTGTCCAAAAATTGTGATGATTTGATCTCCCCTGCACATTACAATGAACTTAGTTTAATTTTGGGTTATGAAGAATTGAAACGTTTACTTAAGGATCTTCCAGAATTTGCCCATAAGAAATTCCTTGATATTGATCTAGAAAAGATTTATATGTTTTGTGTGGAGAATTGCATTGAAAACCCTTATATTGCCAATTACCTAAAGAAAAGAAAGCAAATAGAAGATGCTGAGAATACCAATGAAAGGGAAGAGACTTCCCAATATCCTCCTATTATTTGTTATGATGAATCAGGCAACGAGGAGGAGCTTTTTATTCAACCAATCTCGTCAATAAGGAGCTCAAAAAGGAAGGTTGAACCCACACATAATGTGAAGAAGAAAAAGAAAAGAAGGAGCAACAAAGGTAGAAAGGTATCCCTCCCAAATGATGTTGCTCCTACTACTCATTGTGATGATGATAATTGTTTTACTATTGGTGCTATCCATATTTTTAATGACGAGAGTGATTATGCTTATGATATGAAAGAGACCAAGCTTGGGGAAGCTATGTTTGATGAGGATGAAATATTTGAGAATATATTTGCTGAAATTAATGTTTGTCCCACGCTTGGGGATGCTATGTTTAACGAAGATGATATTTTTAGCATCCCATGTTTTGATATGCAAAGTTGTTATGATGATAGCATGCCTCCTACCTATGATGATTATATTGATGAAAGTGGGTTCAGAAGAGTGTCAACTTTAGGAAGTAGTGATCCCACTATTTTGGAGGATGTTGAATTTTATTGTTATGAATATGAAAGTGGATTTGGAAGAGTGTCAATTTTATTGTGATGAGAACGAAGTTGCTACTTATGATGATTATTGTGATGAAACTTATGCTATAAAACTAGTGATGATTATATTTATAAATCTTGTCATTACCCTTTTTCTGAACATTACTCTTTTAATGTGGAAACAATTTTTAGTGTTCAAGTCTTTTATGATACTCTCACTATTCCGTATGAGAAGAATTTTGCTTATGTGGGGAGTAGTAAATTTTCTATGCTTGTAGATCATGAAAATAATGCTTTAGGTGCTGGTTATATTGTTGAATTCATTCATGATGCTACTGGAAATTATTATGAGGGAGGAATATATGCTTGTAGGAATTGCAATAATGTCAAGTTTCCTCCCTATGTGTTGAAAATCTTGAAGTTATGCTTGTTGTGCCATCCTATGTTAGTTGATAATTGTTCCCATAAGTTGTTTGCTCACAAAATCCCTATGCATAGGAAGTGGGTTAGGCTTAAATGTGCTAGTCATATGCTTCATGATGCTCCCTTTATGTTTCAATTCTTATCTTTTATGTGAGCATCATTGCCATCATCATGCCTAGCTAGAAAGGCATTAAAGAAAAGCGCTTGTTGGGAGACAACCCAATATTTATCCTTACTGTTTTTGTGTGTCCACATGACTATGCTACTGTATTAATCATGTTTTATAGCTTTTTTCAATAAAGTGACAAGTAGAACCTTTGGGAAGACTCGGGTGAAGTTTATGTCATCTTGCTGTGAAAAACAGAAACTTTAGTGCTCACGAGATTAGCTGCCATTTTTTACTGGAGAGTTCTTTTAGGTTGATTCTTTTTGCAGATGATTAATAGACAAATTACTCAGGTCCAGCAATTTAATTCATAATTTTTGGGGTTCCAGAAGTATACGTTTGATACAGATTACTACAGACTGTTCTGTTTTTGAGAGATTCTGTTTTCTATGTGTTGTTTGCTTATTTTGATGAATCTATCAGTAGTATCGGAGGGTATGCACCATAGAGAAGTTAGAATACAGTAGATATTACACCAATATGAATTTAGAATGGGTTCATTACAGTACCTAAGTGGTGGTTTTATTTTCTTATACTAACGGAGCTTACGAGTTTTGTGTTGAGTTTCGTGTGGTTGAAGTTTTCAAGTTTTGGGTAAGGATTCGATGGACTATGGAATAAGGAGTGGCAAGAGACTAAGCTTGGGGATGCCCAAGGCACCCCAAGGTAATATTCAAGGACAACCCAGAGCCTAAGCTTGGGGATGCCGCGGAAGGCATCCCCTCTTTCGTCTTTGTTCATCGGTAACTTTATTTGGAGCTATATTTTTATTTGCCACATAATATGTGTTTTGCTTGGAGCGTCATTTTATTTTATTAGTTTTTGCTTGCTGTTATTTATAATAATTTTTTTGCATATTTAGTTTCAATAAAAATGTCAAGGATAGCCTTTGCCATGCTTATTTTGCTAGTATACATGTTGCTGTTTGAAAACAGAAAGTTTACCGCTGTTGCAAAAATTCCCTTGAAAAGTCAGAGAATGGTATAACGTTGAATCTTTTTGCATATTAAGATATGATAAATTTATTACAGTTGGAAGTTTAGTTCATAATTTTTGGAGTCATGGGGGTATTGATACTCTTGCATTCTTTACAGACTGTACTGTTTTGGCAGATTGCTGTTATGTTTGCAATGTTTGCATATTTTTGCTTGTTTAATGATTCTATTTGAGGATAGGAGTATTAAATATGCAGAGACATTTATTATGCAATGTTGAATAATAATTTTAGTGATTTGTTACAGTAGAAAATGATAAGGTTGTGCATTGGTTTATACTAACCTATCTCACGAGTTCTTGTTGAATTTGTTGTGAATGAAGCTTTTGATTAAAAGAGAAACCATGATATGAGAGGAATTAAGGAGACACAAAAGTTCAAGCTTGGGGATGCCCAAGGCACCCCAAGATATTATTTCAGGAAGCCTCAAGCATCTAAGCTTGGGTATGCCCCGGTAGGCATCCCACCTTTCTTCTTCAACAACTATCGGTTAGTATCGGTTGAGCCTAAGTTTTTGCTTCTTCACATGAGTTGTGCTATCCTTGCAATGCTATTTTATTTTGTTTGATTGCTGTTTGAATAAGATACCAAGATCTGAAATCCTTTAGTGAGAGAGAGAGTCTTCACATAGTTGCATAATTATTTAGCTACTCATTGATCTTCACTTATATCTTTTTGGAGTAGCTTTTTATTTACTCGTGTGCTTCACTTATATCCTATGAGTAAATTGTTGAATGAGTTGATTGTCATAAATCTGAAATTATATATGCCTCGTTTGCTTATCCCATGGGGAGTAATGACTTCACATCTAAGAAGTAGAGGTTGTAAATTTATTGACGGTTAGCAAGCATTGTATTAGTCATTTGAACAATTCATGAAAGAATACTGAAGGAAGAGAGATTTCACGTATAAATATATTATCATAGACATCTTTCATAATTGGGAGCACTCATTAAGTATGACATGCTAAAGAGTTGATGTTGGACAAGGAAGACAACGTAATGGGTTATGTTTTCTCACATCTCAGTTAAAGTATATTGTCATGGATCGTTCAAACATGTTGAGCTTGCCTTTCCCCCTCATGCTAGCCAAAAATTACTAGCACCAAGTACAGATACTACTTGTGCTTCCAAATATCCTTAAACCCAGTTTTGCCATGAGAGTCCACCATATACCTATGGATTGAGTAAGATCCTTCAAGTAAGTTGTCATCGGTGCAAGCAATTAAAATTGCTCTCTAAATAAGCATGACTTATTAGTGCGGAGAAAATAAGCTTTGTACAAACTTTTTATGGAAGCAATAAAAGCGACGGACTGCATAATAAAGGTCCATATACAAGGGGCAATATAAAGTGACATTATTTCGCATTAAGATTTTGTGTATCCAACCCTAAAAGCACATGGCAACCTCTGCTTCCCTCTGCGAAGGGCCTATCTTTTACTTTATGTCTTTTACTTTATGCAAGATTCAAGGTGATGTTCACCTTTCCCTTTTTCATTTTATCCTTTGGCAAGCACTTTGTGTTAGGGTGATCCTGATATATATATATATATCCAATTGGATGTACGTTAGCATGAACTATTATTGTTGACATCACCCAAAGGTGAATACATTTGGAGGCAACATTATAAGCCCCAATCTTTCTCTGTGTCTGATTAAATCTTCATAACCACAAGTATTGCGTGAGTGTTAGCAATTGTAGAAGACTATATGATAGTTTAGTATGTGAAGTTTGCCAAATCAAAGCTCTGACATAGACTCTTCCTGAAAGTAAGATGAATTGCAATTGTTTGATGACTAATAATGAAGTTTTCTAGTTTTCAAGAAAGTTTATAGTCTATGCTTTAACATGTGAATAGCTTGTTACTTGATTATGAAAAGTTTTATGAGATGAACTACTGTTATGACATATATTGATGCTAGTAAAGGTGATTGAAATTATCATTGATCAAACTTGTGCACCTCTAGCATTCACACTTCATAAATTCTTTCTTTTATCATTTACCTACCCGGGGACGAGTAGGAATCAAGCTTGGGGATGCTGATACGTCTCCAACGTATCTATAATTTATGAAGAATTCATGCTATTTTATTATCCGTTTTGAATGATTATGGGCTTTATTATACACTTTTATATTACTTTTGGGACTAACCTATTAACTGGAGGCCCAGCCCATATTGTTGTTTTATTGCTTGTTTCAGTATTTCGAAGAAAAGGAATATCAAACGGAGTCCAAACAGAATGAAACCTTTTTGGGAAGAATATGATCCTGGAGGCTTGGAGATCAAGTCAGAAGACCCTCGAGGAGCCTAGGAGATAGGGGGGCGCTCCCCCCCTATAGGGCGCGGCCCCTTGTCTCGTGGACCCCTCGAGCATCCCCCGACCGACTTCTTTCGCCTATATATGCCTACATACCCTAAAACCATCGAATAAAAAGATAGACCGGGAGTTCCGCCGCCGCAAGCCTCTGTAGCCACCAAAAACCTCTCAGGAGCCCTTCCCGGGACCCTGTCGGAGGGGGAACCCATCACCGGTGGCCATCTTCAATATCCCGGCGCTCTCCATGACGAGGAGGGAGTAGTTCACCCTCGGGGTTGAGGGTATGTACCAGTAGCTATGTGTTTGATCTCTCTCTCTCGTGTTCTCTCTCGTGTTCCCTCTATGGCACGATCTTGATGTATCCCGAGCTTTGCTATTGTAGTTGGATCTTATAATGTTTCTCCCCCTCTACTCTCTTGTGATGAATTGAGTTTTCCCCTTTGAAGTTATCTTATCGGATTGAGTCTTTTATGAGAACACTTGATGTATGTCTTGCCGTGCTTATCTGTGGTGACAATGGGATTTCATGTGCCTCTTGATGTATGTTTTGGTGACCAACTTGCGGGTTCCACCCATGAACCTATGCATAGGGGTTGGCACACGTTCTTGACTCTCCGGTAGAAACTTTGGGGCACTCTTTGAAGTACTTTGTGTTGGTTGAATAGATGAATCTGAGATTGTGTGATGCATATTGTATAATCATGCCCTCGGATACTTGAGGTGACAATGGAGTATCTAGGTGACATTAGGGTTTTGGTTGATTTGTGTCTTAAGGTGTTACTCTAGTACGAACTCTTTTATAGATCGATCCGAAAGAATAACTTTGAGGCGGTTTCGTACCCTACCATATTCTCTATGTTTGTTCTCTGCTATAAGTGGCTTTGGAGTGACTCTTTGTTGCATGTTGAGGGATTGTTATATGATCTATCTATGTTATTATTGTTGAGAGAACTTGCACTAGTGAAAGTATGAACCCTAGGCCTTGTTTCCTATTATTACAATACCGTTTACGCTCACTTTTATCGCTTGTTACCTTGCTGTTTTTATTATTTCAGATTACAAAAACCTTTATCTACTATCTGTTTTGCACTTGTATCACCATCTCTTCGCCGAACTAGTGTACGTATACAATTTACCATTGTATTGGGTGTGTTGGGGACACAAGAGACTCTTTGTTATTTGGTTGCAGGGTTGTTTGAGAGAGACCATCTACATCCTACACCTCCTACGGATTGATAAATCTTAGGTCATCCACTTGAGGGAAATTTGCTACTGTCCTACAAACCTGTGCACTTGCAGGCCCAACAACGTCTACAAGAAGAAGGTTGTGTAGTAGACATCATTAGGCGCCTCACCTCGGACTCCGTGATCTGCTGCGCCGCCATGGCACCAGGTAGAAGCAATGGGGAAAGGAAGAAAAGGGGGCGAAACGGCTGAACGACAATGCAATCTACGGGAAGGCGGAGGGAGCCAGCTGAGGAGCGGGCAATCTTTTGGTTTTCACCATGGTAAAACACCAGCCGATGACTTTTCACATCAGGGAGCAGTGGGTTTTACAGGCGGAGTCATCGTGACTAATAGCTGTCGCACCTGCTCCCGTCAATCAAAAATTACAAATCCTGTCGCGCCTACTGCCGTCAATCAAAAAATTAAAAATCCTGCCGCACCCAAACACCAGAGCAACGCCGCGGTGGATATTTAAATTTACCTGCAGGCAAGTAGATAAAAAAGGGGTGAAAAAACAAATGTGGCGGCGGCCTAGCTAATCGGTCGAACTAGCCTAACTAGCTAGCCATCGTGCTTCACTGATGTACTCGGCGGGAAAGGTGGTCTTTCGTGATTTGACGACTCATTTACTTGCTTTGGTGCTACGACCGAGGAGGACCCAAAAAACCTGCGGTAGGGCGTCCCACGTCAGGAAGAATATATGCATGCACCACCCAGGAGGACCCCGAAACCGCGCGGTAGGGTGTGCCATGTCTCGTCACGGAGGAAAAATGTGTGTGTAAAAATATACTGTATCAGACATAGTACCTATGGTTCGACCTCGGGACCCATCCAGTCGGTTGAAAACACCCCACTAGCCACACAGCTTCATCATTCTAAGATGGCACGGAGGATAGGTGTGGTTAGCTCCATCTCGACTAGCCACAGCGTCTCTTGTTCTAGGAGATTCTTCTATTTTCCAAGCTTTTTTAGTTGTAATAACACCATGGAAAGCTAGCGCCGCTCTTCATGTGTGCCTGTGCAAAGGTTAGACGATGGAGAGAAGAGAGAGATCGTAGACCTGTGACCCATTAGTAAGTGAGTCAACGGTCATGCACGTGTTGATGAGGCACTCCCTCTAGTCTACTCAACGTAATACTGTATAAAATCAAGTTATGGGACAAAGCCAACAACCGTTCTTGTTTTAGGCTATCGACAAAGCTTTGTAGTCCAGGTTGCCAGTTTGAATCTCGTCTTTCAGATTTGTTAGTTTTAGGTCCAAATTTGATTAATGACAAGTGGGACCCCCGTGTGTTGTTTCGATATTTCAGTGTAGGATGGTTTTCTTGAACAAACACTTTGCGTGGTTAGACAAGTAACAACACGAGTTACACATATTTTGCAAGTTTACGAACAAAAATGACAGCGGCATAGAATATCACATCCACCCCGCAGCTTAGATGCTATGGTGATACGAGTTTTTACACTGTTGGAAGTGAGATCCAATGGCTTGGGAGTAGTCTTTGTAATTATGCGCAATTTCCAAACTATCAAAGTTTTTTTTTGCAAATAAAACATTCAGGCCTCGTGTGTGCCACTGCGTTTTGGATCCAACGGCTCCCCGTTGCTCATATTAGGTGCTCCCCGTAGCTTAATTACCTGCTATGGTGATATAAGCATCTAGGTCGTATGATCAGTGATCAGATGGCACATGCATAGTACTTGTACTTTCTGCGCATTTCCCAAACTCTCTCAGCCGTATATTGCAAAAACATTCAAACTTCCTACTGTGGGCCGTTAGATCTCCGTGAAATCGTATCACCGTAGAATCTACGGTGCGGGAGCACCTCATATTCTCCTGTGCAAGAAAACATAAGGTGCTATCGCAGCTTGGATGCTATGGTGATACGAGCTTTGAGGTCGTCTGATCTGAGATCCAATGGCATCTGAGCAGTCTTTGTGCTTGTAAGCAGTGGCCGAACTCTTTGGGGGATTTTTCTGCAAAAAACCATTCGAACCACCGAAGAGGTGTTGGGTCACAAATCCAACGGCTCCGAAGAGCTTGTATCACCAAATCATATACGGTGTGGTAGCACATGATATTCTTACGTACAGGAGAATATGATGTCCTCCTTCATCTTAGATGCTATGGTGATACGAGCTTCGAGGTCGTTGGATATGGGATCCAAGGGCATCTAAGTAGTTTTTGTACAAATTGTGTACAATTCTCAAACTCATCAAGGTTTCCTGTAAAAATATTAAGACATCATGTGAGCTGCTATATCTCAGATCTACAAGCTCCAAGCAACTCATATCGGCATATAGCATCTAAGGTATGGGGGCACATGATATTCTCCCGGGGAGGAGGGGGGTGCACAACCAATCGGTGGTTGGGAGGGTGGGGACAAATATAATCTAAACAACCCTAAATAGAGCTTCACAATTTTATCTGAGGTCGAGGGGTTGACCCCCGACAATCATAGCTCCACCTAAACACAACATTTGCATGTACTGTAGTACTAGACTTAATATTCATGTTTCAGTTTCATGTTCATATTAAATATTGAACTGACGACCATGCATGTCTTACATTTTACTCCCTTCGTTCCTAAATCATTTTGCTTCGTTCCTAAGTATTTTTAGAGATTTCAAATGGACTGGCACATACAGATGTATACAGACATGTTTTAGAGTGTAGATTCACTCATTTTGCTCCATATTTAGTCACTTGTTGAAATCTCTAAAAGACGAATATTTAGGAATAGAAGGAGCATTTTTGAATTCGTGTCATACATGCATGGTTTGGAAAAATAGATGCACTATACTTATTGGATTGTTGTTGTGTTCGTGTGTGTGTGTCTCTCTCTGTGTGTGGTCATATGGTTGATACACACAAAGTTTTCTCACCTCCATATTGTTCATCTTTTAAATTTGAATTTGCATTGAAAAACTTACTAGGGATACCATGAAATGTGAAATCCACGTTGAGATCACTATATCATAAACTCACTCTAATTCAACAACTCGTCATAAATCAATTACCACATTGAAATTAGTATTTGCAAGGAAAATACGGGCATTGTAATACACATAGATTCGTTCAGCAATTTAAAAGGTTCCTTTCGTATTCTCGAATGGTAGGACCCAACGGCGTACCAGCGAGACCTTGGCTCATGTTGATCCTAAAAAAACGGGCTCGTGTCCTTCTAGTGGCATGCGTGGTACACACATTGGGCAACCCCAACCAGTCGAGCCTCAGAGCTTCGAGTCAAAATATCTGGCGGCCAGAATTCCAGCCCTAGGAAATTCCCCTCATGTCCCCGGTCCATAATGACTACCAATGAACAACGGAGGGATGCTTTAGTAACTAGACAACATTACCTACCGTGCCGAGCACGGTTCAAATCCCTCGGTTGCCGCTCGCCAAGGTCACCCGTCAATTCCATTGCCTAGAACTACTACTAGTACACCAGGATGAGCACATAATTGAGCCCATTTGTTCGTGCCTAGTAGTTGAGTTAATATATCAGGCAATGCACTAGTACAGAGGGATTATCCTTTTACTCTGCATATATAACTTGTCTGAAGTCTAACTAAGCAAAATGTTTGACCAAATCCTTTCTTAAGAAATACAACAGGACAGATGTATGGCTTGAAAATTTATTGCATGATTCAGGTTATGAACTTATGATATTGTTTCGATTCCTGGATCTTAAATTTCAGAAAATCCAAAAGTGACCATAAATTCTTGAAACTAAGCATGGTCACGTGATATGGCACAAATATTACTTCATAATTTTTTTCTTCAATTTGAGACAAGCTGCTTATGACAAGTTGCACAAATGAAGAGCCAAGGTATTTTGGAACAAAGACCTGTCACGTTAAGGCGAACGCTTTCACTATTGAAAATGTGGGCGTTTATGTGCCGCCACGAGTCCCGCTTCTCATCAGAAGGTGCCGTCCGAGCAAGTGTGTGAGTCGACAGGAGGCGTGCGAGCAGACCGCTGCGTCGGCTGACAGGAAGGCGTGCGAGCCGACCGCTGTGTAGGCTCACTGGGAGGCGAGTCCTTTAACCAGGCTCCGCCGCCCATCTTCATCCCAACTGCTCCCACTTTTAATGTCGCCGATGCCGCAGTTTAAAATCAACCCCGCACTACCCGGTATCGTTACAATCTTCTTTCTTCCTCTCCAATTCTCCTGTCGTCTACCTCTAACTATCCTGACCTAAACATACGCCATGCCGCATCACGATGATCTGCCCTTAGTCTTCCAGTTTCCTGAGGAAGACACCCAGCTGGAGTATTAAGAACATAAGGCGCTTTGGGACAAGCTTGAACTAGCTTTGCGGGAAGACACCGCACCTTTCCCTGCTCCCGTTCCGGCTCCCATTGCCCCGACTGTGCCAGCGCCTATTCCTGTGGCATTAATGGGATGGGAGCTGCACATTGTCGCCGAGCTTGATGCCACCTGGTTCCATGAGGTCCCCGCCGACTTTCACGCGCCCATGCACCTGCCAGCGCATGCGCCTGCGCGTGCACTGACGCGCTGATACATCTCCAACGTGTCTACTTTCCCAAACACTTTTGCCCTTGTTTTGGACTCTAACTTGCATGATTTGAATGAAACTAACCCGGACTAATGTTGTTTTCAGCAGAATTACTATGATGTTGTTTCATGTGTAGAAAACAAAAGTTCTCGGAATGACCTGAAAATCCTCGGAGACAAGTTTCAGAAAATATAAAAAATACTGGCGACAGAATCAAGACTAGGGGGCCACACCCTATCCACGAGGGTGGGGCGCGCCCACCCCCTCTGGGCGCGCCCCCCTATCTCGTGGGCCCCCTGTAGCTCTGCCAACCTCAACTCCAACTCCATATATTTTGTCTTGCGGAGATAAAAATCATAGAGTAAGTTTCATCGTGTTTTACGATATGGAGCCGCCGCCAAGCCCTAATCTCTCTCGGGGGGGGGGGGCTGATCTGGAGTCCATTCGGGGCTCCGGAGAGGGGGATTTGTCGCCATCGTCATCATCAACCATCCTCGATCACCAATTTCATGATGCTCACCGCTGTGCATGAGTAATTCGATCGTAGGCTTGCTGGACGGTGATGGGTTGGATGACATTTACCATGTAATCAAGTTAGTTTTGTTAGGGTTTGATCCCTAGTATCCACTATGTTCTAAGATTGATGTTGCTATGACTTTGCTATGCTTAATGCTTGTCACTAGGGCCTGAGTGCCATGATTTAGAATCTAAACCTATTTTGTTTTCATGAATATATGTGTGTTCTTGATCCTATCTTGCAAGTCTATAGTCACCTATTATGTGTTATGATCCGACAACCCCGAAGTGACAATAATCGGGATACTTCTCGGTGATGACCGTAGTTTGAGGAGTTCATGTATTCACTATGTGTTAATGCTTTGGTCCGGTTCTCTATTAAAAGGAGGCCTTAATATCCCTTAGTTTCCACTAGGACCCCACTGCCACGGGAGGGTTGTAGCGACCCGACCTCAGATGGTCAAGTCTCTGTGCTTCCGTGTCATCCCTGGATCGGTAATGCTGACACACACAGTACTCGAAGGATTTATAATAGAGTAGCAATCACACACTTGTTACATCGAATGTCTCAAAAGAGAACTTATTACAATAATATGGCTTAAGGCCATCTAATGCGATAACAGCGGAAGGCTTGGAAGATAAAGTGAGTCCATCAACTCCAATGACATAGCTGAGCTGCACGGCAACGACCTACGAACCTTACTCCTCGTCTGAAAATTCTGCAACATAATACGTTGCAGCCCGAGAATGGGTCAGCACATGGAATATGCTGGCAATGTAACACAAAAGAGCAATAACAGAATAATACTACCACTACATGCATATTTGGCTGGTGGAAAGCTCTATGGTTACAGTTTTGCGAAAAGCCAAATTTTCCCTACTACAAAGGAATAAATTTTAATTTAACTATCATGGTGGTTGAAACATCATTTGAGAAGGTAACCCCAACTCAATGATCCCAATTAAAAATAGTTAACAACCCAGCAAGATTAATTAGAAGTGTTGAGATACATGCGAATACTCAAGTACTAGATACTCAGAATTGTCCATAACCGGGGACACGGCTAACCATGATTAGATTGTACACTCTGCAGAGGTTTGCGCACTTTTCCCCGCAAAACTCGATCACCTCCGCTGATTCCTCGCACTACATGATGTTTGAGAAACGGATGACCGAGACACAGTCTTTCAGAAACATTAACTCTCTACTCCGGGCAGACCATACCAAACCTACAAACCCACTACCTGCTGATCCACCTCTTCAAGAGCTTCACGTAACTTACTCAACTATGCTAGAGCCCATAATAGCTTGCGGCTGCACACGGAAGTTTCTAGCATGAATAGACTCAGTTCCCTTTGAGCCTGGAGGTCCATAGGAGAATCACACGGTAACTCCGGGATTTCCAAAAATAAAACAGGCAATCACTGGATACCCCAGGTGCCTCAATCCACCCAGATGTGTATTAAAGTTGCCACCTTAAGTAAACCATTAATTTAACAATCTCACATCTGTCATGGAAAACACTCAAACCCAATCCACGTCTACGAGCATAGCATGGAAAAATAAGCAACTCATAGAAGTAACTCCCAAGGGTTTGATAATAAACAGGGCAATAGGTTCTACCTCAGCAACTACTTCCCAAAACCCACATATTAAAGGCATCCTAGTCATGCAATGTTTGAGAATTGAAAATAATGCATAAAAACGGGGTATGAAAAGAGTATGATAAATATGTTACTTGCCTTGCTGACGATCCATGAATCCTAGAGACTCGTAGTAACACGCTTCGCACTCCAGGAATTCTATCGCAAGCAAACAATAACATACATAAGTAACAATCAAAGATGCACAAGTAGAACTCCAAATAAAAGAGTTTGACTGGAGAGTTCAACTTAAGAACTCCGGTTTGCAAAAAAAATCAAATCAAACGGAGCAATGAAACTCAAACGGCAAAAGAAACAAGATCCGTTAACTAATCTGAACTAGGGTCAAATTTTACAGAGATAAAAACTTGTTTGAGTTGATTATTCGGAAAGAAGGTTTCGACATGAAACTACAGGCGCTTGAATTGCCTGATTCCGATAAATGAGCGAAAAGATAAACAGGTTCGAACATCGGATCAGAAATCGTGATCAGAATAATCGCGGAATAAATCCGATAAAAGAAAAACAACGAACGGCTAAACGATCGAACGTTCGTTAGCAGAAATTAAACGATGAACACATTCATTAAAACGAACGAACGAGCGAACGCTCGCTAAGAAAATCAACCGAAGAATAAAACCGATCTATATATAAAAAAACGAACCAGGATTTTTCTCAAAAAAAACCGAAGGGGGTTTTATTCGGAAAAGAAAACCGGAGGTGGGGTGGCTACCTCCGGCGAGGTCGTCCGGCAGGGCGGGCGGCTCCGGCGGGGCTCGGCGAGGGGCGGCAGGGCTCGGCGAGACGGCGGCGGCGGCAGCGCGGAA
>NC_041385.1:646962571-646970764 GCF_002162155.2 Triticum dicoccoides | reverse complement strand
TGGTGGTGAGGGCGGCGGGGCGGCGGTATTTAAGGAGGGGGGGCGGCTCCGGCTTGGGGAAGGGGGCGCCCGGGGAGGAGTCCACCTCGGACTCCCCTCGGCGTCCGTGCGGCGCACGGCGCCGCGCGCGGGGAGGCGGCGGCGAGGCGGGCCGGCCTGGCTGGGCCCTTGGCCCAGTAGGGCGCGGGTTTTTTTTTAAAACATTCCGCTGACTAGAAAAAAAATCTTAGAAAAATATAAATAAAAATCTAAAAATTCCAAAACAAGTTTTCTCCGTCTAAATAAAATATTTAGAACAAGATGAACTTTTCTTGGCCCCTAAAATGCAATTTTTAATACATGCAAATTTTTCCAGGGCAAATAAAATTCCGAATAAACTCAAATAAAATCCAAATAATGATTTTAACACTTTTCCTCCGATATTTCAATTGTTTTGGAGAAGTCATATTATCTCCCCTCATTTATTATTTTAAAATGAAATATTTTCCGAAGAGAAATAATTAAAATCAAAAATCCTCGTCTTCACTATTTGATAGAAAATTTCAAATATGAAAATTGGAATATCCCCAACTCTCTCTGAAGGTCCTTGAGTTGCTTAGGATTTCAAGGATTCCAATTGAAAAAGCAATAAAATATGATATGCATGGATGACCTATGTATAACATGCCAAATTGGAAATTTGGGATGTTACAAACCTACCCCCCTTAAGATGAATCTCGCCCTCGAGATTCGGGTTGGCTAGAAAATAGGTGCGGGTGGTCCTTGCGAATATCCTCTTCTCGCTCCCAGGTGGCTTCCTCCTCAGAATGATGACTCCACTGAACTTTGCAAAACTTGATCACCTTGTTGCGAGTGACTCGACTATCAAACTCAAGAATCTTTACTGGCTTCTCCTCATAGGTCACATTATTATCCAGCTGAATCACCTCCAAAGGTACTGTATCATTCAATGGTATATTGGCCATCTCAGCATGACACTTCTTCAGCAGTGATACGTGAAACACATCGTGAACTCCTGACAACCCTTTAGGTAACTCCAGCTTGTAGGCAACTTCTCCCATCCGTCCCAAAATACGATACGGTCCTACAAATCACGGGGCTAACTTTCCCTTAACTTCAAAACGTTTTACTCCCCTCAAAGGTGATACTCATAAATAAGCTCTATCTCCAATTTCATAGGTTACTTCCTTGCGTTTTGAATCCGCATAACTCTTCTGTCTGGACTGAGCGATCTTTAGTCTGTCTCTGATCAGTTTAACCTTCTCTTCTGATTCCTTGATCAAATCTGGTCTGAACAATTGATGGTCTCCTACCTCATCCCACATCAATGGTGTTCTACATCTGCGTCCATACAGAGCTTCGAACGGTGCCATCTTCAAACTGGCCTGGTAGCTACTGTTATAAGAGAACTCCGCATATGGTAAATTGTCATCCCAACTAGATCCATAATCTAGCGCACAGGCTCTTAGCATGTCCTCCAGAATCTGATTGACTCTTTCTGTCTGTCCATCTGTCCGAGGGTGAAAAGCGGTACTGAATTCCAATCAGGTACCCAAAGTCTGGTGTAACTGATGCCAAAACTTTGAAGTAATCTGGGTTCCTCTATCTGATACGATGCTCCTCGGAACTCCATGTAAACATACGATCATGGTCATATATATCTTGGCCAACTTTCCACTTGTATACGTTGTTTTCACCGGGATGAAGTGAGCTACTTTAGTTAATCGATCCACAACTACCCATATAGAATCATATCCTGCCTTGGTTTTGGGTAATCCGGTAATAAAGTCCATACCAAGTTTGTCCCACTTCCATTCGGGTATTGGCATAGGCTGTAACAGTCCTGCTGGTTTCTGATGCTCTGCCTTCACTCTCTGACATACATCACATACGGCTACATACTCGGCAATATCCTTCTTCATACCAGTCCACCAGAAACGTTCCTTCAAGTCCAAATACATCTTGGTGTTTCCGGGATGAATCTAGTATGGTGAGTCATGGTCCTCCTGAAGTATCAACTTCCTGATCTCCGAATTGTTGGGCACATAAATCCGGTCC
This sequence comes from Triticum dicoccoides, assembly GCF_002162155.2. Taxonomy (NCBI): domain Eukaryota; kingdom Viridiplantae; phylum Streptophyta; class Magnoliopsida; order Poales; family Poaceae; genus Triticum; species Triticum dicoccoides. The sequence continues at coordinate 646,968,706 of NC_041385.1, read as the reverse complement.
TCAAACCAGAAGGTATCATGCTCATCCTCGCGAAAACCTTTGGCTTTACCTTCGCCCATCTTCTCTCTTATCTCAGCAATCTCTTTGTCCTCCTTCTGAGCTTCTCGAATCTTGTCCAACAATGTCGACTGAACCTCCATTGCTGCAAGAAAACCTTTTGGAACAATCTCCAACTGAAGTTCCATGATCTCCGCAGCTAACTCTTTTGGCATTCCTTTGCTCACAAGAACATTAGCGTAACTTTTCCGGCTCAAAGCGTCTGCTACGACGCTGGCTTTTCCTGGATGATAGTGTAGCTTCATATCGTAATCCTTTATAAGTTCCAACCATCTCCTCTGTCTGAGGTTCAACTCCTTCTGGGTGAAAATGTACTTCAAGCTCTTATGATCCATGTACACATCACAACGGTTTCCAATAAGATAATGTCTCCAGGTCTTCAGCACATGCACTACGGCTGCTAACTCCAGATCATGTGTGGCATAGTGCAACTCGTGTGGCTTCAGTTGTCGTGAGGCATACGAAACAACTTTTCCTTCCTGCATAAGCACACATCCAAGTCCCAAGCGAGAGGCGTCACAATACACTTGAAACTCCTTACGTATATCTGGCAAGGTCAGCACTAGGGCTGTAGTCAATCGTTCCTTCAGCTCTTGAAAACTTGTCTCGCAATCCTCCGTCCATTTGAACTTAGTATCCTTCCTTAACAATTCAGTCATTGGTTTAGCAATCTTGGAAAAATTCTCAATGAATCTCCGATAATATCCTGCGTGTCCAAGGAAACTGCAGATCTCGCCAACTAAAGTGGGTGCCAACCATTCAGTGACCGACTGAACCTTACTGGGATCCACTGCTATACCCTCTCCTGATATGACATGCCCAAGAAATCCAACTTCTTTCAACCAAAACTCACACTTGCTGAATTTGGCGTATAACTGGTGTTCCCTGAGTTTCTCAAGAACCAAACGCAAGTGTTCCGCATGCTCCTCTTCGTTCTTCGAGTATATCATAATATCATCAATAAATACCACAACAAACTTGTCCAAATACTCCATGAACACCTTGTTCATCATACTCATGAAATAGGCAGGGGCGTTAGTCAGTCCAAATGACATGACCGTGTACTCATATAATCCACACCGCATGGTAAACGCTGTCTTTGGTATATCCTTCTCTCGGATCTTCAACTGATGGTATCCTGATCGTAGATCAATCTTTGAAAACACCTTAGCTCCTTGTAACTGATCAAACAGATCATTAATCATCGGTAAGGGATACTTGTTCTTTATCGTTACTTCATTCAGAGCTCGGTAATCAACGACCATCCTCAGGGATTTATCCTTCTTCTCCACCAAAAGTACTGGGGCTCCCCAAGGTGATGAACTTCTACGAATGTAACCTTTCTCCAACAACTCTTTGATCTGCTTCTTAATTTCCTCCAGGTCATTTGCTGGCATCCGATAGGGTCTCTTGGATATCGGCCCTATACCTGGCAATAGCTCTATCAAAACCTCGACGTCTCTATCCGGTGGCATACCTGGTAACTCTTCGGGGAAAACATCCGGAAAATCCTTTACTACAGGTACTTCCTCCTGTACAACTCCCGTGAGGGCGTTTACTTGGCTCCTCCTAGGCACATGCCTAGATACATACTTAATCCTTTTTCCCTCCGGGGTGGTAAGGTAAATTGACTTACTAGCACAGTCAATACTTCCTCCATACTTCGACATCCAGTCCATTCCTAATATCACATCCAATCCTTGCGACTCCAAGATAATTAGGTCAGACGGAAATACATGTGTGCCAATGATTAGGGGTATCTGGGTGCACCAACTGCTAGCCATGTACTCTGCTCCAGGTGAGCTCACTAAAAGGGGTGTCCTAAGGGTTTGGGTTGGTAACTTGAACTTTTCCACAAATCCCCTTGATATGTATGAATGCGATGCACCAGTATCGAAAAGAACAATTGCGGTAAATGACTGAACCAAAAACTTACCTATTACCGCGTCCGACTGCTCTTCAACTTCCTCCACGTTAACGTGGTTCACTTGTCCTTTGTTGAATGGATTGGTCTTCTTTCCAGCGCTCCCATTTCCGTTTCCATTCTTTCCTTCAAAGCAGTCATTGGCATAGTGCCCGGTCTTCCCGCACTTGTAGCAAACAACTTGACTTAAGTCCCTCTTTGCGGGTGTAGATGGGTTAGAGCGATTCTGATTATTGTTGGCTCCATTCCCATTCCCGTTCTTCGCACCATTATGGTTATGCGATCCTCCTCCAGCATGGTTATGACCTCCATGGTTATGAACAAGTCCTCCCGAGTTCGGGGTTAAACGGGGCTTCTGGTGAGCTCCTGAGTTGTATTTCCCTTGTGCATACTTCCTCTTACGATTCTCAATCTGCTGCCGCTTTCCTTCAATCATTAGGGCCTTATCTACCAACTCCTGGTAGTTGTTGAAGGTTGCTACCATCAACTGCATACTCATCTCATCATTCAGCCCTTCCATAAACTTCTCCTGCTTCGCGGCATCTGTGGCCACATCATCAGGGGCATAACGTGATAACTTGCTAAACTCATCCACGTACTGGCCAATAGTACGATTCCCCTGGCGTAGATTGTGAAACTCACGCTTCTTCATCTGCATAGCTCCAGTCGAGACATGGGCAGTACGAAAAGCCTGCTGAAACTGAGCCCATGTGACAGTGTTGATAGGATAGGTGGCTGTGAAATTCTCCCACCATGCTGCTGCAGGTCCATCCAGTTGGTGTGCGGCAAAACGCACCTTCTCAGCATCTGTGCATCCTGCGGTGGTTAACTCCCTTCCAATACGACGTAGCCAATCATCTGCAACTATTGGCTCGATGCTACTGGAGAACACCGGTGGCTGTAACCTTAAGAAACGGGCGAGGTTATCCACTGGCGGCGGGTTGTTGTTGGCCTTGTTGTTATTGGCATTGCCCTGGTTCTGAACTAGCAATTGCATCAAGGCATTCTGCTGCTAGATCAACTGCGTGATCTCCGGTGGGAAAACAAAATCGGGGTCTCTTCTCGGAGGCATCTGATGGGTTTAGATGGAAGATATTAGAATAGAAAAAGATCTATGGGAGAAACACTACCCATATGTATATGAGGCAAACACAAGCATTCATTCAATCAATCAAGCAAAGGCATACAAAACGGTCTAGGACTATCGCAAAAGTGCTCACTACTACTAGTTATATGGGGAATACTATTATAATATGGTGGTCATCTAGAAATTTTGATCGGTGGAAGACTCCATGATGTCTGCTCCAGCTTCATCTTCGTAGTCATCATCACTTGAATATGAATCAATGTCATCGATGATGATGTAGTTGTCCAGACAAATGGGGTCTCCGTCATATTCTCTCGGAACTGGTCCTCCCATGAAAATTCCGATCTTCTCGACTAGGTCGTCATTCTTCTCCAATAGGGTCTTGATTTCCTCCTCATATCCATCATGTGTGAACTTAAGTTCTTCCTCCAGCTCGATGATCCTAGTTTTCGCCTTCTTCAACTCGATCATGTCTGCGCACATCTGGTTCTCCTGTCGTCGAATGTGCTGGTTTTGCTCCTGGATAAAGGCTGCGACAAATCTATCCTTCCTAGTGCTGATCATCTCCCATTGTTCATCTCGGCGCCCACATATTTGGTAGGTGGTGTCCTCAAGGTCCTTGTTGTAGATTTCTCCAATGCGTCCCATGGTAATATGAGCTGCCATACTCTTGCCAAGGCTCCAAGTGGGTGCTTCGAAAGAAAACTCTATGGGTTTAGAATTTGGCGAGAACATTCTTCCTGGAACTCGTACTTGAATCATCCAGCGCTCTTCTTCTGGTAGAGTGGCGTTGTACGTCCCGGTGAAGCTTGGTATTCCAATATTCAAGTACCTAGTGACTTCCTTCAAGTGGCGTCCAAAAGGTGAGTCTTCATCTGGTTGTGCAAACTTGTTCTTCATCTCCTTCATCCTAAAGAGTGGAAAAAGAAGAGGAGTCAGAAATGATAAGAGAAGAGTGACCTATGGTTTATCTTAGTGGTCGTGTCCTACACTCAGCATGTGCTCTGATACCATCTTGTAGCGACCCGATCTCAGATGGTCAAGTCTCTATGCTTCCGTGTCATCCCTGGATGGGTAATGCTGACACACACAGTACTCGAAGGATTTATAACAGAGTAGCAATCACACACTTGTTACATCGAATGTCTCAAAAGAGAACTTATTACAATAATATGGCTTAAGGCCATCTAATGCGATAACAGCGGAAGGCTTGGAAGATAAAGTGAGTCCATCAACTCCAACGGCATAGCTGAGCTGCACGGCAACGACCTACGAACCTTACTCCTCGTCTGAAAATTCTGCAACATAATACGGTGCAGCCCGAGAACGGGTCAGCACATGGAATATGCTGGCAATGTAACACAAAAGAGCAATAACAGAATAATACTACCACTACATGCATATTTGGCTAGTGGAAAGCTCTATGGTTACAGTTTTGCGAAAAGCCAATTTTCCCTACTACAAAGGAATAAATTTTAATTTAACTATCATGGTGCTTGAAACATCATTTGAGAAGGTAACCCTAACTCAATGATCCCAATTAAAAATAGTTAACAACCCAGCAAGATTAATTAGAAGTGCTGAGATACATGCGAATACTCAAGTGCTAGATACTCAGAATTGTCCATAACCGGGGCCTCGGCTAACCATGATTAGATTGTACACTCTGCAGAGGTTTGCGCACTTTTCCCCGCAAGACTCGACCGCCTCCGCTGATTCCTCGCACTACATGATGTTTGAGAAACAGATGACTGAGACACAGTCTTTCAGAAACATTAACTCTCTACTCCAGGCAGACCATACCAAACCTACAAACCCAGTACCTGCTGATCCACCTCTTCAAGAGCTTCACGTAACTTACTCAACTATGCTAGAGCCCATAATAGCTTGCGGCTGCACACAGAAGTTTCTAGCATGAATAGACTCAGTTCCCTTTGAGCCTGGGTGGCGGTCCATAGGATAATCACACGGTAACCCTGGGATTTCCAGAAATAAAACAGGCAATCACTGGATACCCCAGGTGCCTCAATACACCCAGATGTGTATTAAAGTTGCCACCTTAAGTAAACCATTAATTTAACAATCTCACATCTGTCATGGAAAACACTCAAACCCAATCCACGTCTACGAGCATAGCATGGCAAAATAAGCAACGCGTAGAAGTAACTCCCAAGGGTTTGATAATAAACAGGGCAATAGGTTCTACCTCAGCAACTACTTCCCAAAACCCACATATTAAAGGCATCCTAGTCATGCAATGTTTGAGGATTGAAACTAATGCATAAAAACTGGTTATGAAAAGAGTATGATCAACATGTTACTTGCCTTACTGGCGATCCATGAATCCTAGAGACTCGTAGTAACACGCTTCGCACTCCGGGAATTCTATCGCAAGCAAACAATAACATACATAAGCAACAATCAAAGATGCACAAGTAGAACTCCAAATAAAAGAGTTTGACCGGAGAGTTCAACTTAAGAACTCCGGTTTGCAAAAAGAATCAAATCAAACGGAGCAACGAAACTCAAACGGCAAAAGAAATACGATCCGTTAACTAATCTGAACTAGGGTCAAATTTTACAGAGATAAAATCTTGTTTGAGTTGATTATTCGGAAAGAAGGTTTCGACATGAAACTCCAGGTGCTTGAATCGCTTGATTCCGATAAACGAGCGAAAAGATAAACATGTTCGAACATCGGATCAGAAATCGCGATCAGAATAATCGCGGAATAAATCCGATAAAAGAAAAATGACGAACGGCTAAACGGTCGAACGTTCATTAGCAGAAATTAAACGATGAACACGTTCGTTAAAACGAACGAACGAGCGAACGCTCGCTAAGAAAATCAACCGAAGAATAAAAGCGATCTATATAAAAAAACAAACCAGGATTTTTCTCAAAAAAAAACCGAAGGGGGTTTTATTCGGAAAAGAAAACCGGCGGCGGGGTGGCTACCTCTGGCGAGGTCGTCCGGCAGGGAGGGCAGCTCCGGTGGGGCTTGGCGAGGGGCGGCAGGGCTCGGCGAGACGGCGGCGGCGGCGGCGCGGAAGATGGCGGCGGCGGC
>NC_041385.1:646923554-646962231 GCF_002162155.2 Triticum dicoccoides | reverse complement strand
AGGAGGGGGGGCTCCGGCTTGGGGAAGGGGGCGCCCGGGAAGGAGTCCGGCTTGGACTCCCCTCGGCGTCCGTGCGGCGCACGGCGGCGCGCACGGGGAGGCGGCGGCGGGGCGGGCCGGCCTGGCTGGGCCCTTGGCCCGGTCGGGCGCGGGGTTTTTTTTAAAAACATTCCGCTGACTAGAAAAAAAATCCTAGAAAAACATAAATAAAAATCTAAAAATTCCAAAACAAGTTTTCTCCGTCTAAATAAAATATTTAGAACAAGATGAACTTTTCTTGGCCCCTAAAATGCAATTTTTAAAACATGCAAATTTTTCTAGGGCAAATAAAATTCCGAATAAACTCAAATAAAATCCAAGTAATGATTTTAACACTTTTCCTCCGATATTTCAATTGTTTTGGAGAAGTCATATTATCCCCCTCATTTATTATTTTAAAATGAAATATTTTCCGAAGAGAAATAATTAAAAATCAAAAACCCTCGTCTTCACTATTTGATAGAAAATTTCAAATATGAAAATTGGAATATCCCCAACTCTCTTCGAAGGTCCTTGAGTTGCTTAGGATTTCGAGGATTGCAATCGAAAAAGCAATAAAATATGATATGCATGGATGACCTATGTATAACATGCCAAATTGGAAATTTGGGATGTTACAAGGGTAGGACAAAAGATGTCATGCAAGTTCTTTTCCATAAGCACATATGACTATATTCGAAATACATGCCTACATTACATTGATGAATTGGAGCTAGGTCTGTGTCACCGTATGTTATAGCTATTACATGAGGAATCACATACGACATAATTATCCATCACTGATCCATTGCCTACGAGCTTTTCACATCTTGTGCTTCGCTTATTTACTTTTCCGTTGCTACTGTTACAATCACTACAAAACCCAAAAATATTACTTTTGCTATCTTTATCTTTACCACTGTTACCATTACTATCATATTACTTTGCTACTAAATACCTTGCTGCAGATACTAAGTTATCCAGGTGTGGTTGAATTGACAACTCAACTGCTAATACTCAAGAATATTCTTTGGCTCCCCTTGTGTCGAATTAATAAATTTGGGTTGAATACTCTACCCTCGAAAGCTGTTGCGATCCCCTACACTTGTGGGTTATCAAGACTAATTTCTGGCGCCGTTGCCGGGGAGCATAGCTCTATTCTCTGAGTCACTTGGGATTTAAATTTGTTGATCACTATCAAGAACTTGAAAGACGCGAAAACTAAAATCTATCCCTCAACTACGAGGGGAGGTAAGGAACTGCCATCTAGCTCTGCACTAGATTCTCCTTTTGTTATGAATAAGCTTGCGACACCTAAACCTGCTACTGCTATGAATTTTGATATATCGCATGTTATTGATGATGCCACTTCTGCTATGCATGATACTTATGATGAAACTACTTCTATGCTTGATACTACTATGCCATTAGGTGAATTTCTTGATGAACAACTTACTAATGCTAGAGGGAATGAAATTATTGAAGATGCTATTATTTATGATAGTGATGATGAAGGTTCTCTGAACCATTATGAATTGCCTGTTGTTCCTGAGGGTTATGTTATGGATGAAGAAACCACTAGAGATTTTCTTGCTTGCAATGATAGATCAGATCTTAAGAAATTGTTAGCTAAGCTGAAACTAAAAACTTTAAATGCTAAAATGAAACATGACCCTGCTTTTGCCACTTCACCTATCTTTGTTACTGATAAGGAATATGAATTCTCTGTTGATCCTGAGATTATTACTTTAGTTGAATCCGATCCTTTCTATGGCACTGAATCTGAAACTGTTGTGGCACATCTTACCAAGTTAAATGATATAGCTACCTTGTTTACTAATGATGAGAAGTCTCGCTATTATTATATCCTTAAGATATTTCCGTTCTCATTAAAGGGTGATGCTAAAACTTGGTTTAAATCTCTTGATCCTGGTTGTGTGCGTAGTCCCCATGATATGATTTATTACTTCTCTGCTAAATATTTTCCTGCTCATAAGAAACAAGCTGCCTGGGAAATATATAAGTTTGTGCAAATCGAAGAAGAGAGTCTCCCACAAGCTTGGGGGAGGCTTCTACGATTACTTAATGCTTTGCCTGATCATCCACTTAAGAAAAATGAAATACTTGATATCTTCTATAATGGACTAACTGATGCTTCCAAGGACCACTTGGATAGTTGTGCTAGTTGTGTTTTCAGGGAAAGAACAGTCGACGGAGCTGAATTATTATTGAACAATATGTTGACTAATGAGAATAATTGGACTCTTCCTGAGCCAATTCCTGAGGCAATTCCTGAACTAATTGAGCCAACTCCTGAGCCTATACCTAAACCTACTCCGAAGAAGAGAGGTGTTCTATTTCTCAGTCCTGAAGATATGCAAGAGGCAAAGAAATCAATGGAAGAGAAAGGTATTAAAGCTGAAGACGTTAAGAATTTACCTCCTATTGAAGAAATACATGGTCTTAATATATTGCCTGTTGAAGAAACACATCGTCTTGATAACCCGACACACGTAGTGAAGGTAAATTCTCTCTATAGATATGATAAAGATGAAATCCCATCTACTAAATTTCATAGTCCATGCTTAGATGAATTTGATGATTTCATGGACATACAAGCAAATTTCAATGATTATGTTGGTAGACAATTGAAGAATAATGCTTATATGATAGGACGCTTGAATGATTATATAGCTAGAGTTAAAGGTGAACTTAAACTCACTAGTAAACATGCTTCTATGGTTGCTACTCAAGATGAACAAATACTTAAAGCTCAGAATGAATTGCTAGTTGAATTAAATAATAAACATGACTTTGCTGTTAGAGTGGCTACTAGAACTGGTAAAATGACTCAGGAACCTTTGTATCCTGAAGGCCACACTAAGAGAATTGAACAAGATTCCTAGAATAATAATCTAGATGCTCCTAGTTCTTCTAAGAAGAAGAAAAAGAAGAATGATAGGACTTTGCATGCTTCTAGTGAACCTAATGTAGAAACACCTGAGAATCCTAATAATACTTCTATCTCTGATGCTGAAACACAATCCGGAGATGAACATGAACCTAATGATAATGATAATAATGATGTTCATGTAGATGCTCAACCTAGTAATAACAATGATATAGAAATTCAACCTGCTATTGGTCTTGATAACCCACAATCAAGAAACCAACATTATGATAAGAGAGATTTTGTTGCTAGGAAGCATGGTAGAGAAAGAGAACCATGGGTTCAGAAAGCCATGCCCTTTCCTCCTAAACCATCCAAGACAAAGGATGATGAGGACTTTGAGCGTTTTGCTGAAATGATTAGACCTATTTTCTTACGCATGCGCTTAACTGATATGCTTAAAACAAACCCTTATTCTAAATATATGAAAGATAGCATCACTAAAAAGAGGGAAATGCCTGAAGCTGAGATTTCCACCATGCTTGCCAACTATACCTTTAAGGGTGGAATACCTAAGAAACTTGGTGATCCCGGAGTACCCACTATACCTTGCTCTATTAAGAAAAGTTATGTTAAAACTGATTTATGTGACTTAGGAGCCAGTGTTAGTGTTATGCCTCTTTCCTTGTACCGTAGAATTGAATTAAGTAAGTTGACACCCACTGAGATATCCTTGCAAATGGATGATAAATCAACTGCTATACCCGTCGGCATTTGTGAGGACGTGCCTGTTGTTGTTGCGAATGTTACTATCTTAACAGACTTTGTCATTCTTGATATCCCTGAGGACGACAGTATGTCGATTATCCTTGGTAGACCCTTTTTAAATACTGCAGGTGCTTTTATTGATTGCAACAAAGGCAATGTCACCTTTCATGTTAATGGAAATGAGCATACGGTACATTTTCCAAGGAAACAACCTCAAGTTCATAGCATAAATTCTATTGAGAAAATTTCATCAATCATTATTGGAGGTTTCGAATTTCCTCTCCCTACTATCAAGAAAAAGTATGATATTCTTATTGTTGGGGATGTTCATATCCCCGTTGAGGTAACCTAGTGTCACTTTGAAATTTCTCCGGTTCCGTGTTATTCAGAATGAGTTTGTTAACAAGACTTGATCAACCTTGTTAGTGGATTCATTTTGATGATCATGAGATGGATGAAACTTGAAGGCACAACCTTTTGTACTTTATTTTTACTTTCTGTTATTTAAAATAAATAAAGCAAAAATAATATTATCTGTCTATTTTTTGAATTATCCGTGCAATAAAAAATATCCCAAAAACAAAAGTGCTCCAAATGCCGTGCAAATTTAGTATGATTTTTTATGGAATATTAGAGGATTTTAGGCACTGAAATCACTACAGGAGGGGCAAGCACCATGCCACGAGAGTGGAGTGTGCGCCCACACCCCCTGGGCGCGCCCCTGTCTCGTGGGCCCCTGGTGGCCCCCCTCCACTTATGCCAGCACCCACACACTCCATTTCTTCCCAAAATATCCCCATCCAGCTCAAGCACGAGTTCTAGCTCATTTTGCTGAGATTTTCGATCTCCTTGCTCAAAGCTCCATTCACAAAACTGCTTTGGGAGATTGTTGCTATGTATGTGACTCCTCCATTGGTCCAAATAGTTTTTGTTCTAGTGTTTTATTCATTGCAAATATTTGTTGCCTTGGTGACCCTGTTCTTGAGCTTGCATGTTAAATTTATGAGGTTCCAAGTAATTCTGATGCATGATATAGGCTCTAGGCACTAGTAGGAGTAGTTGCTACCTATCTTGTTTAGTTTTATTCACTTTTATTTTGAAGTTACTAAAATTTCAGAAATTTTCAGAAAATGTTAAAGAGATTTTTGAGGGGCTCTTCTAGCCAAGACTCCCAGGAAAACAAGCTAAAGAGAAGGAAAAGGCCAAGTATAATCCTCCTCGCATAGCGGAAGTACGGCCGTGTGAATGGCCATGCGATGATTTCTTGAGAGAAGCTGGAATTTATGAAGATTTTTATTCTTTGATCAAGAATGCAGGCCTCACCAATTTCCTCCACGACTGGATCGATCAGTATCTTTTACTTACCAGTACCTTCGTGCAAAACTTTTATTAATTTCCTAAAAAGTCACCGCCTTCAGTATCATTTCATTTATATGATGAATTCAAGGAAATGTCTTTATGTGATTTTTGTGCGGTATGTAGGATACCCTTTGAGGGAAAATTAGATGAACCACATCATAGGGATGTGGATGGCTTTGTTAACACTATCACTGTAGGGGATCCAAAGAAGGGTTCCGATGCAAAAATCTCTAGCATACACTTTCTTTTTTTACACTACTTTGCCATATTTGCTAGTAGATGCTTGATTGGTCGTGAAAATAGTGGGAACTTCAGTGTCCCAGATATTATTATTCTATTCCATGCCTTGTTTTGTGATAACAGTTTTAGTATGGGTGCAGTTATTGCTAAACGTTTGAACCTGAATCGTACAAAAGGCCCCATCCTTGGAGGTATCTATGCTGCACGTCTTGCTAAATATTTTGAGATACCTATTAGGCACTATGAGAAAGAGGAGACAATATTGCCTCCTTATATTTTAGATTACAGGAGCATGGTTGCACATGGGTTTATTGTTCATAATGATGATAAGATGCTCCTGTATAACTTGAGATTTAGCAGGAAACACAATGAGACTATTATTCTGCCTGCACCTCTGTTGTTTGATTTGACTGCAGATAATTATCTTGTCACGCCGGAAGCGGTGTACGCTCATCAAGGCCAAGCATCCACTCCAGAACCTGAGCCCGAGCCGGAACCTTCACTGGACCCTTATCGTGCATCATCTTACTAGTGGGATTCGGAGGGGACGGCTAGCCAGTGGTATCCTGATTACACTCCTCAGTACACCGGGGAGAGTAGCCGCGGTCCGTGGCATTAGACCAGCTTAGGCCAAAAGCCTAAGCTTGGGGGAGTACGTATTTCTCACTGACTTTACATTCATATTCACACACTATCCTAGTCGTCGGTGCTCATACTCTTTCATTGTATTATCCATGCTAGTTTGATTTTCTTTTTCAAGTTTTCTTCTTGTGTGTTTGATAAACCTTAAGAAAAACCAAACAAAAATAGTTAGTTTAATTTCCATGCTTGTAGTAGAAATTAAAATGAAAACCCAAAAAGATTTCTCATTCTTCTTTTATTTGTTGGGAGCTTTCCCGTGTAAATAGCTTTATTTTCTTTTCTTTCCTTTGAGGGGTTGAGAGTAGAAGACTATATTTAAAATGTTTAGTGGCTCGCACTTGCATAATTGTTTATTTAACCTAGAGCCCATATTACCTTGTCTTCTCTCTTGAGCTGAATGCTTGCAGATTCCAGCTTAGTCCAATGCACGTGCACTATTATTGTTATACACATCGTTCGGTCGTGCAAGCGAAAGGCAATAATGACGATATGTAAGTGCATCTAGTGCCACCCCTAGTTTGGTTTTGGAGTATTGACAACAAACGTGGTTGAGGGACTAATGTGTTTGTGAGAGTTGCAAGATAACACAGGTAGTAGTCCCTCCTTGATTCGGTTTACCTACCGGAGATGACCCCTAAAAATGTATGAAGACATTGAAGATAATGGTGGTACGTGAAGACATTCACACTGAAGACTATGACAGGAGAAGACATTGAGTGAAGACTGTGGAGCGTGAAGAGTTAGTAGTTTTGTTGTTTCTTTTCTTCTTTGTTGAGTCATAGGAACCACCGCACTGTTAAGTGGGGTCCAAGTGAACAAAGTCAGAGTGACTGAAGTGATGCTCAACCAAAATCCTATGTCTTCGAGCAAAGACAATGAGAGCAAATCTTATCCAGAGTCGGATAAGTCAGCTTTACTTGTAGCCCAAGTCAAGCTGTCGCGTGTGTTTGAAATCTGACCGTTGTGACATGTGTCAGTTCCTTAGTGACCCAGGGTCATTTCCGACAAATCAGGTCGGGTTGCCCAGTGGCTATAAATAGCCCACCCCCTACACCATAAATTGGTGGTTGCTCAGAGTTAGATACGGCTTTTGTCGTTTGAGAGCAACCTGCCTCCGAAGCCTTTGAGAGAGAGAATCCTTGCGAGGACAAAGCCCAAACCACCCAGAGCCCAGAGAGTGTTTGGCATCACTGAAGTCTTTCTGTCTGCGTGATCTGAAGACTTGTTACACTTGAGGACTGTGAATCCTCTAGCCGGTTAGGCGTCATGTTCTGAGCATCCAAGAGTCATTGTGGATTGCGGGTGAACGAAGTCTGTGAAGGTTTGCATGTCTACCTTGAAGACTTACCCAAGTGATTGGGCGAGGACTGTGTGTCCTTAGCTCAAGGGGAATAAGGTGAAGACACGGTCTTCTGAGTTCAATCTCAGCCTCCCTAACCAGACGTAAAGTTGTCACAGCAACTGGAACTGGTCGAACAAATCCTTGTCTTCACAACACACTGGTTCTATCTCTTACTCTCCTTACATACAGTTTGTCTTTGTGAAGTCATTACCTGATTGCTCTGCCTGTTTGACTTCACTGTGTGACTACTTGTTCTGATTGGCTTCATACTATCTTCCATCCTGATCCTACTACCTAGCTGCTATCAGTCATCATGCTTTAGCTTCATACTTGTTTGACTATGGTGTGTCTAGTGTAGTTCATCTTCCGTTGCATGTTTATAGGTCCAGTTTTTGTGTTTGTCTTCGAAACTCTCATGTTTTGAAGACTTCCATAAAAATCGCCTATTCAGCCCCCCTCTAGTCGATAACTAGCACTTTCACGATATATGATGGACTGATTGAGATGAGAGAAGCTGGTATGAACTCGACCTCTCTTATTTTTGTAAATATGATGAGTTCATCGTTCCTGATTCAATTTATTATGAAGTAAACATATTTTCAATGCCATTTAGAGATTATAGTTGCTTGTGCCATGCTTGATTAGCTATGAGTTATAATGGTTTACCTTGCGTGGCAACATGCTATTAGAATGATTATGATGTGGTATGATGGGATGGTATCCTCCTTTGAATAAATTGAGTGACTCCACTTGGCACATGTTCACGCATGTAGTTGAAACAAAATCAACATAGCCTTCACGATATTTATGTTCATGGTGGATTATATCCTACTCATGCTTGTACTCGGTGTGAATTAGTTTTAATGCATGTTTATGACTGTTGTCACTCTCTCAGTTGGTCGCTTCCCTGTCTTTTGCTAGCCTTCACCTGTACTAAGCGGGAATACTGCTTGTGCATCCAAACTCCTTAAACCCCAAAGTTATTCCAATGAGTCCACCATACCTTCCTATATGCGGTATCTACCTGCCGTTCCAAGTAAATTTGTATGTGCCAAACTCTAAACCTTCAAATGAAATTCTGTTTCGTATGCTCGAGCAGCTCATGTTTCAACTAGTGCTGCCTATATCTTCCATGCTAGGTGGGTTATTCTCAAGAGGAGTGGACTCCGCTCCTCATTCACGAGAAAGGGCCGGTAACCGGGATGCCCAGTCCCATGATCCAAAAAGATCAAAGCAAATCAATATAATTAAACAAAACTCCCCCAGGGCTGTTGTTAGTTGGAGGCACTCGTTGTTTTGAGTAAGCCATGGATTGATGCTTGTTGGTGGTGGGGGAGTATAAACTTTTACCATTCTGCGTGGGAACTGCCTATAATGCATGTAGTATGGAAGATACAACCATCTCATAGTTGTTGCGTTGAGAGTGAAAGTATTCCGCCCAAAATGTTATTCAATCTCTATTTTAAAATCGAGCTCTGGCACCTCTACAAATCCCTGCTTCCCTCTGCAAAGGGCCTATCTATTTACTTTTATGTTGAGTCATCACCTTCTTATTAAAAAGCACCCGCTAGAGAGCACACTATCATTTGCATTCATTATTATTGGTTTATATTGGGTATGACTTGACTGGATCTCTTTTACCATGAATTACAATGTTTCGTCAGTCCTTGATCTTTAAAGGTGCTCAGCATTTATGTTTTACGGTCTCAGAAAGGGCTAGCGACATACCATTTTGTTATATCATGTTATGATTGTTTTGAGAAAGTGTTGTCATCCGAGTTTTGTTATTTTGGCTTGCTAGCTAATTATGCTATTGATATGAGTAATTGTGAGACCGAGTTTGTAAAAGTTTTTCTTTATCACTTTCAGTTTATCAACTGAATTTCTTGAGGACAAGCAAAGGTTTAAGCTTGGGCGAGTTGATACGTCTCCAACGTATCTACTTTTCCAAACACTTTTGCCCTTGTTTTGGAATCTAACTTGCATGATTTGAATGAAACTAACCCGGACTGACGATGTTTTCAGTAGAATTACTATGATGTTGTTTCATGTGTAGAAAACAAAAGTTCTCGGAATGACCTGAAAATCCTCGGAGACAAGTTTCAGAAAATATAAAAAATACTGGCAAAAGAATCAAGACCAGGGGCCCCATACCCTGTCGACGAGGGTGGGGGGCGTGCCCACCCCCTCTGGCCGCGCCCTCCTGTCTCATGGGCCCCCTGCAGCTCCGCCGACCTCAACTCCAACTCCATATATTCCGTCTCGCCGAGAAAAAAATCATAGAGGAAGTTGCATCGTGTTTTACGATACGAAGCCGCCGCCAAGCCCTAATCTCTCTCGGGAGGGCTGATCCGGAGTCCGTTCGGGGTTCCGGAGAGGGTGATCCGTCGCTATCGTCATCATCAACCATCCTCCATCACCAATTTCATGATGCTCACCGCCCTGCGTGAGTAATTCCATCGTAGGCTTGCTGGACGGTGATGGGTTGGATGAGATTTACCATGTAATCAAGTTAGTTTTGTTAGGGTTTGATCCCTAGTATCCACTTTCTTCTAAGAATGATGTTGCTATGACTTTGCTATGCTTAATGCTTGTCACTAGGGCCCAAGTGCCATGATTTCAGATCTGAACCTATTATGTTTTCATGAATATATGTGTGTTCTTGGTCCTATCTTGCAAGTCTATAGTCACCTATTATGTGTTATGATCTGACAACCCCGAAGTGACAATAATCAGGATACTTCTCAGTGATGACCGTAGTTTGAGGAGTTCATGTATTCACTATGTGTTAATGCTTTGGTCCGGTTCTCTATTAAAAGGAGGCCTTAATATCCCTTAGTTTCCACTAGGACCCCGCTGCCACGGGAGGGTAGGACAAAAGATGTCATGCAAGTTCTTTTCCATAAGCACGTATGACTATATTCAGAATACATGCCTACATTACATTAATGAATTGGAGCTAGTTGTGTGTCACCCTATGTTATAGCTATTACACGAGGAATCACATCCGACATAATTATCCATCACTGATCCATTGCCTAAGAGCTTTTCGCATCTTGTGCTTCACTTATTTACTTTTTCGTTGCTACTATTACAATCACCACAAAACCCAAAAATATTACTTTTGCTATCTTTATCTTTACCACTATTACCATTACTATCATATTACTTTGCTACTAAATACCTTGCTGCAGGTACTAAGTTATCCAGGTGTGGTTGAATTGACAACTCAACTACTAATACTCAAGAATATTCTTTGGCTCCCCTTGTGTCGAATCAATAAATTTGGGTTGAATACTCTACCCTCGAATGCTGTTGTGATCCCCTACACTTGTGGGTTATCACGCGCACGCCCGTGCCGGTGCCCGTGCACCTGCTAGCGCATGTGCCTGTGTGTGCACTGACGTGTGCGCCCGTGCCGGTGCCCATGCACACGAATGTCTCCACCGCGCCATTGACAACGCCTGTCCCCGCGCGGGTGCCAGTGCCCCCCTCAGCGGCATGGATGCCCGTCGTCGACCGCTTCCTTGCACCAATGCCAGTCGCCTCCTCCTGCCAGTTGACTCGCTCCGAAGTCCAGAACATTTTGGCCTTCCTTAAAGCTAGGCCAACGTCCAGGAGTACGCCAACAAGGGTGCAAGACGCCACCGTCAGCGTCGGTCAGTGGCTCAACGACACACAGAGCACGACATAGGAGCCGCTTCCCACCGCAAGATGCCCCCGCCGCCACCGCGTAATTTAAATTTGCCATGAAAAACGTTCGGATTGTTGATACGTCTCCAACGTATCTATATTTTTTTATTGTTCCATGCTATTATATTACCCTTTTTGGATGTTTATGGGCTTTATTCTACACATTTATATCATTTTTGGGACTAACCTACTAATCGGAGGCCCAACCCATACTGCTGTTTTTTTTGCCTATTTCAGTATTTCAAAGAAAAGGAATATCAAACGGAGTCCAAACGGAATGAAACCTTTGGGAGCGTTATTTTTGGAACAGATCTGATCCGGAGAGCCTAGAGTGCAAGTCAAGAAAGCTCCGAGGGCCCAACGAGATAGGAGGGCGCGCCCCCCTATCTCATGGGCCCCTCGGGCGTCCACCGACGTACTTATTCGTCCTATATATGTCCATGGACCCCGAAAACATGCAGGAGCACCACGAAACACAATTTCCACCGCCGTAACCTTCTGTATCCGTGAGATCCCATCTTGGAGCCTTCGTCGGCACTCTACCGGAGGGGGAATCGATCATGGAGGGCTTCTACATCAACACCATAGCCTCTCCGATAAGTTGTGAGTAGTTTACCATAGACCTACGGGTCCATAGTTATTAGCTAGATGGCTTCTTCTCTCTTTTTAGATCTCAATACAATGTTCTCCCCCTCTCTTGTGGAGATCTATTCGATGTAATCTCTTTTTGCGGTGTGTTTGTCGAGATCCGATGAATTGTGGGTTTATGATCAAGTTTATCTATGAATAATATTGGAATCTTCTCTGAATTCTTTTATGTATGATTGAGTTATCTTACAAGTCTCTTCGAATTATCAACTTGGTTTGGCCTACTAGATTGATCTTTCTTGCCATGGGAGAAGTGTTTAGCTTTGGGTTCAATCTTGCGGTGATCTTACCCAGTGACAAAAATGGTTACAAGACACGTATTGTATTGTTGCCATCGAGGATAACAAGATGGGTTTTATGTCATATTGCATGAGTTTATCCCTCTACGTCATGTCATCTTGCTTAATGCGTTGCTCTGTTCTTACGAACTTAATACACTAGATGCATGCTGGATAGAAGTCGATGTGTGGAGTAATAATAGTAGATGCAGGCAGGAGTCGGTCTACTTGTTATGGACGTGATGCCTATATACATGATCATGCCTAGATAACGTCATAATTATTCGCTTTTCTATCAATTGCTCGACAGTAATTTGTTCACCCACCGTAATACTTATGCTCTCGAGAGAAGCCTCTAGTGAAACCTATGGCCCCCAGGTCTATCTCTTATCATATTTGCTTTCAATCTACTTTTATTTGCATCTTTACTTTTTGGCATCTATATCACAAAATACCAAAAATATATTTATCTTATCATACTATCTCTATCAGATCTCACTTTCGTAAGTGACCGTGAAGGGATTGACAACCCCTTTAATGCGTTGGTTGCGAGTTCTTAGTTTGATTGTGTAGGTGCGTGGGACTTTTGAGGAGCCTCCTACTGGATTGATACATTGGTTCTCAAAACTGAGGGAAATACTTACGCTACACTTTGCTGCATCACCCTCTCCTCTTCGGGGAAAACCAACGCTAGCTCAAGACATAGCAATTGCCATTCTTAAAATCCAAACATTTATCATTTCCATTTATTTTATATCGATCATCGTATAATTTAAAGTCGGAGTCAGACTGAACAAAATCTATGGTTTGATCGATTGAATGTTCTGCTAGAGCCGTATCAAATTAAATATTAAACATCATCAAGCCACATGTATTCCTTGTCATCCAATGACCTAGACTGCTTCAATGTCGAGCTCTCAACACGTTTAGCATGCAATTAATTTCATGCCAAAAATAGCGCAAATCACATAATAACACGCAAATAATATCCTACTTAATATCCGCATGCACTTAATATACTTCCAAATTAATGTGCATTGCACGTACACACTGACTAGTGCTGCTAGTACGTGAAACTGGTGTCGTAACTTGTGAACGCGTCCAGATATGGTCAACGGCAACATCGCTCGTGACTTCTTCGTGTTTGCACGTGCGCCTAAACGCAGAAGGGGAGGAGAGAGAGAGCACACATGGAACCCACTAGTAAGTGAAGGCGAATAGTACTAAAAATAATATTAAATGTTATCCATTAAATAGGCTACGATAATATAAAAACATTATGTGAACAAAGGGGGGTACAACAAACATTGCTGTTCTACATATGTTGCCTATTGACGTGCGGCTTGAAGGCCTTGGTCGCATGTTCGATCCTCGTTCTTTATTTTTTTAATTTGTATATGGGTCCAAATTTGTTTCATGACATGTGGGCCCCTCGGTGTGTAGTTTGTAGCACTTTAATTTGTTGGTCGAAATTTGTTCCATTCCAAGCGGACTATCGGTGTGTAGTTTTGTAGCTTATTTCTAATAATTAACGAGAACAATAGAGTTTTTTGCAATAATACCATGGTGCGACGTTGAAGTTGAGAAAGGACGTGCGAGAGAGCGATGACCGAGCCAGAGGGAAATCAACTAGGGGAGTTGCGGGGGTTGCAACGGTGTTTGGAGTAGTTGTGGGCCAAATGCTATGAAAATATAATCTAAACGGACTGGAATAAATGCCTACACAAATTAATCCAATGTTGGAGTGCCCCTCGCAATGGAAATCACTCCGGCTTCGCGAGGGATGGTGAGGTAGCTTCAATGCATGGAAGATACAGCGTGAGAAAGCGAGGTCAATCGAGAGACATATAGATAGAGAGACAAAGTAAGTGTGGTCGGACATTCATTGAAAAGATATATATGCTCTGGAGAGATATTGTCCAATTGAGCTTTTGGCAAGGGTGAGGACTATAAGATAGAGCTTGAGAGATGATCCAGTCACACACGTGTAGATATATTTTGTGCGTGGGAGGAAGCAAGGTCAATCGATCACATAGGGTCATCGTGCGATCGAAAGAGTGAGAAGGGTTGGAGAGAGTGACCTAGATAGACAGTGTGCATGAGAGAGTATACAATGTGAATTGGTCGAATTGGGCTCAAACATGGTGATATATCGTTTTTGTCCGAGAAAGAGCGAGGTCAATCGAGACATACAAAGAGAGAGAGAGAGAGAGGGATATATATATATATAGATATATATATATATTGAGCGAGCGTGGCCCGCCATGAGGTCGAAAGAGTGGGGGCGGCTTGGATGGACTGACCTAGATAGACAATCTACATGAGAGAGTATAGAGTGTGTCGATCGAGGCCCGAACAGGGAGATATATCATTTGTGTGTGAAAGAAAACAAGGTTAAACGAGACTCAGATAAAGAGAGCGAGATTGAGCGAGTGTGGCTCTCCGTGCGGAAGAAAGAGTGAGACAGTCTCGAGGGAGTGCCCTAGATAGACAACGTGCGTGCGTGCGCACGAGAGGTTTTGGGGGCTAGATAGGCAATGCATGTATTTAGCACGAGAGGGTGAGAGGGAGAGGGACACAGAGAGAGAGAGAGCTCGGCATGGGGTGCAATGGCGGGTGTGTGAGGTAAATACATTTGGTAACACAGTGGGAAAAGGGGGTTGTGTAGTTGAGAGAGTTAGAGATTGAAACATGGAAAGAAAGAATGAACGTCTGTTGGAAACCGATAGCTTCCTAAGGTGGTTAGGAGAGGAAGATTGACCGATATAGGAAGTATGTAGCGTGTGTGCGGGGGGGGGTGCAAAAACAACATTTGAATGTAGATATTACGAGACTTAATATCGATATTTCTATTCGGTGTACATTGTAAGATTTGAACTGAGGACCATTCATATGGGTAATTATTTCGAATTCGTGCCATACTAGGTTTCGAAAAGTTGACATTGACTCGATTTGTTGTGTTATTTTGTAGGTCATATGTTTGAATCCATCCAAAAGTTTTCTCACTACCATGGTGTTCATCATATACATATGAATTTGTATTAAAAAAGTAGCATGGATATAGTGAAATGCGAAATCCACCTTAGATCGCTACGTGACACACACTCTAATTCCAATAACTAATTATGTGACACACACTCTAATCCATGTTAGCGTGGATACCGTTTCATTTTTTTTCAAATAAGTCCTCATCAATTAATTTATAGTACTCCCTATGTTCACTTTTATAAGACCTTGAAGACATTTCAGACAATGTGCAAAATAGTTCATTTTAAGTTGTCTGAAATGACTTACAAAAGTGAACAGAGGGAGTATCTCGTTTCGAATGACTAATTATTGCAAGGAAAACACGGGCATGGTAATACATACGGATTCGTTTGCAAATGAAAGAAGATTCGTTTGCATTCTCAAATGTAGGTGCACCAGGCAGACCAGGTTCGTGTCGTGGTGGTCGCGTGTGTCGGACGAACGCGTAGCACCCAGCCACCCACCCCCTCCCTACCTCCCCCCTCCACCCCCCACAAAAAGGAGGACGACACAATAAGTTCACGCTTCCACGTTTCGGATTGAAATATCTGGCGGCCCCAATTCCAACCCTGCAAAATATCCCTTCTCCACCGCCCCCTTCCGTGCCCAGATTGCTCAAATCCCTAATTTTCCGCCAACCCAAGCAAAGTTCAAATCGCCCCTCGTCTCGTCTCTTTCCCCACCTCTGTGCCGGACGACGATGACGAAGACGACGGTCGTGCTTCACCACCGCACCGGAGCTACCTCATCTATGCCCTTGTCCACCGCACCGGGTGGTCCACCGACAATGTCGGCCGCCGCAACCGACGTGCCTCACCGATGTCGTCTCCCAGCTCACCCGGGCTACTTCACCGACCACATCGTTGCACCTCCGCCCCCGAGGCCATTGGGGCTTCACCAATGGTCTCGTCCACCGCATCGTAGAGCTCCGCTACCACTCAAGATCTGCATCCGTGCGCGGCCAGCCAACGCCAGCGCATCACCCTCAACGGCTCTGAAGTGACCTGCACTCTAGCTAGGCGAGCATGCCCAAACGCCGGCCCGAACTAGGTATCCATACATCACTCCCTTGTTCACTGTTCCGACGATGTTTGGATATCCTTTCACTGCTCTCTTAGCTTACACGCCTATGCAACTCTGACTTTAACTCTTATTTCTTCTGGAGATATCATCTGAAACAAGCAAATCCATTTTTTAGCGAAGCATGACGGCACAATGGGATCTGGTACACATCCTGCACACCCGTATAACCTTGTAAGTATCTGTCCTCAGGTACAACATCAAGGTCGATTCCTCTTATTTGATCAACCGTTCGCCGTGTCAAAAATGCAGAGGGGGATGCAAGGAGCACAAGGCCTGCACATCCAAGAAAGTGGTAACATGGACTTGTACATGGAACATCCCGAGCGCAAGCAGAGCTGCAGTGACCCTGTATAACGAGCTAGCGCAAGTCCTTGCATTTCATTTACTTCATACTGGCATTCGTGTATGATTTGTGTGCACTGGCGGATCCACGAATTCAAGTTACCAGGGGCGAACATTTAACTTAAAAAATACGAAGGCACTTGCACTCCGGAAATCAACATAACTTGAGAAATGTGAAGCTATATGCACTTTGAAAACCAGCTAATGATCCAAAGTAGTTCAAATTATAAACACTAAATGATGCAAGCACCAAAAAACACAAAATGCAACATGGTGTACAAGGACTACAAGCATGGTCCGAACCTGCTTGAATTATTCGTTCTCTGGCTGAAAATATCAAAGTGTAATTGCACCTATAACTAGTGCGCAAACTGCATATCAATATATCTATCCTGCACAAGTATGCCAATAGTTTCAAACAACGGATTAGAAAAGTATTTATGCTATGTTGTCAAGATACGGGGACTTTCTAGTAGATGGCCTCGACGTTTCCTCAAGCTATGAAAATGCACTATAATTTGCTTGACATCAATGCCTGCAAATCTCTATGTCTCTCCCAACATAGCAGATCATCATTAGACACTAAATCCTTCAATGAGCTTGCAAAATGCTTGCATTAGATCCCTCATTATACATTATATGTTCATCACCAGGAGCATGTAAAATGTTTGCATCAAATCATTCATTAGCAGTTTGTTCATTAGACACTTCAGGCGCAAGAACAACATGAGCTTGTATGTTTGCACCGGAAACTTAATTAGATACATCAGATTCAGTCAGTTCAATATTGACTGGGGGAGTTATAAAATAAGTAGAAATTGGTTTCATTTTCTCATAGGTGCCCTACATACAAGCAATTTTACAACACCGTCAGGTTTAACTATTGGCTAGAAATTGAAGATTTGAATTAGATATAATCAGGGATGTGATATACCTGCTCGTTGCGCATGCTACTCTTGCAAGCTCCGACTGTCCGTTTCCGCAAGCTCGATGCCATGCATGTGCTGCCGCCACTGCCTCCCATGCAGGCTACACCCAGAGTTGGATCTTCATCTTCTTGTCCTTCCGTTCGCTTGAAGCCCGGCGACCGCCCTCCAACGAGGGCGTGAGGAAGTGTTGTGTCGGTCTGTGCAGCGGCGGCTAGGTTAGGAGCAAACCAGACTGGAGGGTAGAGCAAATGAATTGGGATTTTTCCTGCTGTCGATCGATATGGGAGGCGCTCGTTTGGGTCGCGAGCCTGCTATAGGGCCTGCCTTGCACTTATGTTATTGGCCCATCCAAATTGAAATATTTTTCTTCATTTTTTACATTGCCTGCTCGTGCATTGGGACGAACAAAACTAGCCTGGGCCAACCTGGATGACTCAAACTAGGTGCACACTTTCCAGCCACCTGAGGCGGTCGCCCATACCAGCCCCTATGGTGGCGTCGCCCCTTTTTGCATGTATGATTGGGGTAGTGAAAAATATTCCAGTGGCGCTTTTGATTTACCCACAGAATGGTTCAATTGCTTGTTTCTATGAACTGAGTTCGCCAATAATGTGAAGGATGCCAGTCTTTTCATCCTATTGTAGATTGCTTAGATCTCGATATGCCAAAAGTAATCGCATGGAATATACAGTAAAAGCCAGTGTGATGTGTGTGGCTACAACTAGTCTGACTACACGTCCTCATATAACATATCAAGGACGCACCATCTTACCAGATTAACCATTCGACTTACCAATGCAGTGTGGGAAGAAAGAAGTATTGGGACTGCGTATCCAAGCAAGATGCCATGGACTCCTTCGTACAACCTTGTAAGCGAAAAAGAAGTTGCAATGTGCCTTTACAAAGAACTAGCGTAAGTTCAGTTACCTGCTTCTCGGAATTTTAGGTAGCCACTTATTGCAAAATTGTTCAATTATGTTGCTTGGCTTAATTTAGTTTGCTATTGATTACATAATGCCACAACCTGTTAATCCTATTATAGACTGCGCCTATCTATCTATTTGATACTTACTGTTAAGAATTACCTGTTTCCCTGAACTTAAATAGCTACTTGTTTGTCTAACTGCTTTGCTGCTGCAACAACGAGTTACAATGATGTTAATAACTACTTTTCAGCATCCAATTGAAACTCTTTAATTCCTTGTTTTTAACTAGTTTTTTGTGATAACTCCTAGTTGAGATGTTTTGCTAACTTAAACTTTTTTGAATCCAATCGGAACTTTAATGGCAAAACAGGTTAGCCCAAGATCAAATAGCAAGGTCCCCATGGACGTTGTATCATCCCACAACAGTGGCACCAGCCTAGTCGTGCATTATGAATTGCCAATTGCTGATGCTCTAGATGCTAAACTAGTGGTAGAAAGAGATTCTACTGTTGCACTTAGAGATGAAGTTGACATGTTGAGGAAGCAAACAACACAATCACAAGCAGTACTCAAGACAACCATTAAATATTTGGTGGATTTCAAAATGAAGCAAGCTGAGACTGACCACATTGTTAAGGTCCTGAGCAAAAAAGGAAATTAAATTCCCACTTGGTAAATCATAGGTGAAATGTTCTTTCCATCGTTGAATAACCTTTGTGTTGTTTGTTCATGTAATCAATCAAACCATTTGTTTTACAGATGATGTAATAAATTTTTTTTGGTTTGTAATTTTATTTGAGCACAAGTCTGTATTAATTGATAAGACTCGGAGACATTTCCTTTTGATTGCTGTGCCAGACCTACAAATATGCCAATGGGGCTGAATGTGCATTCAGCAATAATAGTAGTATAGATGGACCATAAGTGGCATGCATCGGAAAGGGCCAAGATGATGTAGTAGCTTGGCTAAAAAAAGGATGTTCTTGTAGCATAAAAAGTACAACGGCCTGGCTTATGTATGTTAGTTGATATTATTGATCCATATACTCTATAAGTGTTTATATGTCTGTTAGTTCTGTACATTCTTGGTTGATTGACTCGGTATTTGAATCTTGATACATCGCTTGTGTACATATCTAAATAGGAGTACACATTATGCTGCGTGTGACATTTGAGTTGGACATGAAGTGTTCCAAATATTCGAATTCACCTTAAACTGGATTCTAGCTTCTGAATTTGAGTATCGACATTTGTAAACCATATTCATATATGACAGTGGAATACATCTTTGTCGTCCTTTTGAAGATAATATAAAAACACATAGAATGATTTATAAAGATTCGTATAGGAATACAAAATGGATTCGAATTTAGTTGCCAGGGTAACGTGGATGCTTATTGTCCCAAAATTCGAAAGAAGCGGCAAAATGTCCACTCCCACGTCGGCTGCCCAAAGCCAAGTGTTTGGGAGATGGAAATTACTGTCTACCAATTACACGAACAACCCATCGGCCCAGTTTCCACTACTCTAAATAGGGGTAGTTAGTAACTTCAATTAGACGTGACACGACCGCCTCTGAGCCCATTCTGACACGGTGGGCGTCAAACATGGGCGGCAAAACATATTTGATTCAAGCTCGTCCGACAGACCTCTGTTTCTCCCTCCATTTCCCCATTCATACACGGTGAGCGCCAAAACAAACTCGACTCGGCCGAAATCGATGTAGGCAAATATTTTCAATAGGGACAGGTTTGTAACTTCACTCAGACGTGACACAGCTGCCCTACCTGTCAGCCTCGTTCATACACCGTGGGCGCCAAACATGGGCGCCAACCACCCTCTCCTCGCCCGAAATTGCTCTTGGCAAATATTGGCGAGATGCGAGATTACTGTCCTATCCCCAAGAGACGAGACGTCCAAATTTTAAACGGGGGATAAGTTCGTAACTTTCCCATATTTTAGACAGGCGCATCCCAAAAACATTGTTCCCCGTACCTCTCCCTCCATTTTTCCCATTCATACACCGTCCGCGCTAGAACACCATCCGCACACCAGCCTCTATCCGCCACCCCACCCATCATCGCCGTCCTCCACCCCATCCATCGCCGCCGTCCTCAACCACATCCATCGCCACCGTCCTCCACCATGCCGGAGCGCCTACCAAGACCGCGTCGTCCACTGCTGGAGATGGACGTTTGTCATCCATGGCAACGGACCAATAGCCTTGCATCGCGTCCTCTCGCTTCATCGGCATCATCATCCTCTTTGTCGGGACCGCTCACACGGCCTTCTCTTCCACCGCAATGGGACTTATCCCCCGATACACCCGTCTACCATCACTGATCTGCTTCAACGCCACCTAAGCCATCGCACCCCTGATGCCTACACAGCGCCGCAGGAGAGGTGGTACTTCATATCTCCTCAACTTTTTGATCTCAACCAGAAAATAGATCTTAACTTGGTTACTCTACTTTCTTTTCAGCTCTTAGAATTTAGTTCTTAGTTCCAAGCAAAAAATGGATGCTAAATATCATTTCTCCGATTTACAGCTTCAAATATGCCATGGCACAGTCATAATACGGTTTAATTGATCATGCTTACGGTATAATTGATCATGTTGGTTCCATGGTGGTTTCTTTAATAGAAATCGGAGGGGAAACCCTCTTTTGCTAAAAAAATATGCTTAGAGTTTCCCCCTTTTATGATCACTATACGATCAGAATACGTGCTTCGTGTCATAATAGCACTACTCCACCCATCAAGCTAAACAAGCTTAGTTGTTCAAATACGAATTTGATATTATTAAAACAGAGCCGTTTAATTGGTCAGCCAAATGTTCCTACATTAGTTTCGAAAATGCATGTTCGCTGCTCGGGTGTGTATCTCTACAGGGTGCCCACGATGGGCCAGCCCACCCTGGGATTTTGGGTCCTCCCAGGCCTCGATTCCCCTCTGTTCTGCTGCACGCTTTCGATCTCTACTCGCCCCCAGCCGCCTGCTTTGCCAGCGACTTGCTGTCCCCGGACGACATGACTCTAGGAGGAGATGCCGGACTAACAAGAGGTCAGGAGCTGCTCGCCCAATAGCGTCACCGCTACCGAGGCGCACCGTTGTGCCTACCTTCCCAGTCCGTTCAGGGCTCAGGCGTACAACACCCACCAAGCGAACCAGATTTATCCTGAGATACGTCCTCAACACTCAATAGCCACTCCTCATCACCCATTTTCTAATTGATTCATTACTCATTAGGCATGACTGTTATTAGGGTTTGTTGTGTGCTTAGTGCTACCTACACTTAATGGTTCAGATGTATTTCAGTAATCTTTAGTACTTGTAAAGTTCACAGGGTTTTCAAAATTCCGGCCCTCGGAACAGACACTAGTCATTTTGGATTGTTGGTCATAGTGACATTGACCCAGATTACTACTGCAAGCCAGGTTTGTTGACAATTTTACTTGTCTTTCTTACTCATTCGATATAATATCCAATTATTCACGTCAATTAGTTGAAAACTATAAGTGCTAGACAAACTTCTTGATTCGGATTTTGGATGGTCTCTTACTGCAGTGTCAATTCTGCATACTAGTCCTAGTAAGCTCACAAGTAAATGATTGATTCACTACATCTATGCTTGCCTTGTCATATTTGTTGTCAATATTCTTTTAGGGTGGACCACCCTGTTTCTAAATACTGGAATCATAGACATGAGTGAATAGTATTTCTCTATGTGATCTCTTGCATCATGTGTGTGCAACGAACACTGCATTGTACAAAAAGAAAGTGTCATTTCCAGCTTTTACATAGGCTTCGATCTTTTACATGGAATACAATCTGCCTACTTGCTTTGTGTCGCACTACCAACACTCCACCCTTGAAGCTAAACATTATGCCACTCATAATTGCTTAGTTTATTTGTTCAAATACGAATTTCATATGATTCTAATGTTCCTACTTCAGTTTTGAAATGTGTGTCTGCCTGTTATAGATACATAAGGGGTTTGTATTCCTGTGTGTGGTCTGTTTAGCATGGTTGGGGGTGAACTTTGCATATGCAGGGGTTTATAGGGAGACACTCTTCGAGTTGAATCCATAATGCATTCCATAGATAATCTTACTACTTTTTATGTTTTCACGAATCTCAGATTCTGAACAACATCATAATGATTATGAGCTTGCGCGCATGAAAAGAATAAAGCAGAACAATGCCATGGCTGTCAAACTTGGCATTAAGGGACTGAAATCAAGCATGTATGCAATGCAATGCAAACACTCTCCACCTACAGATTCATGCTCAGAATATGATCCTAACAGTGATTCTGAGCTAGAGGGAGACCTAAGTCAATGTAGCTCCCTAGTGGAGGAGTCACAGGAAAATGTCCTATCTTATTCACCCATCAAGGTGCTTGCTCTAACTTTCCAAGGTTACATTGGTCGCACATATCTTGCAACTGATGCTTTGCATTGCTTCTACTTTGTTGAACTGTCATTAGCTTAGTTTACACATCGTGTATGTGAATACGCCCCGCCTATCCATTTTTAGTACATATTCCATCTGTCATCATACCATATTTATCCATTCAAATGTTGTTCTAGTGTATCAGACGTTCAAAAGGAAGAGGGTGATTGCTGATCATGGAGGAGCACAAGCAAAGTATTTGGAAAAGGTAGTGACACCTGATAAATCAAATAGCCCATTAGGTGTAGTCCCAATATCACCAGACCCACAAGCACCCCAACTCTAGCAGACTCTAGCCCTACTACACTCGTCATTTCTGATGCCCCAACTCAGCAGACCCCAACTGCAGCAAACAGTATGATTATGCCAGTTGAGATAGCACCAGCTCTACAACGCAAAACCCCCACTCCAGCAAAGAGTACACCAAATCCAGTTGTCAAATCCCTTTTCAAACCAGAGAGAGCCCCAATTGCAGCAAATAGGACCCCTGTTCCATTTGTTCCCAGTTTAGAAGATGAAGCTTATATTGTTGTCAGGAACTTTGTGCGCTTCTTTCCTTCATGGAAAGATTATACCGCAGACACATACCAATTTCTAGTCTTCCTCCGCAACTTACGCGTAAGTAATGTACTAATGTTATTCATGGTCATTACTGCATATGTTTCAGCTGACAGAAAAAACAAGATTTCATTCTTTTAAATAGGCGAGGAGCAAATTGGATTGTGAAGATGAGCAAGGGTTGGTTGCGCTTTTCAAGCACTCATTGATGAAGTATCGTTCCTACCTGGGGAAAGCGCACTTCGATGGCAAGCCTCTAAACGAAATTTCTGTAAAGTCTCCGGTGCTACATTTATCCGACGGTGACTAGAATAATCTTGTTACACATTGGTCTCGGCTGGAGCGTAAGGTACTGTCTATGATATCACATCACAATTTGAACTACATTTTTGCATTTGCCTTAACATCTCACTTGTACAAGAACTGTTAGCAGAAGAACATTCATTCTCAAGGGACCACAGAATCTTGCAACTATACTGCACACTGCATTGCTCTTGTGAGTACCTCTTGCCCTGTATAACCATACTTACTTTCATAGCTGTTTGATTATCTGGCATCACTGCACATGTTAGCCTCGTATCGTCCATTTGGTGGACATTATAAGATTCTTATGGACTCTTACATAAATTTAGAATCAACCCAATGCTTTTGAAGAGGTTTAGCTCTCTAGTCCTCTTGTAAGGACTGAATATCGTCTATCACTGTACTTACATTAATAGCTACTCCCTCCGTCCCATAATATAAGAACATTTTGTACAGTACACCAGTGTTCAAAACACTCTTGTATTATGGGAAGAGGGATTGGTTCATTGTGTAGCATTCTGCATCTTATCTCCCTCGCCCACCATTTACTAAAAAAGATCAGATCTATTTTTAATCTTACCAACAAGTAGAATACACAGACAATGCCAGTGCATAAGTGTAGCCCATTTCTCTTGCTAGTACATTTTGTCATGTAATGCTTGTACTTCCAGGGATTGGTAGTTGATTATGTAGCATCAATCTGCATATTATCTTTGTTATCCTCTATCCCTTCCAGTATTATCATATCTATAATTATTCTCTACAAAATGTAGAGTACAGGCAATGCTTATGAAGAAGATTCTGTGCTGAAATTCTTGAGTTATCCTTCCCTTGACATGGAGAAGGGAATTATAAAGCCGATGTTAACTGTTAATGTAAGTCAGTCCTTCTAAAGCCTTTATCGTCAATTGCTATTTAATTTGCTCATACTCCCTATCGTTTACTGCTGTTTAGTTTGCTGTTTCTACAAAAATGCATGTTCGCAAGAACTATAAGTTCTAAGTTTTACTTGTAAAACCAAATTCCTTATTCATACCATGCACATTACTCAATAATCCCTATATGTATGCTTGTTTTGTGGATCTATAATCTAGTATGTGGTGAACCAGCCCATGTTTGCACCTTGTCATCTCCTGTTTTATCTTACTGATGTGGCTGATGATATGAACAACATGCCATGCACATTAACAAAAATAGATACAATGATTTTTTGTGCCCTTCATATATGCTTGTTATGTTGACATGGTAATCCAGTAGTGTGGTGAAGCTCCCCGCATTATGAACAATGCCAAATTATGCTATTGATATTTTGAACTTACACTTTATTTTCTAATTTGAAATTGGATGGAATTGACAGCACAATTATCATCTTTATTTATACATGTGAAAAACATATCATCTCTCTGCTTTGTTTCATGGTGATATGCCTGATGGCATGCACAAGTCTACTGAAGGCTATGAGACAAACCCAACATATATTGCAGCAAAGAAGGAAAAACATCTTGAAGATAGCGAGACAACCCCAAAGTCTTGTCTTGATGCAGTGTTCAAGTTACTTGAGACTAGTAGTCAGACAAGCTCACAGAATTCATTGTCTGAATCAGTTTGATTTCTTCAGTCCCAAGTTCTAGCAGAAAGGCATTCTGCAACTCAACTTCGACTTGAAGTACTATCTCTAAGAAAGATTGCGGAGAACACCAATGAGAACCTCATCGCTAAACAGCTACACCTGGAAGCTATGACCGACATGCTAGGCTGGTCTCACAGCCTTGCTCAGCAGCTTGCGCAGCAGTTCCCCCGCAAGGCTAACCTTTCTTGAACTGTCTTGGAAGTGGTCTCGATTCAGTATTATTTTGTTACGTTGCAATTGTGCCCAGTTTTTGTAATCTGCTTCTTCGTTGCGCTTTATGATCACTGGTGGCGAACTTCGATGCCCAGTGGATGTAATATACCTTAAATACTTTATTATATAGTGTAGGTTTATTCTTAGTTACTATGCCGTAATTTCTTTATTGTATAGACTAGGTTTGTTCTTAATTCCTACTAGTTACTGCCATCATTCACCGGGTCGAAACATTCGACTCCAACGGGCCTGGTTTTTAGCGGGCCACAATTGGGCCGGCCCACGTCTTTCTTGGGCTCGAATGATTTGGGACTTCACACTTTGCACCAGGCCCACAACTTACACCGACCTATATTTTAGTTGGGCCTTTTCTGGACCCAATGCTTAGTTTGGCCCAGGTAGTGTTGGGCCATTAACATGCTGAATAATGTACTGGCCTATTATGGCTCAGATGAAACCATGGGCCATTAGCAGGCCGAAATGCATGTTGGGCCTCAATTTTCACTAGTCGTCGACGGGCCTTCAGCAGGCTGAAATGTAGACCGGGCCTTTTTGGGCTCAGTTATCTCACGGGCCGTTACCAGGCCGAAACATATCTTGGGCCTTAGTTGGCCCACTGATATCATGGGCCTTTAAGAGGCCGAAAGCTTAGTACATGCATCAACAGGCCGAATTGTGCGACGGGCCTTTAACAGGCCCAAAGTCACATTGGGCTTAATTTTTGCCACCTTTATCACGACCCGTTAGTGGGCTCGATGTCCCGTCGGACCATATATGGCCCATGAGCAGCACGGGCCATTCCCAGGCCGAAACTCACACCGGGCTAAAATGGGACCATGTCTACATCGGGCCTCTAACAGGCCGAAAGTCACTGGGCTGTAATTGGGCTCAAATATTCAGCGAACAATTAATGGGCCAGATCTGGTTTCGGGCCGTAAATGGGCCCAAATATTCAGCGAACAATTAATGGGCCAGATCTGGCTTCGGGCCGTAAATGGGCCTTTATTAAGCATGTCGTTATTGGGCTAGCCCACTAGTACCTGAGTAAGTACTACGGGCCTTTGACGGGGCCTGCCTTTTTAACCTATATGGGCCTCTGTTGGGCCCAGCCACGTGTCGACGTATCATAGGCATGTCTCCTCCAATGGACAGGCAACATCTGGCCCACTGACGAGCTGACAGGTATTCACTCCGGCCAATCAGAATTTTACACGTGGAAATTTCCCATTGGTCCCCGCTGTTAACAGGTTATCGGATCCAAAACCGGACCCGATAGCTTAACGGCGTTCCGTTACGGTGGATGCCACATGTCAGTCACCCTTGACGAAAGCACTTCTGTGATGCGCGATTTATTGTCATGGAAGTGGACACTTCCGTGATGATAATTTTGGTAATGTCATGGAACACATGTACGACAACACAAGTATGACTATCTTGATTCTGTCATAAAATCGTCATGGATGTACATGCATGACAAAAAAACGCGACCTACTATGACAAACACGTATCATCACAGAAGTGTAATTTTTTTCGTAGTGCTCTTTCCCCTTGGAAGAGCCGGAGAGGGTGCCCTCCTCGTGGTCGTTGTAGATGAGGTCTGACTTGGAAGTTGTGGATCCCAAGCCAGCGTCATAGAATGTGTCCTTCAGAAATGACAAAAGGGGCTCAATGGAGATGTAGGATGGCAAATTCTTGACAGCGAGCTAGAGAAGATCAGCGGTGGGACCATGGATGAGATCAACGGCGGTTGAACCCGAGGGGTTGGGCTGAACCACTTAACCTTTGACGTAGCCCGCGTTAGGCCGTTGTTCTCAATGACCTTGATGTCATAGCCGGCGTCTGCGACCTACCTGCATACTCTAGCCCATGGATTTAGTGCCTACGGCCAGTAATGGTCGTCAGCTTCCTCGGCGACCACCTTGGCGGTGTCGGGCGAAGAGACCGCGATACACCTCTTTTGGGCCAGTCGCTCCTTGAGATCCACGAGAAGCATAGTCGGGCTTAGGCTACGACGCTTTGGAGTGGGGAATGGGTATGGGGATCTATGGGAGGGGGAGTTTGGCAGGCCTCATCTAAGAAACCCAGGGTAGCATGGGTATGGAGATCGATGGGTAAGCTGCACGGGCAAACTGGTAGATGTCGACAATGGAGGCCTTGCAGCGGCGGCGACGACTTTGCTAGGGTTTTGAGTGAGGGAGGGGTGCGTGTGTGTGTGTGCACGCGCCCTAGGAGGTTTTGGTGTGTGTGTGTGTGTGTGTGTATGGAGGGGGCGGGGGTGTGTTTGAGAAAATGACGCGACTACTGAAAATTTTACTACGTGGGAGTCAAACACGGGAGTGAAGTGCCGGGGCTATTGAAAATTTGGATGATGGTGCATCGCACACGGTCCAAAAATAACAACCATGTGTTATGAAACAGAAAAACCCTCGAGGCGGGCAGATATTTTCAAGGGATGCAGGCGTGAGCGGGAACAAGAAACATCAGACACGGTCGAAACATAATAACCATGTGTTATCAAGCAGAAAAAACCTGCAGGCAGGTAGATATTTTTGAGAGGGAAAGCCTTGTGGAGCGCAATATATTGTGCGGATGTGCATGATAGGGGCACCGGCGTGGCACACAGTTAGTGTGAGTGAACCGTGTCTGTTGCATCATCCAACTTGTCTAATGTTCATAAATTTGGCAAAAATGACACGGGAGAGGGTCAGAACACGAACACACTTGCATGTGGACCAAATATATGTATGAAAAGGGTGGTTTGATGTTCAAATACCAAATGCAACTTCGATGTGGCACCTATCTCGCATAGCGCATGGTGTTGCTTGCACCCCTTGTGTCGGCAGGAGGTGAATCCTAAGCTATGAATGCATGCCCCCCAACGGAGGTTCTGTTGGGGAACGCAGTAATTTCAAAAAAATCCTACGATCACGCAAGATCTATCTAGGTGATGCATAGCAACGAGAGGGGAGAGTGTTGTCTATGTACCCTCATAGACCGAAAGCGGAAGCATTATGACAACGCAGTTGATGTAGTCGTACGTCTTCACGATCCGACCAATCCTAGCACCGAAGGTACGACACCTCTGCGATTTGCACACGTTTAGCTCGGTGACGTCCAACGAACTCTGGATCCAGCTGAGGTCGAGCGAGAGTTTCTTCAGCATGATGGCGAGTTGACGGTGATGATGAAGTTACCAACGCAGGGCTTCGCCTAAGCACTACAACGATATGACCAAGATGGAAATTTGTGGAGGGGGGCACCGCACACGGCTAAAAGATCAACTTGATCCACTTGGGTGTCTATGGGGTGCCCCTCCCCCGTATATAAAGGAGTGGAGGAGGGGGGCGGCCGGCCTCAAGGGGTGCGCCCAAGGGGGGGAATCCTACTCCAAGTAGGAGTAGGTTCCCCCTTTCCTAGTCCAACTAGGAGGGGAAGGAAGGAGGGGAAGAAGAGAAGGAAAGGGGGGGACACCCGCTTAGTCCAATTAGGTTTTGGCTAGGGATGGCGCGCACCCCACCTTGCCCTGCCTCCTCTCCTCCACCACTTGGCCCATGATGCCCAATAACCCCCCGGCGGGTTCCGGTAACCCCCCGGTACTCGTTTTATCCGAAACTTCTCCGGAACACTTTCGGTGTACGAACATAGCCGTCTAATATATCAATCTTTATGTATTAACCATTTCGAGACTCCTCATCATGTCCGTGATCATACCCGGGACTCCAAACAACCTTCGGTACATCATATCACATAAACTCATAATACCAATCGTCATCGAACGTTAAGCGTGCGGACCCTACGGGTTCGAGAACTATGTAGACATGACCGAGACATGTCTCCGATTAATAACCAATAGCAAAACCTGGATGCTCATATTGGTTCCTACATATTCTATGAAGATCTTTATCGGTCAAACTATATAAAACATATGTTGTTCCCTTTGTCATCAGTATGTTACTTGCCCGAGATTCGATCGTCGGTATCTCAATACCTAGTTCAATCTCGTTACCAGCAAGTCTCTTTACTCATTCTGTAATACTTCATCCCGCAACTAACTCATCAGTTACAGTGCTTGCAAGGCTTATAGTGATGAGTATTACCGAGAGGGCTCAGAGATACCTCTCCGAAACACGGAGTGACAAATCCTAATCTCGATCTATGTCAACCCAACAAACACCTTCGGAGACACCTATAGAGCACCTTTATAATCACCCATTTATGTTGTGATGTTTGGTAGCACACAAAGTGTTCCTCCGGTATTCAGGAGTTGCATAATCTCATAGTCCGAGGAACTTGTATAAGCCATGAAGAAAGCAGTAGCAAAGAAACTATTACGATCATAATGCTAAGCTAACGGATGGGTCATGTCCATCACTCATTCTCCTAATGATGTGATCCCTTTCATCAAATGACAACACATGTCTATGGTTAGGAAAGATAACCATCTTTGATTAACGAGCTAGTCAAGTAGAGGCATACTAGGGACTATATGTTTTATCTATGTATTCACACATGTATTAAGTTTCCGGTTAATACAATTCTAGCATGATAATAAACATTTATCATGAATTAAGGAAATAAATAATAACTTTATTATTGCCTCTAGGGCATATTTTCTTCAGTCCCCCACTTGCACTAGAGTCAATAATCTAGATTACATAGTAATGATTCTAACACCCATGGAGTCTTGGTGTTGATCATGTTTTGCTCGTGGAAGAGGCTTAGTCAATGGGTCTACAACATTCAGATCTGTGTGTATCTCACAAATCTCTATGTCCCCCTCCGACACTTGATGATGGATGAAAATTGAAGCATATCTTGATGTGCTTGGTTCTCTTGTGAAATATGGATTCCTTTTTCAAGGCAATTGCACTAGTATTGTCACAAAAAAATCATTGGACCCGATGCACTAGGTATGACACCTAGATTAGATATGAAATCCTTCATCCAAACTCCTTCATTTACTGCTTCCGAAGCAGCAATGTACTCCGCTTCACACGTAGATCCCGCCACGACGTTCTTCTTGGAACTGCACCAACTGACAACTCCTCCATTCAATAAAAATACGTATCCGGTTTGTGACTTAGAGTCATCCAGATCAGTGTCAAAGCTTGCATAGACGTAACCATTTACGACAAGCTCTTTTTCACCTCCATAAATGAGAAACATATCCTTAGTCCTTTTCAGGTATTTTAGGATGTTCTTGACCGTTGTTCAGTGCTCCACTCCGAGATTACTTTGGTACCTCCCTACTATGCTTATAGCAAGGCACACATCAGGTCTGGTACACAACATTGCATACTTGATAGAACCTATGGCCGAAGCATAGGGAATGACTTTCATTTTTTCTCTATCTTCTGTAGTGGTCGGGCATTGAGTCTGACTCAACTTCACACCTTGTAACACAGGCAAGAACCCTTTCTTTGACTGATCCATTTTTAACTTCTTCAAAACTTTATCAAGGTATGTGCTTTGTGAAAGTCGAATTAAGCGTCTTGATCTATCTCTATAGATCTTGATGCCCAATATGTAAGTAACTTCTTCGAGGTCTTCCATAGAAAAACTCTTATTCAGGTATCCCTTTATGCTATCCAGAAATTCTATATCGTTTCCAATTAACAATATGTCATCCACATACAATATTAGAAATGCTACAGATCTCCCACTCACTTTCTTGTAAATACATGCTTCTCCAAAAGTCTGTATAAAACCATATGCTTTGATCACACTATCAAAGCATTTATTCCAACTCCGAGAGGCTTGCACTAGTCCATAAATGGATTGCTA
Organism: Triticum dicoccoides; assembly: GCF_002162155.2. Taxonomy (NCBI): domain Eukaryota; kingdom Viridiplantae; phylum Streptophyta; class Magnoliopsida; order Poales; family Poaceae; genus Triticum; species Triticum dicoccoides. The sequence goes on along the minus strand of NC_041385.1, from coordinate 646,931,102 downwards.
GATCTTGCACACTTTGTTAGCACCCTTTGGATCAACAAAATCTTCTGGTTGCATCATATATAACTCTTCTTCCAGAAATCCATTCAGGAATGCAATTTTGACATCCATTTGCCAAATTTCATAATCATAAAATGCAGCAATTGCTGACATGATTTGGACAGACTTAAGCATCGCCATGGGTGAGAAAGTCTCATTGTAGTCAACTTCTTGTACTTGTCGAAAGCCTTTTGCAACAAGTCGAGCTTTGTAAACAGTAACATTACCGTCTGCGTTGGTCTTCTTCTTAAAGATCCATTTATTTTATATGGCTTGCCGATCATCAGGCAAGTCCACCAAAGTCCACACTTTGTTCTCATACATGGATCCCATCTCAGATTTCATGGCCTCAAGCAATTTCGCGGAATCTAGGCTCATCATCTCTTCCTCATAGTTCATAGGTTCATCATGGTCTAGTAACATGACTTCCAGAACAGGATTACCGTGCCACTCTGGTGCAGATCTTATTCTGGAAGACCTACAAGGTTTGATAGTAACTTGATCTAAAGCTTCATGATCATCATCATTAGCTTCCTCACTAATTGGTGTAGGAATCACGGTAACTGATTTCGGTGATGAACTACTTTCCAATAAGATAGAAGGTACAACTACCTCATCAAGTTCTACTTTCCTCCCACTCACTTCTTTCGAGAGAAACTCCTTCTCTAGAAAGGATCCATTCTTAGAAACAAAGATTTTTTGCCTTCGGATCTGTGATAGAAGGTGTACCGAACAATTTCCTTTGGGTATCCTATGAAGATGCACTTCTCCGATTTGGGTTCGAGCTTATCAGGTTGAAGCTTTTCACATAAGCATCGCAGCCCCAAACTTTAAGAAACGACAACTTTGGTTTCTTGCCAAACCATAATTCATAAGGTATCGTCTCAAGGGATTTTGATGGTGCCCTATTTAAAGTGAATGCAGCCGTCTCTAAAGCATAACCCCAAAACGATAGCGGTAAATCAGTAAGGGGCATCATAGATCGCACCATATCCAATAAAGTACGGTTACAATGTTCGGACACACCATTTCGCTATGGTGTTCCAGGTGGCATTAACTGTGAAACTATCCCATGTTGTTTCAAATGAAGACCAAACTCGTAACTCAAATATTCTCCTCCATGATAAGATCATAGAAATTTTATTTTCTTGTTACGATGATTTTCCACTTCACTCTGAAATTCTTTGAACTTTTCAAATGTTTTAGACTTATGCTTCATTAAGTAGATATAACCATATATGCTCAAATCATATGTGAAGGTAATAAAATAACGATACCCACCACGAGCCTCAATACTCATTGGACCGCATACATCAGTATGCATTATTTCCAACAAGTCAGTAGCTCGTTCCATTGTTCCGGAGAATGGAGTTTTAGTCATCTTGCCCATAAGGCACGGTTCACAAGCACCAAGTGATTCATAATCAAGTGATTCCAAAAGTCCATCAGCATGGAGTTTCTTCATGCGCTTTACACCGATATGAACCAAACGGCAGTGCCACAAATAAGTTGCACTATCATTATTAACTTTGCATCTTTTGGCTTCAACACTATGAATATGTGTATCATCGCTATCGAGATTCAATAAAAATAGACCACTCAACAAGGGTGCATGACCATAAAAGATATTACTCATATAAATAGAACAACCATTATTCTCTGATTTAAATGAATAACTGTCTCGCATTAAACAAGATCCAGATATAACGTTCATGCTCAACGCTGGCACCAAATAACAATTATTCAGGTCTAAAACTAATCCTGATAGTAGATGTAGAGGTAGCGTGCCGACGGCGATCACATCAACCTTGGAACCATTTCCCACGCGCATCGTCACCTCGTCCTTAGCCAATATTCGCTTAATACGTAGCCCCTATTTCGAGTTGCAAATATGAGCAACAGAACCAATATCAAATACCCAGGCGCTATTGCGAGCATTAATTAAGTACACATCAATAACATGTATATCAAATATACCTTTCATTTTGCCATCCTTCTTATCCGCCAAATACTTGGGGCAGTTTCGCTTACATTGACCAGTCCCTTTACAGTAGAAGCACTCAGTTTCAGGCTTAGGTCCAGACCTGGGTTTCTTCTCTTGAGCAGCAACCTTTTTTCCATTCTTCTTGAAGTTCCCATTCTTCCCTTTGCCCTTTTTCTTGAAACTAGTGGTCTTGTTGACCATCAACACTTGATGCTCCTTTTTGATTTCTACCTCCGTAGCCTTTAGCATTGCGAAGAGCTCGGGAATAGTCTTGTTCGTCCCTTGCATATTATAGTTCATCACGAAGCTTTTGTAGCTTGGTGGCAGTGATTAAAGAACTCTGTCAATGACACTATCATCAGGAAGATTAACTCCCAGGGGAGTCAAGTGGTTGTGGTACCCAGACATTCTGAGTATGTGTTCACTGACAGAACTATTCTCCTCCATTTTACAGCTATAGAACTTATTGGAGACTTCATATTTCTCAATTCGGGCATTTGCTTGAAATATTAACTTCAACTCCAGAAACATCTCATATGCTCCATGACGTTAAAAACGTCGTTGAAGTCCCGGTTCTAAGCCGTAAAGCATGGCACACTGAACTATCAAGTAGGCATCAGCTTTGCTCTGCCAGACATTCTTAACGTCATCAGTAGCATCTGCAGCAGGCTTGGCACCCAGTGGTGCTTCCAGGACGTAATTCTTCTGTGCAGCAATGAGGATAATCCTCAAGTTACGGACCCAGTCTGTGTAGTTGCTGCCATCATCTTTCAACTTAGCTTTCTCTAGGAACGCATTAAAATTCAAAGGAACGGTAGCACGGGCCATTGATCTACAACAACATAGTCATGCAAAATACTATCAGGTACTAAGTTCATGATAAATTAAAGTTCAATTAATCATATTACTTAAGAACTCCCACATAGATAGACATCCCTCTAATCATCTAAGTGATCACGTGATCCAAATCAACTAAACCATGTTCGATCATCACGTGAGATGGAGTAGTTTTCAATGGTGAACATCACTATGTTGATCATATCTACTATATGATTCACGCTCGACCTTTCGGTCTCAGTGTTCTGAGGCCATATCTGCATATGCTAGGCTCGTCAAGTTTAACCCGAGTATTCTGTGTGTGCAAAACTAGCTTGCACCTGTTGTTTGTGAACGTAGAGCTTATCACACCCGATCATCACGTGGTGTCTCGGCACGACAAACTATAGCAACGGTGCATACTTAGGGAGAACACTTATACCTTGAAATTTAGTAAGGGATCATCTTATAATGCCACTACCGTACTAAGCAAAATAAGATGCATAAAAGATAAACATCACATGCAATCAAAATAAGTGACATGGTATGGCCATCATCATCTTGTGCTTATGATCTCCATCACCGAAGCATCGTCATGATCTCCATCATCACCGGTGCGACACCTTGATCTCCATCGTAGCATCCGCCTCGCCAACTATTGTTACTACGACTATCGCTACCGCTTAGTGATAAAGTAAAACAATTACATGGTGATTGCATTGCATACAATAAAGTGACAACCATATGGCTCCTGCCAGTTGCCGATAACTTTGTTACAAAACATGATCGTCTCATACAACAATTTATATCACATCATGCCTTGACCATATCACATCACAGCAAGCCCTACAAAAACAAGTTAGACGTCCTCTACTTTGTTGTTGCAAGTTTTACGTGGCTGCTACGGGCTTCTATCAAGAACCATCCTTACCTATGCATCAAAACCACAACGATTTTTTGTCAAGTGTGTTGTTTTAACCTTCAACAAGGACCGGGCATAGTCACACTCGATTCAACTAAAGTTGGAGAAACAGACACTCACTAGCCACCTGTGTGCGAAGCACGTTGGTAGAACCAGTCTTGCGTAAGCGTACGTGTAATGTCGGTCTGAGCCGCTGAATCAAGGTATGACATGCTGGTAAGCAGTATGACTATTATCGCCCACAACTATGTGTGTTCTACTCGTGCATATAACATCTACGCATAGACCTGGCTCGTATGCCACTGTTGAGGAACGCAGTAATTTCAAAAAAAAATCCTACAATCACGCAAGATCTATCTAGGTGATTCATAGCAACGAGAGGGGAGAGTGTTGTCTATGTACCCTCGTAGACCGAAAGCGGAAGCGTTATGACAATGTGGTTGATGTAGTCGTACGTCTTCACGATCCGACCGATCCTAGCACCGAAGGTACGACACCTCCACGATCTGCACATGTTCAACTTGGTGACGTCCCACGAACTCTAGATCCAACCGAGGTCGATGGAGAGTTTCGTCAACATGATGGCATGTTGACGGCGATGATGAAGTTACTGATGTAGGCCTTCACCTAAGCACTACAACGATATGACCGAGGTGGAAATCTAGGGAGGGGGGCACCGCATACGGCTAAAAGTTCAACTTGTGTGTCTATGGGGTGCCCCCTCCCCGTATATAAAGGAGTGGAGGAGGGGGCAGGCCGGCCTCAAGGGGTACGCCCCAAGGGGGGATCCTACTCCAAGTAGGAGTAGGTTCCCCCTTTCCTAGTCCAACTAGGAGGGGAAGGAAGGAGGGGAAGGAGAGAAGGAAAGGGGGGGCCCGCCCCCCAGTCCAATTTGGTTTGGGCTAGGGGCGCGTGCCCCCCTAGGCATGCCTCCTCTCTTCCACCACTTGGCCCCTGAGGCCCAATAACCCCCTGGGGGGTTCCGGTAACCCCCCGGTACTCCGGGTTTATCCGAAACTTCTCCAGAACACTTCCGGTGTCCGAACATAGCCATCCAATATATCAATATTTATGTCTCGGCCATTTCAAGACACCTCATCATGTCCATGATCATATCCAGGACTCCGAACAACCTACGGTACATCATATCACATAAACTCATAATACCAATCGTTATCGAACGTTAAGTGTGAGGACCCTACGGGTTCGAGAACTATGTACACATGACCGAGACACGTCTCCGATCAATAACCAATAGCGGATCCTGGATGCTCATATTGGTTCCTACATATTCTATGAAGATCTTTATCGGTCAAACCGCATAACAACATACATTGTTCCCTTTGTCATCGGTATGTTACTTTCCCGAGAATCGATCGTCGGTATCTCAATGCCTAGTTCAATCTCGTTACCGGCAAGTCTCTTTACTCCTTCTGTAATACTTCATCCCGCAACTAAATCACTAGTTACAATGCTTGCAAGGCTTATAGTGATGATTATTACCGAGAGGGCCCAGAGATACCTCTCCAAAACACAGAGTGACAAATCCTAATCTCGATCTATGCCAACCCAACAAACACCTTCGGAGACACCTATAGAGCACCTTTATAATCACCCATTTATGTTGTGACGTTTGGTAGCACACAAAGTGTTCCTCCGGTATTCGGGAGTTGCATAATCTCATAGTCTGAGGAACTTGTATAAGCCATGTAGAAAGCAGTAGCAAAGAAACTGTTACGATCATAATGCTAAGCTAATGGATTGGTCATGTCCATCACATCATTCTCCTAATGATGTGATCTCGTTCATAAAATGACAACACATGTCTATGGTTAGGAAACATAACCATCTTTGATTAACAAGCTAGTCAAGTAGAGGCATACTAGGGACTATATGTTTTGTCTATGTATTCACACATGTATTAAGTTTCTGGTTAATACAATTCTAGCATGAATAATAAACATTTATCATGAATTAAGGAAATAAATAATAACTTTATTATTGCCTCTAGGGCATATTTCCTTCAAGTTCACCTAGCAAAGTGCAAAGTAGCAGCCCCCCCCCCCCACACACACACACTTTGAGTCGGTGGGCCGGAGAGGGCATGTCACCAAGATGGATCATAAAACGGACCACGAATAATCCACCTTGGTCGTACAACCTCTCTCTTGTTGTTGGTCAAAGTGATGGCCGTCCATGCGACCTTGGAGATGGGCTAGCTCGCCAATAATCTCGTAAGTAGCTAGTCCCCGAAGACAACCATTGCCTGCATGTGGACCAAACATATGGATGGAGAGGTGTGTTTGAATACACAATGGAACAACTTTGATGTGGCATCGTGCTTTCGAACCAGAAATCCCCACATTGAGCGAGGGTTAGTTGACAATGCGTATGTATGTCACACCACACTTCAATCCGATGACGGGGATTCATGCATGCATGCGTGCATAGTATGTGCTCAAACTTAATTAGGTCTGAATCTCACCATGACCTATACTACAATAACACGAACCAAAGGAAGAATCGCCATGGTGACGTATCTTGTTGTCGATCAAAAAGATCATGGATGTCCACGTGGGCCCATGAATATATAGGCTTGTCGCTGATAACCACGCGAGGGAGTGTAATATTCGAAGACAACCACTACATGCATATGTATTGAGGTGATGCATGCATGCATGTTTGGATACCATTTCACAACATTGATGTGGCATGTGTGTCGAAAATTGTGCAATCCCCACACAGAGCGAGATAGGTTCATGATGTGTCGTGGTACTAGCCACTTCAACTCGATGGGAGGGATTCATGCATACACATGCATGTGTGTGCTCAAACTGTATCATGTCATCCCAGAACATGACCTATATATATATACCGTATTACAAACAAAAAATAATCCCCTCCTAAGTCAAATTAACCTCTCTTTGTCAAGCAAAGTAGTGATGGACCAAGTGGGCCCATAGATGGAAAGCATCGATATCACAGATAACCTCTTAAGTGGGTGCGAGAGGACAACCACCATCGCTTTGCATGTGGCCCAAACATATGTTGAATACCCAAAACGCACAACTTTGATGTGGCACATGCCTCGAAAACTGTAAAGAAGTGTACTACATAAGATGGTCCTCTTCCCCCTCTTCGACACATACTATATGCTCCCACCATGATACAACCCAAAAAGAATCCTCCTTGATGGTGAAATTAATTAACCCCTCCCGATCTAGGTCAAAGTGATGCATGCATCGATGATGGTCTCGTAGGCCCACAGATGGAAGCGTCACCTGTGAGTGTCCTACTCTGCTTGTATGCATGTGGCCCAAAGAGGTGTTGTGTGATGTTTGAATAGACAATTTCACAACTTTGATGTGGCACATGCCTCGTAAACCAAAAAGTCCTGACACTGAGTAAGGTGTACTTGTTCACGAACGTGTATGTATAGTATATATGCTAGTCCCCTCCCACCTCTCCGACCTGTACTATATACTCCTACCATAACACAAACAAAAAAGATTCTACCTTGCTGGTCAAATTAACCTCTCTGCCGGCTGTTGGTCAAAGTGATGAACGACGACCTCGCGGGCCCACAGAAAGCGTCACACGCGAGTGAGTGTCGTGTAGGACAACCATCGACTGCATGTGGCCAAAACATGTATGTATGAAAGGGTTGTGTAATGTTTTAAATAACGAATTCATGACTCTGATGTGGCACCTGCCTCACAAAACGACCTACCCAGATGGTGGCTCATGACTCATAGTGTACTGCCAGCCACCCGCACCCCTAGACGCGCGT